>NW_028317898.1:3596440-3903728 GCF_062004578.1 Staurois parvus | reverse complement strand
GGTTTTACACTATTTAGAGTATTTCTTCATTACATTTATTGTACTGCAAGTTCCAGTTCCACTGATTAGAGTTGGAGTTTTTGCTGAGTTATTGCTGACCATAGAAGCGAGGCGGCTGTGGCTAAAATTGCTTGTCATCATTTTGGGCTTCTTGATAATTATCATCTGGTTTCCATTATATCAACTTTATCTTCTTAAAGAGTGTTCATTAACCACTCTTAGTAGGGGGTCACAATCCTTCCAGTAAGCCTTGCATTCGGAGTTAATGGTGTCACCTTGGCTATCTCTGAAGTTATTTGTTTCCATCCAAGACATGTGGGACTGATTCATTGATTATTCACAATACTCACTTTTTGGATATATACCAAAATTGGAATGATACAGAAAAAATTAGCATGGCCCCTACACAAGGATGTCACGCAAATTCATGAAGCATTCCATAATTTTTTTCTCCCCCTCTACTTTCATATCTATCCCCATTTAAATGTGTATGTGCCGCATTCCAGTACAGTTTCTGCAGAGAGAATCTCCTACTTACTTTGCAAAGCCTGAGGACAAAATTTTTGTTTTGTTATTTAAATGAACATACAAACTCTAGCTCCTTTGTGCATGTTACCAATTGTACATTCATGACAGATACAGTTTGGTGATGGGCAGTACGTTGATCAGGTTACACTATAAAAGTAGACAATTCATATTTGCACAAGGTCTTGTCTCTTATTTTTGGAATGCATTATGGTAACTGTACTGTGACCTCTCTGTTCACTTTTACGTGACACATTGGGGCTGTTTTACTAAAACTGAAGACTACTAAATCTTGTACAGCTCTGCATAGTAGCCAATCATATTCTAACTTCAGCTTGTTCAGTTAAGCTTTGGCAGTAAATTCTGGAAGCTGATTGGTTTCTATGCAGAGTGGCACCAGATTTTGCACTTTCCAGTTTTACTAAATCAAACACCCATTGTGTACACTTCTTTTTCTATGTTGTTGACCAATTATGTTTTGTTGGACTCTTGTATGTGCTTTGTTACTTGCACTTAAACATTATGAAACATTATGAAACTAAAATTGCATTGAAATGGAACTCTCTCTGTTGATGAAAAATAAAAATTAAAGTGGAATTTCAGCTTAACCCTAACTACTCCTAAAACTGCCCCCCCCCCCCCCCACAACACTTATGCTTACTAATCTGTGTAGCAAAGATATATTTATATTGACCTATTTTTAGCATGCTCCTGTCCGGTCACATGATCTCCCCTCTGTAAGTCAGGTGAGGCTGCAGGAAAGAGGAGTGAGTACTTCGACAACGGCTAGTTAAGCCTGGAGTGGTGATTGTTGGCACTCCTTCTCCCCTGAAGCCTCACTGGCTGACATAGGGAAGATCACATGACTGGACAAGAGCTACCTGAAAATAGGTAAGTATATACATTTTTCTTACACAAAGTAGTAAACATAGGTGTTAGGAAGGGGTAGGGAATAGGTAGGTAGGGGAGTAGTTAGGGTTAAGCTGGCATTCAACTTTAACCTGTCCTTAGCAGACTTTCCATTCAGCACTACTGGGCCTATCTAGGGTTCAATTATGCTATCTGGGCAAGGCCTCTTTTGGGTTAAATGACACTTTTAGCAGAGGCTTACGGGTGATTGTTGCAAGGCAGACACTGGAGTTGAGCTGTCATTTTTTTATATATATATCTGCCTTCAGGTTTTATGCAAACTTGTATGTAGCACTAATAGCTGCTGAAATGTGTTGGGTTCTTAAGCCCTTCCCAGCGGTGACTCATCCTTAAAGCGGAGCTCCACCCAAAAGGGGAAGTTCCGCTTTAAACCTTTGTCCGCTGCTCCTCATTAAGGATTTGCACCTTTGGGGAGCAGGTACTCAAATTTGTCAGGGACCCGCTTCTACTTCCGCTGCGATCACCTAGGCGATCAGAAGCAGAAGTTGTCCCCCCCCGTAGTCTTCTGGGACATGTGACAGGTCCCAGAAGACTACGGGGCCATTCACAAAGCACAGTGCTTTTTGTGCATGAAGCCGCAAGCTGTCACAGCCGGGTGCCCACACTGAAGATGCCAGCGCCAGGAAGAGAAGACGACCGGTGAAACCAGCGGTGGTCAGGACACTGCTGGACCGAGAGGCAGGTAAGTGTCTGTATTTTAAAAGTCAGCAGCTACAGTTTTTGTAGCTACTGACTTTTTTTTTTTTTTGTGGAACTCCGCTTTAAGTGGATCTGACAACCTGTTGACACACCAGTAATAGTAAAATGGACTATTTTTAAATCCTGTACATGAATTGCTCAGTAAACAGTTTTAAAAATGCTAGGATTATTCAAATATCAGTTACTGGAACAGTTACAAGTGTGGCAATGTAGATTCCATTCCTTTCCCTAGCTGCTTGTATAAGGACGCTACCAGAATGCACTACAAGAGCAAAGGGAATGACTTTAACACAACAATTTAACAAAGGTAAATACTCTGGCAAGGTAAGGTTATGCAAATGACAGTGCTGATAATAGTGCATGCAATAATATGTATAATTCATATCTAGCAACTGGCCAGTGGATTAACACTGGCGACTTTTAAACTTGCTCTGGGAGGGCATGCGCGGCCGCCTTCGGGGATGGACGCTCAGTGAAGAGAGTTCTGTCCACCCGCCATCACGATCACGGCACACTACGACGCCAGGGAGTGATTAACAGCTCGTTAGAGCCATTAACCCCTCACCATCCGAAAGGGCTATGACCCGCAGGAGGAAAGCGCCGGGTCACCCTACAAAGATGACAAGCTTTTACCCAGCACTCGCATCCTGCAGCCAAGATGGCGCCAGCCCCCTGCTGACAGGCTTGTCTGCCCAGCAACAGCAGCAAGGAGATAACACAGACCACCAGGCTGCAGACCCCAGGGTGAGGGGACAGCTCTATCCAGGTGACTCTGGTGAGTCCTCTCCCCCCGTCCCCCACAACTAGCAGCCCGGCAAAATCCAGACCCAGGCTGGGCACAGGATCACCCCCTGACAGCCTTCAATCTTCTCTCTCAACCTCTGCACTATCTTCTTCTGCTCCATCTTTAATTGATTCCTATCCTGCTTCTGACCAACCTATCACGGAGATTTCCATGAAGAACATGCTCCTTTCCCTGCGACAGACGCTACATATTGACCTGACTGCCTCATTATCCCAAATTTCTAATACGGTCCAAAACCAAGAGAAACGTATCTGCCATATCGAAAACAAACTAGGAAAAGTGTGTACTACACATAATGATCTTATAAATGCACACACAGATCATACAACAGACATCGAACAAATCAAGCTCAAACTGGCAGACTTAGAAGATTGCTCCCAGCAGAACAACATTTAATTCTGTGGGATCCCAGAATCCATTGCCACAGAAGCCATTGTACCTTTCATACAACAATATATGAAAAATATCATTCCCACCCTCACTGAAGTGGAATTGGCTATAGATCGAGCACATCGAATCCCCAAACCATCATTTTTACCTGCAACGATTCCCAGAGATATACTGGCGCGCATACACTTTTACCACGTAAAGGAGAAAATAATGATTGCAGCCAGACATTCGACCTCCATTCCTCCAGCCCAAGCAAACATTAAATTGTTCGCAGACCTCTCTAAAGCAACGCTAACCAATCGTAAGAAGCTCATCAGCATAACCAAAGCACTACGAAACCACAATATCGCATATCAATGGGGCTTCCCTACGAAGCTCAATGTCAAATACCAAGGCAGTTTTTCACAATCAACTCCCTAGAAGCAGGCATCGAATTACTGAAAACATGGAGCATTATACCAGCAGATTCCCATCAATCAACATCCAACCGACTGCAGCAAATGGAAACAGGAAGATCATAACCTTCATTCAATCAACCATATTACCTCCACGTTCAATTCCCTGGACACCACTCTCTAACACACTAGCTGGCAATCGGCCCCCGATAGATCGAACATACTGATCGCCCAAGTCCGTTTCAAGCATGAGCTCTCGGAAGACTCATGCTTTCTCACGCCCCCACTTTACAAAGTTACACATGTTATTTGCGTTGTTTGCAAGGCTTTTTTACCCCTGTTATTACCCTGGTTCTTACCCCGAGCTACCAGTCATCGCTCGCTAGAATTGCCCTTCTCAACAACCCCCTTCACAAAGTTGAACACTCAATCAACAAAAGCAGCAATCCCATGCTCACAAAACCGCACACCTGATAGTCCATATTCTCCAATACGAGGACATCCACTCCTCTTTCTGACATCTGAACTAGAGATGAGCGAAGTATTCAAAAATTCGATTCGACTGATTCGGCGAATTCGTGGAAAAATTTTGATTCGAGTCGAATATATTCGCTGTGAATTTAACTTAAAAAAGGGTGTTTCTAGGCTTCAGAGAGACTTAATATTAGTGCTGAACACTGTACCTTTAATTTAAATGCCCTTGGAGTCTGCTGGGGAAGAGAAATAATACTGTCAGGCAGTATGACATGCAGATGAGTGCCGTCGATCTTAGAATCACCGCACACTTCACTCATTTGGCCAGTCACGGGGCCAAAACCAGAGTGTGGAGCCACAGTGTGGCGGTGGAGGCAGCAGCAATGGGAGGCCATACAGCACCCTATGACAAAAATGGAAACCACCAGCAGTGTGAGGAGACCTGAAAGTGGCACATGGCAGAGTGTGGCGATAGAGACAGCAGCAATGGGAGGCCGTACAGGGACCCATGACACACTCTGGACCTGGCAGCAGCATGAGGAGGCGGTACAGGGGCCCATGGCAGATTACGGGCCTGGCAGCAGCATGAGGAGTCGGTACGGGGGCCCATGGCAGATTACAGGCCTGGCAGCAGCAATGGGAGGCCGTACAGGGACCCATGACACAATCTGGACCTGGCAGCAGCATGGGGAGGCGGTACAGGGGCCCATGACAGATTACGGGCCTGGCAGCAGCATTTGGAGTCGGTACGGGGGCCCATGACACACTCTGGACCTGGCAGCAGCATGAGGAGGCGGTACAGGGGCGCATGACAGATTACGAGCCTGGCAGCAGCAACTTGGGCAGGAGGATGTTCAGTTTCTGCACCGTCTGGTGCGTGCTCGCAAACTGTTGTCTCTTGGAAACGGATTCCAAGAAAGACTGCTGACGGAATCCGTGAAGAGGAGTAGCAGGAGAAGGAGCATCTGAACGAGCGGAATATGCCAACAAGCGACAACAGGGGCCCATGACAGATTACGGGCCTGGCAGCAGCATGAGGAGTCGGTACGGGGGCCCATGGCAGATTAGGGGCCTGGCAGCAGCTATGGGAGGCCCGTAATCTGCCAGCACCCTATGACAAAAAATGGAACCCACCAGCAGTGTGAGGAGACCTGAAAGTGGCACATGGCAGAGTGTGGCGATGGAGACAGCAGCAATGGGAGGCCGTACAGGGACCCATGACAGACTCTGGACCTGGCAGCAGCATGAGGAGGCGGTATAGGGGCCCATGGCAGATTAGGGGCCTGGCAGCAGCTATGGGAGGCCCGTAATCTGCCAGCACCCTATGACAAAAAATGGAATACACCAGCAGTGTGAGGAGACCTGAAAGTGGCACATGGCAGAGTGTGGCGATGGAGACAGCAGCAATGGGAGGCCGTACAGGGACCCATCAGAGACTCTGGACTTGGCAGCAGCATGAGGAGGCGGTATAGGGGCCCATGGCAGATTAGGGGCCTGGCAGCAGCTATGGGAGGCCCGTAATCTGCCAGCACCCTATGACAAAAAATGGAACACACCAGCAGTGTGAGGAGACCTGAAAGTGGCACATGTTTGGGGCATGATTCATGGCGGATTTAGTCAGTTGTGTCAGGAACTGGTGGTTTGAAATCCAGACTAATCCACGCCTGATTCATTTTCACAAACGTCAGTCTCTCCACACTTTGGGTGGACAGTCGTGTCCTCCGCGGAGTTGCAATACCTCCTGCCGCACTAAACACGCGCTCCGATGCCACGCTACTGGCCGGGCATGACAGCCTTTCAAGGGCAAATTCAGCTAGTTGGGGCCAAAGGTCAAGTTTCGTTGCCCAGTAGTCAAGGGGATTGTCTACCTCGGTTGGCAGGGTGCTGTCCAAGTAGGCCTAAGCCTGTTGTTTGAGGTCCTGCTCCAGGTCCACCTGATGCTGCTGCTGCTGCTGCGGCTGGTTAGTAGTTTCCTCACTGCGCTGGTGAAGAAAGCTACTCATCATCGACTGCAGACTGAGGCAGCCGCTGCTGGTGGAGCTGCCACTGCTCCTACCACCCCACCCCTCCCCTGCTGCCATGGCAGCGGAACGCGAGCGCACAGGGCCCACAGTGTCTGAGGATGGACGTTGGCGCAGACAGGCAGAGACCAGCTGACTACATAGGTGGTTTTTATAGTACGTTATTTTGGCCTCCCTCTCAGCAGGTGTGAAAAAGGCCACCATTTTTGAACGGTAGCGAGGGTCCAACAAGGTGGACAGCCAAAAGTCATCCCTCTGTCTGATGGTTATTATTCGGCTGTCGCTACGCAAGCAAGCGAGCATGCTATGGGCCATTTGTGCCAAGGAATGCGAGGGACTCCCTGCCTCCATCTCCACAGCATACTGCCACGGTGCGTCTGGGTCCTCTGTCTCCTCCTCCTCCTCCTCTACCAGATGCTCCTGCTCCTCCACTCCTGTCCGCTGAGTGGAAAAACCACCCATTTCACTCAATAATTCCTGAGCACCAATGTCCTCCTCTACCTCCTCCTCTTCTTCCTGTCCTGCCCCCACAGGGGTCATGTGGCGTTGAGATCTGTGCGCCACGTCTACCGCACCCTGACCAGCCATTGTTAACAGCATTTGTTCCAGGACGTGCAACAGAGGAATGACGTCGTTCATCCCATAGTCCTGCCGACTCACGAATAGCGTGGCCTCCTCAAAGGGCCTGAGCAAGCGCAGGTGTCACGCATGAGCTGCCAATGGCTGACATCTAAGTTACACAGGGAGTACCTTTATCCGCTTTTAACATCAGGAAATCGGTGATGGCCTTTCGCTGTTCGTAAAGGCGGTCTAACATATGTAGGGTTGAATTCCACCTTGTTGCAACGTCACAGCATGAGGAGTCGGTACGGGGGCCCATGGCAGATTACGTGCCTGGCAGCAGCAATGGGAGGCCCGTAATCTGCCAGCACCCTATGTCAAAAAATTCAACACACCAGCAGTGTGAGGAGACCTGAAAGTGGCACATGGCAGAGTGTGGCTATGGAGACAGCAGCAATGGGAGGCCGTACAGGGACCCATGACACACTCTGGACTTGGCAGCAGCATGAGGAGGCGGTATAGGGGCCCATGGCAGATTAGGGGCCTGGCAGCAGCAATGGGAGGCCCGTAATCTGCCAGCACCCTATGTCAAAAAATTCTACACACCAGCAGTGTGAGGAGACCTGAAAGTGGCACATGGCAGAGTGTGGCGATGGAGACAGCAGCAATGGGAGGCCGTACAGGGACCCATGAGAGACTCTGGACCTGGCAGCAGCATGAGGAGGCGGTATATAGGGGCCTATGGCAGATTAGGGGCCTGGCAGCAGCTATGGGAGGCCCGTAATCTGCCAGCACCCTATGTCAAAAAATTCTACACACCAGCAGTGTGTGAGGAGACCTGAAAGTGGCACATGGCAGAGTGTGGCGATGGAGACAGCAGCAATGGGAGGCCGTACAGGGACCCATGACAGACTCTGGACCTGGCAGCAGCATGAGGAGGCGGTATATAGGGGCCTATGGCAGATTAGGGGCCTGGCAGCAGCTATGGGAGGCCCGTAATCTGCCAGCACCCTATGTCAAAAAATTCTACACACCAGCAGTGTGTGAGGAGACCTGAAAGTGGCACATGGCAGAGTGTGGCGATGGAGACAGCAGCAATGGGAGGCCGTACAGGGACCCATGACAGACTCTGGACCTGGCAGCAGCATGAGGAGGCGGTATATAGGGGCCTATGGCAGATTAGGGGCCTGGCAGCAGCTATGGGAGGCCCGTAATCTGCCAACACCCTATGTCAAAAAATTCTACACACCAGCAGTGTGTGAGGAGACCTCAAAGTGGCACATGTTTGAGGCATGATTCATGGCGGATTTAGTCAGTTGTGTCAGGAACTGGTGGTTTGAAATCCAGACTAATCCACGCCTGATTCATTTTCACAAACGTGAGTCTCTCCACACTTTGGGTGGACAGTCGTGTCCTCCGCGGAGTTACAATACCTCCTGCCGCACTAAACACGCGCTCCGATGCCACGCTACTGGCCGGGCATGACAGCCTTTCAAGGGCAAATTCAGCTAGTTGGGGTCAAAGGTCAAGTTTCGTTGCCCAGTAGTCAAGGGGATTGTCTACCTCGGTTGGCAGGGTGCTGTCCAAGTAGGCCCAAGCCTGTTGTTTGAGGTCCTGCTCCAGGTCCACCTGATGCTGCTGCTGCGGCTGGTTAGTAGTTTCCTCACTGCGCTGGTGAAGAAAGCTACTCATCATCGACTGCAGACTGAGGCAGCCGCTGCTGGTGGAGCTGCCACTGCTCCTACCACCCCACCCCTCCCCTGCTGCCATGGCAGCGGAACGCGAGCGCACAGGGCCCACAGTGTCTGAGGATGGACGTTGGCGCACAAAGGCAGAGACCAACTGACTACATAGGTGGTTTTTATAGTACGTTATTTTGGCCTCCCTCTCAGCAGGTGTGAAAAAGGCCACCATTTTGGAACGGTAGCGAGGGTCCAACAAGGTGGACAGCCAAAAGTCATCCCTCTGTCTGATGGTTATTATTCGGCTGTCGCTACGCAAGCAACCGAGCATGCTATGGGCCATTTGTGCCAAGGAATGCGAGGGACTCCCTGCCTCCATCTCCACAGCATACTGCCACGGTGCGTCTGGGTCCTCTGTCTCCTCCTCCTCCTCCTCTACCAGATGCTCCTGCTCCTCCACTCCTGTCCGCTGAGTGGAAAAACCACCCATTTCACTCAATAATTCCTGAGCACAAATGTCCTCCTCTACCTCCTCCTCTTCTTCCTGTCCTGCCCCCACAGGGGTCATGTGGCGTTGAGATCTGTGCGCCACGTCTACCGCACCCTGACCAGCCATTGTTAACAGCATTTGTTCAAGGACGTGCAACAGAGGAATGACGTCGTTCATCCCATAGTCCTGCCGACTCACGAATAGCGTGGCCTCCTCAAAGGGCCTGAGCAAGCGGCAGGTGTCACGCATGAGCTGCCAATGGCTGACATCGAAGTTACACAGGGGAGTACCTTTATCCGCTTGTAACATCAGGAAATCGGTGATGGCCTTTTGCTGTTCGTAAAGGCGGTCTAACATGTGTAGGGTTGAATTCCACCTTGTTGCAACGTCGCAGATCAGGCGATGCTGTGGAATTCCGTTCTGCCGCTGCAGCTCAAGGAGGGTGTGCTTTGCGGTGTAGGAATGGCTGAAATGCATGCAAAGTTTACGTGACATTTTAAGGATGTCTTGCAGTGGGATGGTGGATTTTAAGAACCGCTTGACAACCAGATTGAACACGTGAGCCATGCATGGCGCATGGCACAACCTTCCTTGACGCAGAGCAGACACCATGTTCTTTCCGTTGTCGGTCAACATGGTTCCGATTTTTAGTTTGCGCGGAGACAGCCATCTGTCGATTTCTCTGTTCATTACACTCAGAAGTTCCTCCCCTGTGTGACTACGTTCGCCAAGGCATACCAGGTGCAGAACAGCGTGACACCGTTGCGCCCTGCACATGTGATATGCCGGTCGGGTAATGGGACTTGGCACGGGGGTGGCGGCTGAGGACACGGCGGAAGAAGAGGTGGTAGAGGCGGACATCTTTGCCGGACCAAGGACGTGCAAACGTGGAGGCAAAAGCGGCGTGACCTGTCCAAGTTGCTGGTGCGGCTGTGACGGCACCACGTTCACCCAGTGGGCCGTAAATGACATGTACTGTCCCTGACCATAGTTACAGCTCCACACGTCGGCGCTGCCGTGCACTTTGGCAGAGACCGACATGCTCAAAGACTGGCCCACCATGTCTTCTACATGTGAATGCAGGGCTGGCACTGCCTTTTTGGCGAAGAAATGACGGCTTGGCACTCTCCACCGCGGCGCGGCACAAGCCATCATTTCTCTGAAAGGTGCTGAGTCCACCACTTGGAAAGGGAGGGACTGCAGCACCAGCAACTTGGACAGGAGGACGTTCAGCTTTTGCACCGTCGGGTGCGTGCTCGCAAACTGTTGTCTCTTGGAAACGGATTCCAAGAAAGACTGCTGACGGAATCCGTGAAGAGGAGTAGCAGGAGAAGGAGCATCTGAACGAGCGGAAGATGCCAACGAGCGACAACTCCCCTCAGCAGAGGTGTTGGAGCCTTGACTGGCTGATGGAGGGCGATTGACGTCGGGTGACGGAGCAAGTAACGGAGCGGGTGATGGAGCGGGGGCTGGGGCGGGCAGAACCGCCGTATCTTTATCACGGTTTTCCCAGGCCACCAAATGGCGACGCTGCATATGCTGCCGCAACGCTGTAGTCCCAACATGGGCCCCCTGGCCACGCTTGACTTTCTGGCCACATAGTCGACATACGGCTACGTTTACTTCCTCGGGCGGCTTGACGAAAAATTGCCACACCGCCGAGTAGGAAACTTTGCCCCCGATACTCCTCACTGGCTGACTGCTGCTTCCTCCGTGCACACCGGCACCACTACTGGCCGTGGTGGTAGGCTGCAGTGGAGCTGGTGCTCTACTCCGTGGCCGTTTGGCTCCACTGACACTGCTGCGACCCTGCTGCTGTCTCCTGGGCAACCCACCGACTGTTTTGCTCGCTGCCAAGCTGCCACCCTCTTCTCCTGATGATGCGGAAGAAATTGCCTGATGACGACGAGGCTGCCAAGTGCGATCAACCTCCTCATCATCAAGTAGGGTCTCCGCCTCACTACTAGCCCCCTCGGCTGCGTCTGGGTCAGGAGACAGACCTGTCTCTAGACCGGCTACCGAGCCACTCTCCTCGCCACTACTTCTTCGCCTGGCTGCTGAAAAGGCGGATGTCTCCCCCCGTTCCTGACCGCCCTCTGTTAGCTCTTCCTCACTGTACAGTGGGGCTGAGCCCACAGCATGCGATACTTCGCTTGGTGAGGGAACACCAAAGGACAGGGGCAGGTAGAGGACACGTGATTTCAGTGGGCTTGGTCCCGGGCCATGCCAACTAACGGTTGTGTCTGACGTACCCACCGACCGTTGGCTGTAGGTGTCAGAGGTGACCTGGGAAGAGGAAGACGACCGAGCCAACCAATCGACGACGGCAGGGTTGTCGGTGGAGACACGACTGCTGGATGACACCGGGAGCACTGGCCTCTGGCTGCGAATAGTGCTGCCTCGACCCCTTCCTCTGCTGCCACGTCTGCTCGCTCCTAAAACATTGCCTCCTCTGCCACTCCTCTGCATGTTGTCTGACATACTCTTTAATTAAACGATTATGTGTCCCTGAGTAACAATTCTGTGTCCCTGAGTAACAATTCTGTGTCTGTGCGAGTAACAATTCTGTGGCCCTAAGTAACAGTTCTGTGGCCCTCAGTAACAATTCTGTGTCCCTGATTAACGTTTCTGTGGCCCCAAGTAACAGTTCTGTGGCCCTCAGTAACAATTCTGTGTCTGTGCGAGTAACAATTCTGTGTCTGTGCGAGAAACAATTCTGTGGCCCTAAGTAACAGTTCTGTGGCCCTCAGTAACAGTTCTGTTTCCCTGAGTAACAATTCTGTGTCTGTGCGAGTAAGAATTATGTGTCTGTGCGAGTAACAATTCTGTGGCCCTAAGTAACAGTTCTGTGGCCCTCAGTAACAGTTCTGTGGCCCTGAGTAACAATTCTGTGTCTGTGCGAGTAACAATTCTGTGTCTGTGCGAGTAACAATTCTGTCTGTGCGAGTAACAATTCTGTGGCCCTAAGTAACGGTTCTGTGGCCCTCAGTAACAGTTCTGTGTCCCTGTGTAACAATTCTGTGTCTGTGCGAGTAACAATTCTGTGGCCCTAAGTAACAGTTCTGTGGCCCTCAGTAACAATTCTGTGTCCCTGATTAACGTTTCTGTGGCCCCAAGTAACAGTTCTGTGGCCCTCAGTAACAATTCTGTGTCTGTGGGAGTAACAATTCTGTGTCTGTGCGAGTAACAATTCTGTGGCCCTAAGTAACAGTTCTGTGGTCCTCAGTAACAATTCTGTGTCTGTGCGAGTAACAATTCTGTGGCCCTAAGTAACAGTTCTGTGGCCCTCAGTAACAATTCTGTGTCTGTCCCTGAGTAACAATTCTGTGGCCCTAACTAAAGTTTCTGTGGCCCTAAGTAACAATTCTCTGGCACTCAGTAACAATTCTGTCTGTCCCTGAGTAACAATTCTGTGGCCCTAATAACGTTTCTGTGGCCCTAAGTAACAATTATCTGGCACTCAGTAACAATTCTGTCTGTCCCTGAGTAACAATTCTCTGGCACTCAGTAACAATTCTGTCTGTCCCTGAGTAAAAATTCTGTGGCCCTAAGTAAAGTTTCTGTGGCCCTGAGTAACAATTCTCTGGCACTCCGTAACAATTCTGTCTGTCCCTGAGTAACAATTCTCTGGCACTCAGTAACAATTCTGTCTGTCCCTGAGTAAAAATTCTGTGGCCCTAAGTAAAGTTTCTGTGGCCCTGAGTAACAATTCTCTGGCACTCCGTAACAATTCTGTCTGTCCCTGAGTAACAATTCTCTGGCACTCAGTAACAATTCTGTCTGTCCCTGAGTAACAATTCTCTGGCACTCAGTAACAATTCTGTCTGTCCCTGAGTAAAAATTCTGTGGCCCTAATTAAAGTTTCTGTGGCCCTAAGTAACAATTCTCTGGCACTCAGTAACAATTCTGTCTGTCCCTGAGTAACAATTCTCTGGCACTCCGTAACAATTCTGTCTGTCCCTGAGTAACAATTCTCTGGCACTCAGTAACAATTCTGTCTGTCCCTGAGTAAAAATTCTGTGGCCCTAAGTAAAGTTTCTGTGGCCCTGAGTAACAATTCTCTGGCACTCCGTAACAATTCTGTCTGTCCCTGAGTATGAATTCTGTGGCCCTAACTAGCGTTTCTTTGTCCCTAAGTAACAGTTCTGTGGCCCTGAGTAACAATTCTGTGTCTGTGCGAGTAACAATTCTGTGGCCCTAAGTAACAGTTCTGTGGCCCTCAGTAACAGTTCTGTGTCTGTGCGAGTAACAATTCTGTGTCTGTGCGAGTAACAATTCTGTGGCCCTAAGTAAAGTTTCTGTGGCCCTAAGTAACAATTCTCTGGCACTCAGTAACAATTCTGTCTGTCCCTGAGTAACAATTCTCTGGCACTCCGTAACAATTCTGTCTGTCCCTGAGTAACAATTCTCTGGCACTCAGTAACAATTCTGTCTGTCCCTGAGTAAAAATTCTGTGGCCCTAAGTAAAGTTTCTGTGGCCCTGAGTAACAATTCTCTGGCACTCCGTAACAATTCTGTCTGTCCCTGAGTATGAATTCTGTGGCCCTAACTAGCGTTTCTTTGTCCCTAAGTAACAGTTCTGTGGCCCTGAGTAACAATTCTGTGTCTGTGCGAGTAACAATTCTGTGGCCCTAAGTAACAGTTCTGTGGCCCTCAGTAACAGTTCTGTGTCTGTGCGAGTAACAATTCTGTGTCTGTGCGAGTAACAATTCTGTGGCCCTAAGTAACAGTTCTGTGGCCTTCAGTAACAATTCTGTGTCTGTGCGAGTAACAATTCTGTGTCTGTGCGAGTAACAATTCTGTGGCCCTAAGTAAAGTTTCTGTGGCCCTAAGTAACAATTCTCTGGCACTCAGTAACAATTCTGTCTGTCCCTGAGTAACAATTCTCTGGCACTCAGTAACAATTCTGTCTGTCCCTGAGTAAAAATTCTGTGGCCCTAAGTAAAGTTTCTGGGGCCCTGAGTAACAATTATCTGGCACTCAGTAACAATTCTGTCTGTCCCTGAGTAACAATTCTCTGGCACTCAGTAACAATTCTGTCTGTCCCTGAGTAAAAATTCTCTGGCCCTAAGTAAAGTTTCTGTGGCCCTGAGTAACAATTCTCTGGCACTCCGTAACAATTCTGTCTGTCCCTGAGTAACAATTCTCTGGCACTCAGTAACAATTCTGTCTGTCCCTGAGTAAAAATTCTGTGGCCCTAATTAAAGTTTCTGTGGCCCTAAGTAACAATTCTCTGGCACTCAGTAACAATTCTGTCTGTCCCTGAGTAACAATTCTCTGGCACTCCGTAACAATTCTGTCTGTCCCTGAGTAACAATTCTCTGGCACTCAGTAACAATTCTGTCTGTCCCTGAGTAAAAATTCTGTGGCCCTAAGTAAAGTTTCTGTGGCCCTGAGTAACAATTCTCTGGCACTCCGTAACAATTCTGTCTGTCCCTGAGTATGAATTCCGTGGCCCTAACTAGCGTTTCTTTGTCCCTAAGTAACAGTTCTGTGGCCCTGAGTAACAATTCTGTGTCTGTGTGAGTAACAATTCTGTGGCCCTAAGTAACAGTTCTGTGGCCCTCAGTAACAGTTCTGTGTCTGTGCGAGTAACAATTCTGTGTCTGTGCGAGTAACAATTCTGTGGCCCTAAGTAAAGTTTCTGTGGCCCTCAGTAACAGTTCTGTGTCTGTGCGAGTAACAATTCTGTGTCTGTGCGAGTAACAATTCTGTGGCCCTAAGTAAAGTTTCTGTGGCCCTAAGTAACAATTCTCTGGCACTCCGTAACAATTCTGTCTGTCCCTGAGTAACAATTCTCTGGCACTCAGTAACAATTCTGTCTGTCCCTGAGTAAAAATTCTGTGGCCCTAAGTAAAGTTTCTGTGGCCCTGAGTAACAATTCTCTGGCACTCCGTAACAATTCTGTCTGTCCCTGAGTATGAATTCCGTGGCCCTAACTAGCGTTTCTTTGTCCCTAAGTAACAGTTCTGTGGCCCTGAGTAACAATTCTGTGTCTGTGCGAGTAACAATTCTGTGGCCCTAAGTAACAGTTCTGTGGCCCTCAGTAACAGTTCTGTGTCTGTGCGAGTAACAATTCTGTGTCTATGCGAGTAACAATTCTGTGGCCCTAAGTAAAGTTTCTGTGGCCCTCAGTAACAGTTCTGTGTCTGTGCGAGTAACAATTCTGTGTCTGTGCGAGTAACAATTCTGTGGCCCTAAGTAAAGTTTCTGTGGCCCTAAGTAACAATTCTCTGGCACTCAGTAACAATTCTGTCTGTCCCTGAGTAACAATTCTCTGGCACTCAGTAACAATTCTGTCTGTCCCTGAGTAAAAATTCTGTGGCCCTAAGTAAAGTTTCTGGGGCCCTGAGTAACAATTCTCTGGCACTCCGTAACAATTCTGTCTGTCCCTGAGTAACAATTCTCTGGCACTCAGTAACAATTCTGTCTGTCCCTGAGTAAAAATTCTGTGGCCCTAAGTAAAGTTTCTGTGGCCCAGAGTAACAATTCTCTGGCACTCCGTAACAATTCTGTCTGTCCCTGAGTATGAATTCTGTGGCCCTAACTAGCGTTTCTTTGTCCCTAAGTAACAGTTCTGTGGCCCTGAGTAACAATTCTGTGTCTGTGCGAGTAACAATTCTGTGGCCCTAAGTAACAGTTCTGTGGCCCTCAGTAACAGTTCTGTGTCTGTGCGAGTAACAATTCTGTGTCTGTGCGAGTAACAATTCTGTGGCCCTAAGTAACAGTTCTGTGGCCTTCAGTAACAATTCTGTGTCTGTGCGAGTAACAATTCTGTGTCTGTGCGAGTAACAATTCTGTGGCCCTAAGTAAAGTTTCTGTGGCCCTAAGTAACAATTCTCTGGCACTCAGTAACAATTCTGTCTGTCCCTGAGTAACAATTCTCTGGCACTCAGTAACAATTCTGTCTGTCCCTGAGTAAAAATTCTGTGGCCCTAAGTAAAGTTTCTGGGGCCCTGAGTAACAATTCTCTGGCACTCAGTAACAATTCTGTCTGTCCCTGAGTAACAATTCTCTGGCACTCAGTAACAATTCTGTCTGTCCCTGAGTAAAAATTCTGTGGCCCTAAGTAAAGTTTCTGTGGCCCTAAGTAACAATTCTCTGGCACTCAGTAACAATTCTGTCTGTCCCTGAGTAACAATTCTCTGGCACTCAGTAACAATTCTGTCTGTCCCTGAGTAACAATTCTCTGGCACTCAGTAACAATTCTGTCTGTCCCTGAGTAAAAATTCTGTGGCCCTAAGTAAAGTTTCTGTGGCCCTAAGTAACAATTCTCTGGCACTCAGTAACAATTCTGTCTGTCCCTGAGTAACAATTCTCTGGCACTCAGTAACAATTCTGTCTGTCCCTGAGTAAAAATTCTGTGGCCCTAATTAAAGTTTCTGTGGCCCTAAGTAACAATTCTCTGGCACTCAGTAACAATTCTGTCTGTCCCTGAGTAACAATTCTCTGGCACTCAGTAACAATTCTGTCTGTCCCTGAGTAAAAATTCTGTGGCCCTAATAACGTTTCTGTGGCCCTAAGTAACAATTCTCTGGCACTGAGTAACAATTCTGTCTGTCCCTGATTATGAATTCTGTGGACCTAACTAGCGTTTCTTTGTCCCTAAATAACGATTCTGTGGCCCTCATTAACAAGTCTGTGTCCCTGAGTAATGGTTCTCTGTCCCTAAGTAACTTTTCTCTGTCCCCAATTATCGTTTCTGTGGCCCTAACTCTGTCCCTGTCCCTAGTACAGAGCGGTCTGCCTCTGTTCAATAACTGCAGGCAAATGAAGAATTCCAAAATGGCCGCTATTTATAGCTCGACCATTACACAGTGCTGGCTGGCTGGCTGCTGATTGGCTGATGCGATCACATGTAGTTGAGGAATGCATTATGGGTCAGCGCGCCTTGTCTGCGCGCCTTCCCAGACATCCCCGCTCCGTCGCCGCACATGTCAGCCGCCATTTTCTGAAAAATTTCGATTCGCGCGTCCGAATTAGGCTATTTTTCGGATTCGGCACGAATCGAAATTTTTCCGATATTCGACTCGAATTCCACTTCGGATACTTCGATTCGCTCATCTCTAATCTGAACCACCAAAGCTACGGTATTCAAACCATCTACAATCAACAAAATGATTACTATATTTTCACTAAATGTCCGAGGCCTCAACTCCTCCTTCAAAAGGTCCTTGCTCTCGAGAGAAATCCGCACCACTCAACCTGACATCATATTCCTACAAGAGACCCACTTCGCCTCTGCAAAAATTCCTAAATTCAACATTCCTCAGTTCTCTACAGTATATATGACAACGATTCACAAAAAGAAAAACGGCATCATTACAGCCATAAGAGATTCCCTGAAGTTTCAATTTATTGCGGAAATAGCGGACCCACAAGGTCGCTACCACATACTAATCTGCAAAATCAATGACTCTACATATACATTAGTGAATATCTATGGCCCTAACACCAATCAAATTCACTTCTTCAACAAACTTAACTCCACCATTAATCGACACAGAAATGGCAGACTACTCATCGGTGGCGATTTTAACATCATCGGTAATCCTCTTCTGGATTCCTCATCCAACAAAAGATCCTCAAAACAAACCTTCAACCAATTTCTCCACTCCAACGATCTCTATGACATCTGGAGATGCCAACACAGTACAGAAAAAGACTATACCTACTATTCTCCACCCCACTCAACCTACTCTAGAATCGACTTCTTCATCACCGATAAATGGACGCTGCAACACATCACTTCCTCCAAGATTGGCACTATCACGTGGTCAGACCATGCTCCAATCACAATCTCTCTTGACAGCAAACAACATTCGTCGATACCCCGTATATGGCGACTGAACTCGTTCCTGCTGAAAAACCAAGACTATAAGCAACAGATAATAGATGCACACAGAACATTCTTTGAATTTAACGACACCTCTGATATATCCATAACCACTCTGTGGTCAACATATAAAGCATACATGAGAGGTATTCTGATACAACTAAACGCCCGCATTAACAAAAACAGAACCCAACAAATAGATAATCTCCTAACACTGATCAAAGCAAATGAAGAAAAAAACAAAAAATCTCCAGACCCAACAACCTCTGCATCTTTGACAGCAGATAGAAATAAATTAAGATCCCTTCTACTCCATAAATATGATCTGAATCTCCAGAAAATGAAAGCAAAATTTTACTCACTTGGTAACAAAGCCAGCTCGTTGTTAGCCAAATTGGTTTCACAAAAACGGCTGAAATCCAAAATAGCCTCAATTGAACACCCATCTACGAATACCCTGAACACTAATCACCAAGACATAGCAAACGCATTTGCAGTATACTATCAAAATCTTTACAACCTCAAAAACGACTTTAACACCACTCAGCCAACAACCACATCCATACAACAATTTCTCCAAACGATTAATCTCCCCCGGTTATCCTCAGACCAACTTGACTCCATTTCTAGTCCAATATCGCTCAAAGAAATAGAAACAATCATTAAAACACTCCCAATTAATAAATCACCAGGAAATGACGGCTACACTAATGAATACTATAAACTCCTCGCCACAGAATTGTCACCACATCTTGCCAAACTCTTTAATCATGCTGCCTCCACAGGCTCATTCCCCAAAGGCATGTTGCAATCAATTATAACGACCATCCCAAAGCCTGGCAAAGAACCCCAACTAGTCCAGAACTACAGGCCAATTTTACTACTCAATACCGACATAAAATTATACGCTAAAATCATATCCCAAAGAATTCTCCCCTACCTACCCATCCTAATACACCCAGACCAAGCAGGTTTCATCCCAGGTCGCCAAGCACCCGATGCTACCAGAAGAATTATATCCCTCCTACACAATTTAGAAAATACTAAGACTCCCTCCTTGCTCTTATCCCTGGATGCAGAGAAAGTGTTCAACCGGATACACTGGCAATTCTTACACCTCACGCTTCAAAAATTTGGTATCACAGGTTGGTTGCTGAAAGCCATCTTGTCATTATATTCTCAACCATCCGCTAGAGTTCTGACAGATGGCACACTATCCGATCCTTTCGACATTTCTAACGGTACAAGACAAGGTTGTCCACTCTCCCCGATAATATTTACACTCCTTATTGAACCCCTAGCTTCCAAACTCAGAGAGGACAGAACATTCACAGGAATCACACATCTTAACATGGAACACAAAATTAGCCTATTTGCAGATGATATAATATTAATGGTGACCAACCCTAAACAGTCCCTCCATGCAATCCGCTCACATCTACCGTACATACCTACTCAACAGTTTCATACTACAAACTTAACAATACTAAATCTTCCATACTCAACCTTCACATCTCAGCCCAACTCCAAAACCAATTAGCCAAACAATTCCCATTTTCATGGGAAAAATGTAGTATCCCATACCTAGGAATCAGACTTACACCAGTAACAGACCACCTATACACAGAAAACCACAAAATACTGCTTGAAAATATACCCCAAGAACTAAACACTCTACGCACCTCAGAACTCTCCAAACTAGGCCGAGTGGCAACACTAAAGATGTATATTTTACCCAAAATCTTGTACATATTCCATACACTCCCCTTACCAATCCCTAATTCACTCTTCTCTAAACTACAATCAATCCTTACAAAGTTCCTATGGAACTCGAAAAAACCGAAATGTACCACCAATCTTCTAATAAGACCTACAACTAAAGGAGGAGCAGGACTCCTGCACCTCAAATCTTACTACACGGCTGCCCTCTTAGACCAACTGTATTTTTAGTGGAATCCTTTGAAGGACAAAATCTGGTCCATAATGGAAACCCTTCCCTTCCAACCACTTAAACCCCAAAATATACTTTTGTCCCCACCGTCCAAACACGTAGAACCCCACCTAAAACATTCCTGCATTATAGCTTCCCTACAAGCTTGGCGAGACCTTCTATCCACTAAATTTAAAGATATTAAACCTATGTACCTACTCCAACCAACATACCCTTCATACCCTCTTTAGAGATATCTAAATGGACAAAACAAGGAATAACCAAATTAACAGATCTCCATTCCAAACAATCCTTACACTCCTTCCAATCTCTCCAAACAAAATATAATATTCCTACTACTGAAAATTTTACATACCTAAGAATCGCTCATTGTTTACAAACAAGTAAATTACCTCACAGCACCATATTACCAATCACAGCCTACACCTTTTTCACCAAACCCCAATACCCGAGTAAAGGCATATCCACTTTCTATGCATACCTCATTAACTCACAGTTCACTTTACAAACAACCTCCCTAACCAATTGTGAAAAAATCCTTTCAACCCAAATCACCTTAAAATGCTGGGAAAATACCTTCAACATCACCTATAAAGCTACCCGATGTAGCTCCCACTGGGAGTCATATCTAAAAATACTCCATCAATGGTACCTGACCCCGATTAAACTCTCTATTACCCGAAACATTCTCCTACATGCTGGAGACATTGTGGCGAACTAGGCTCAACAATCCATATTTTATGGTCATGCAAGTCACTTCGATCCTTCTGGAATACTACATTCCAATTAATATCCGAAATAAACAAATCTCCGATAGTCCTGAACCCCTTATTGGCACTCCTTCACATTGGAATAGAGAAACTCCCCACACATTCCCGAACAATTATTACCCACATACTCTTTGCAGCAAAAATAATTATTACTAGAACACGAATAATACCCCCTCAATTACTTCATTAATTATAGACCTTAACACCCAATGTCAAATGGAAAAACTATCCGCAATTAACCCTTCCTCCTACCACAAATTCAATACCCAGTGGACCCGATGGCTAAATCACTCAAAATGTTTTATAAAACCCCGATGACAGTTCAAGAGATGAAATCACATCCCATACCAAAACTGATATCTCCTCAATTTCCCAGTTAGATTCTTCCCCCCTCATTCCTATCCTCCCCCACCTCCCCTCCAATACCCCCCCATAGCCCCCAAAATCTCATCACCAAAGTTCATCAAAAACACACGAATACCTCTGATGATATTGCTTAAACAAGACCAACACCTCATCCATCCAAGAATGGAATTACAACAAAATGATCAATCATATTTTGTCTATTGTAATATTGTATGACTAAACCATTTATCTTTTCCCTGTTTTTCCCTTGTTTACCCTTGAAAACTCAATAAAATTATTGAAATATAAACTTGCTCTGGAGTGCTTACCCTCAAATCGAGGGTATTTGTAATTCACAGGCTATGGAAGTGGGAATGCTTCCAAAGTGGCCTGGGCAGGGCTCTAAAGGCAAGATCAAAGATCCAAAGATGGCTGGCAAGCTTACACAGGTAAGGGTGACCAAAGACCTCCCACCACACTGTGATACTTCACTTATGTCTTCTGTCAGCAGTCTGTCCCCTGACAGCCACTCCTGTAGGTTGGATGGAGACAGATGAGAGGTGTGGACCACACTGTCATTGTGGCTGATCTCTGTGATGCTGGCATGTCTCTGGGGGGACAGGTAAGAGGTAGCACTCAAGGCCACTCCTTTCCCCCTGCTCTCTCTTTTCCACTTTCTCCAGCAGCTCTCCCTCACTCCTATCTAACCTGCTCACAATCCTTCTTCCACTGGGGTTGCTTAGCCCACTCTCTCTTCTGGGGTCCAGCAGGCAGGCTTAAAGTTTCCCAGCAGTGGCTGTCACAGCTCTGCACCCTCTTCTCTGTCAATCTAGGCCTGATAGAGGAAGGGAATCCTACATTGAGGCAGTGCTGATGGCCTGAGCTGTGGGGCTCTTGACAGTTGACGAGGCTGCCAACCAGGGCTACATGTGTTCTACCCATGTAGAGAGAAGTAACAGATTATCTTTAATGGCAAATCCACCTGCAATACATGCTGACCTTTTACTGCACTACTCTACCACTTTAGCTTCCAGGAGGTATATATAGTACTTCTGTGTATGGGGTAGATAACATGTGACAGCATTGGTGTTTAGCAAATGGTGACTCAAGCAGCCAGCAATGTCACGTGGGGTTGAGAGCGTATCCTAAGTCTTGTGTAAGTTCTAAGTTATTGTGACCAAACAGATTGGCGTGAGAGCAAAGGAAAGATACGTTAGTGGGACTGGCATTACAGTGAATGTGTTGCTTTAACCTGCATGAGGAAAGTACAGATTCATAACATCATTACACGTACATGTACCACAAGCCTTTGGCTATTCACAGTCAGGCAGTTGTCTCATTGAGAACAGCAGGAGGTAAGACATTTGCATGTCTTTTAAGCCTATTACTGCTCCCCCAGGACCTGTCACAATCTCCTGTGCAACCTGGTTGATGGGTGTTAGTTGAGGATGTGCAGTGATACTCTGCTTTCATTTTCCCCGCTCATGTAGAGAGATAACAAGCATTTCCAATGGGTTGCCTTAGAGTGTTAAATAAGGCAGTCTCAAGTTTATGAACTGCTTTAGGTGGATAATTAATTGATAAGTTAGCACTTTAATTGATCAGGCTCCAATTATTTTGAATAGAATTAGGTTGATAGGTTAATTAGTTTGTTAACAAAAATTACATTGACATGCAAAATTAGTTGATCTACAAACTGATTAGGTAGGGTAATGTATTCCTTTTTATTGAGCGCAGTATTTTTTTTTTAATAAAAACCGTACCACTAACTTGAAATGAGATTTAAAAAAAAAAAAGAAATTGAAAATGAAATGGAAAAATAAAATTCTTTATTTATGGGGTCATCTGCAATAAAATATTTAGAAAATGAGAACTGTAAATTTTGCAATATTGTCCTTGATATACACATTTACATGTGAAATAATGTTGCTGGTTGTTTCCTTTTAGGGGTAATTTTGCTGTTTTGAATTTTGTATGCAGTTTGGCTGGCCAGAAAATGGAGGAGCAGCATGTGTCCCACCCCCACCGTCTGAACTATACCAGGCCGCATACCCCACATTGGGAGAGTGTGCTGCTGGAAGATGTAGAGGACTGGAGGAAAGGGGGGGGTACTTGGGATGAACCCCTCTTTAAAAAGGGATAATCTGTTTCCCCCCCTGCTTCAATGAGTAAGGGGTATATAGCAAGATTATTTAAAAGGCTATTAAACACAGACACAATAGAAACATTTTTATTAAAAAAAAACAAAAAAAAACCCAGTGATGTAGATCATTCACCAATCCCGATAAGCATTGCTCTGTTGGCTTGTTGATGCAAAAATGATAACTCACAACGTGAGTTATCATTTTCTTGTCTCAATCCCATTGCAAATGAGAGGTCCCCCACTGGATGCAACAGTCAACAAATCAGTCAGGGATCCTGAGTATTGTCATTGATCAGATATGGTCATGACCACCACACTAAAAATCTTAAATGACGCAGCACTGGAGCGGTTATGGCGCCAAACCAGATCCCCTCGCGCGTTCTTCCTCTACAAATCCGCCTTCCTCACCTACACCTCCTCCCTCCACGCCACCAAACAAGCCTACTTCATAACCCTCATCAACACCCTCTCCACCTGTCCTCGCTGACTCTTCTCCACTTTTCAACTACCTACTCTCCCCCCCCCCCCAACTCCACCCAGTACCTCACTCACCGCCCACGAGATTGCCAATCACTTCCAAAACAAGATCGACGCAATCTGTAAGGACATCGCCAATGCTCAATCTACCTCCCCACCTAGCCTCCCTCCCACTGTAACCCCATCTAATCTCCCCTCCTCTGACCTCGCAACCACCCTGCCCCCCACCACACCTAACATCCCGCACACTATAACCTCCCCAACACTCCGCTCCTTCAGCCTTGCTACCACTGAGGAGGTCACTAAGGTCTTCTCAGAAGCCTGCCTCACCACTTGCCCCCTTGACCCTGTCCCCACACAACTCCTCCGGTCACCCTCCTCCTCCATCCTACGCTCCCTCACCCACATATTCAATCTCTCCCTTTCAACTGACGCATTCCCCTCCCCCCTAAAGCACGCGCACATCACCCCCATACTCAAAAAACCCTCCCTGGACCCCACCGACCTGAACAACCTTAGACCCATCTCCCTGCTGCTATTCACATCCAAGCTCCTTGAGCGCTTAGTCTACAATCGGCTAAGCTCCCACTCACTCACTGACAACAACCTCCTCGATCCACTACAGTTTGGCTTCCATCCCCTACACTCCATCGAAACCGCCCTACTCAAAATCACTAATGACCTGCTAACCGCCAAAGCTAATGGCCACTACTCAGTCCTCCTACTCCTCGACCTTTCCGCGGCCTTCGACACAGTTGACCACCCCCTCCTCCTTAATAAACTGCACTCCCTTGGCATCAGAGACTCTGCTCTCTCCTGGCTCTCCTTCTATCTATCCCAACACTCCTTCAGTGTTACCTATAATGCTACCACCTCCACCTCTCTCTGTTGGGGTCCCCCAAGGCTCTGTCCTCAGGCCCCTTCTCTTCTCCATCTACACCTCCTCCCTCGGCAAACTGATACACTCCCACGGCTTCAACTATCACCTCTACACCGATGACACTCAAATTTACCTCTCCACCCTTCACCTCACCCCTTCAGTCTCCGCCCGTATCACCCACCTACTGAACGACATATCAGACTGGATGTCACTCCATTTCCTCAAATTGAACCTTTCCAAAACCGAGCTCCTAATTTTCCCCCCAGCCCGCGCCCCCCCAATCCTCTCCATCACGACCAACAACGCCACCATCAGTCCCACCCCGCAAGCCAAAGTCCTAGGTGTCACTTTAGACTCAAACCTGTCCTTCCAACCCCATGTCCAATAGCTGGCAAACTCATGCAGGCTCCACCTCCGCAACATCTCCAAGATATGTACGTTCCTAACCCCAGACACTACAAAACAACTCGTTCACTCCCTTATTATCTCACACCTGGACTACTGCAACTCCCTTCTCACCGGCCTACCCCAACACAAGCTACCGTCGCTTCAGTCTATCCTGAACTCAGCGGCCAGACTCATCCACCTTACCACTCCGCATCTGCCACCCCCCTCTGTCAGTCCCTCCACTGGCTTCCAATTGCCCAACGTATAAAATTCAAACTACTAACATTGACATACAAAGCCATTCATAACGCTGCCCCAAACTACCTCACCTACCTGATACCCAAATACCACCCAACCCGTACTCCTCACAAGACCTCCTACTTTCTAGCTCCCTGGTCTCCTCCTCCCACACCCGACTGCAGGACTTCTTCAGGACTTCCCCCATCCTCTGGAACTCACTACCCCAATCCATCAGACTGTCATCCACCCTCCTCACCTTTAGGCGCGCCCTGAAAACCCTTCTCTTCAGGGAAGCCTACCCCACCTTCACCTAACAGCCGATCTCCTCCACTCCTCCTACCAGTCCATCCCCCACAGCCACTTCCTTCTGTACCACTATCCCCTCCCTCCTAGATTGTAAGCTCGAAAGAGCAGGGCCCTCGAACCCCTCATGTATTTTTTTTGTTACTGTATTGTCTCATGTTCTGTCCCCCACTATAATGTACAGCGCTGAGCAAACCTTTTGGCGCTATATAAATACTGTATAATAATAATAATAATGACCATATTTGGTCAGTGGCATCACCAGGGATGTCCACCAGCTGGATCACAGTTTGCTGGGCAGCCAGAAGCTGTCATTTAGCCACAAAATGAATTATTTCTAGCTGCAGCAGCTGGGCTTGCAAACTGGACATTTAGTTCACCTGTTTGGCAAAGTGCAAACAGCTTGAATTTGGTTCAAAGTCATGGTCAACCCCAATCTGAAACTCACCCTTATTGGCAAAATCTCTGTGCTTTAGTTCTTAGGTTTGCACAACTGTAATGGAAATTATGAAAGAGGTCCATTTTTTATATTGTATTTCCCATTTATTTTATTTAATGGGAGATGCAGCAAAAGTTGCCAGAACAACAAAACATGGATGTGGAAGCATCTAAAACTCTTAGATAGACTGGATTAGAGTTTTGAATCATGTCATGAGAATCTCATTATTGGAGTATACAAAAGATATAGGAAGCCAAAGGGTGTGCCTATAAAATATCACTTTTGGGTGAACTAGCCCTTTGAAAATTAAACATTTTTACACCTGTTTATACTAGTATCATATGTACCAAAACCTTTGCTAGGCTATAATGCAATTAATTCCATCATTACTGGGTATTAGCCTAACATGATATATGGTCACGTATTTATCATGGACCCCTAGTATTCTTGCATCAGCTCAGCCAGAGACTCAGGGAACAGCCAGAAACCCTATTAGTTCAGCCATCTGGCCTAGCACCAAACAGCCAAAATTTGGACTGAACATGGGTTTGTGTAAACCCAAGGCCCAATTCCTAATGCTGATATGTAAAATACCAAAACCAACATATTTGGTCTGGCCCTAGAATGTTCCTAAATAATGAATGGATTAAGTCAGAATATGTTTGAGTGACTTACAGGAGACTTTTTAAAGCAGAAATATGATTAATTCCATATTGGATGGAGTGGCTTATGGTTTGATTTATACAGGGATTCCAAGGATCTCCAAAGGAAAGTTCAAGGGATTGCCATAAGAGAGTGAACATGTCTGTTAAACTTTTATTGTCATTGGTTATGGTGCATTCTCTATTACGTTTGTGAAGAATCCACTAGAGGGAGGGCAACAAAGCAATAGTTTTATCCACCCTAATATATATTTGAAAAACTGACTAATAACGTTGCAGCTTACCTTAAATGCTGTAGCCATGCCTTAGGTTTAGGGAGATCATATAACTAAGATATGAGATAAAGCAATAAAAAAGGGGTGTCAAACTGGCAACCCTCCAGCTGTTGCAAAACTACAAGTCCCATTATACCTTTGCCTTTGGGAGTCATGCTTGTAACTGTCAATCTTGCAATGCCTCATGGGACTTGTAGTTTGGCAACAGCTGGAGGGCTGCCAGTTTGACACCTGTGCAATAACACATCAGCAGTCAAATGTTGCAAGACAAGATAAGATATCCTGAAATTAAAGAGCTTGATAGCCAATCATCAAGTTGTTGTCCAACTTGATGATTGGGGTGATCTTTTATTTCTAAATGAAACACAAAACAAAGAAAAAACACACATATATAAAAAATAATCATAGAACACAACTCTAATGCATTCCAAGTGGTGTACCCTCTTCCACGGAGCTCTGAGGAAGAAACTATACCCTTCAAAGTATGATAGCTCTTGGTTTTGTCATGGAGTGTCATTTGGGTCTTCTGTATTAGGTATCCAGGTCTTGGAAGTGTTCTAGGATACATTGCAAGCTTGTGGTCATATAGCCTTTGTAAATATATATTTACATTTCTATAAATAAATGGTGTTTGACTAGGCTGGTGTGCACTTCTTGTTCATATTTCATTTAGGGAAATCAAAGCATGGGGTCCTTGTAAAACTGAGAGGTAGAATAATCCTCCTTTGGGATATTCCTTTAGGAATGCAATGGGCACCACATGCTGCCTATACTGTAACAATATTACATAAGAATACAGAATTCTCTTACTTCTATAACAACAAATCAGTTTGCAGCTTTGTGCTGTTGTAAGGTTATGAAATACCTTTGTGACCTCTAACATGATTGCATATTACAGTGTGTATGTGTGTGTGTGGGGGGGTATATTATTGTTATTGCTTATACTAATAATGATAACACTGACTGATTCACACTCTGTCACACTATACATCTCTGTGAGAGCTCGGACGTGCTCCAACTTGCAAACAAACAATAGGACATGGTTGCTCGATAAGTGATGGCCATTATCACTGGAGTGGAACAAGCCGCAGTCTTTGTTTCGCAGTAAGAGTAATTATCTGCTTTCACTTGAGCTGAGACATCTTGTAAGGATAAACTGTCCTCTGAAGCAATGGCTCTTGGCCAGTCTATTGCCAAATGGTCATCAGCACATTCTCACTGCAGCAATGCAGAGTTAGGCAAGAGGACAGGAACTAAACATATGTAGGAAGGGAAGGTGAATCTTTCTCTGACTACTTGAATGTAATGGTCTGTGCAAAACCAGATGGTCCAACAGCAACAGCATGAATAAAGGTCATCACATATTTCTACACTGATGATGATGAGCACTCTGTCTCCAGTACACCTACTGGAGTGTATTACTAATAAGATTTGTGCAGCATGCCAGGAGTTCTCTTTTAATTTTGGAAAAGCTTCTTGGTTAAATTTTATTTTTATTTTCAAACTGTCAAAAAACAAAATGATTTATGTTTAAGGTAGAACTTTAGGTTGACTAGAAATTTGAATGGGCGTAGTGAGGTATAGGGGGTGAATGCAAATAATCTATACATAGGTCTGCCAGCTGGCACAGTTCACTGTTGAGTTTGATACTCCCTGACCTGGGCACACCTTTTCATACACACAGCTCTCAAAATCCACACAATTCAAAACTCTTGACATGAGAGTGGTATATTAATAACAAAAATATATCCAAATGTATTAGAAAATACTAGTTTCACAGGTAATAGATACCCTTACATTATGAAGTGCAAGACGCTAATGGGGCACAACAACCCTTCTGAGGAGAGCATATATCAGAGATGCCTCATGGTTAGTCTCTATCAATCCATGACTTGTTTCTATTTAAGAATATGATGGTTGCCTAGCCTTAAACTAATGTCATTCAGATATATCTCTATAATTTTGAAAATGACATTAAGGTAGTGGTTGATGCAGTATGATTAAACATTTCAGCACTCCTTCTTTCCATGCCTTAGGTCTGTGGATGAGGGGAATGCTCTGTAATGTCTTCTTAAAGTTTCAAGAAAAACTGGTGCAGTTGCAGTTCTAAAGCTCTCATTTTCCATCGAAATGCTGCACGCATGCCAAAAGTCATTCTATGGGTCATTGACTCTGACACATTTCATCGGATTTATTATACATAGAAATAGTCTCTGGAACTACAGGCCGGGTGAAGCATTGTTAAGTACTGTTCATTCCTTTTTTGTATAATATTTATTTGTGATTTTTCAATCACAGAAAAAAGGAAAGAAAGGCACATAGATGGTGTTTGGCATTTCTGCCATATCAGTAACAACATGTACTGCAGCACAGAAGGTATTCACATTCCTAATAATTAAAAAAGCTAAGTGCACTATATATATATACTTCCTCAAATTAAACCTTTCCAAAACCGAGCTCCTAATTTTTCCTCCAGCCCACGCCACACCCCTCTACATCACGACCAACAACGCCATCATCAGTCCCACCCCGTAAGACAAAGTACTAGGTGTCACTCTAGACTCAAATATGTCCTTCCAACCCCATGTCCAATCGCTGGCAAACTCATGCAGGCTCCATCTCTGCAACATCTCCAAAATATGTCCGTTCCTAACCCCAGACACTACTAAACAACTCGTTCACTCCCTTATTATCTCACGACTCGACTACTGCAACTCCCTCCTCACCGGCCTACCTCATCACAGACTATCCCCGCTTCAGTCTATCCTGAACTCAGCGGCCAGACTCATCCACCTTACCAACCGCTCCGCATCTGCCACCCCCTCCATCATTCCCTCCATTGGCTTCCAATTGCCCAACGCAATAAATTCAAACTACTAACATTGATGTACAAAGCCATTCATAACACTGCCCCAAACTACCTCACCGACCTGATACCCAAATACCACCCAACCCGTACTCTTCGCTCCTCACAAGACCTCCTACTTTCTAGCTCCCTGGTCTCCCCCTCCCATGCCCGACTGCAGGACTTCTCCAGGACTTCCCCCATCCTCTGGAACTCACTACCCCAATCCGTCACCTACCCTCCTCACCTTTAGGCGCACCCTGAAAATCCATCTCTTCAGGGAAGCCTACCTCACCCTCACCTAACAGCCGATCTCCTCCACTCCTCCCACCACTCCATCCCCCACAGCCACTTCCTCCTGTACCACTATCCCCTCCCTCCTAGATTGTAAGCTTGAAAGAGCAGGGCCCTCGAACCTCTCGTATATTGTTTTGTTACTGTATTGTCTCATGTACTGTCCCCCACTATATTGTACAGCGCTGAGCAAACTTTTGGCGCTATATAAATACTGTATAATAATAATAATAATGTATAGTGCCTGAAATATGCAGGAGGGAACAAATACTCCTGAAAAAATGGTGGAGTGCATATCTATTAGCGTTAGGGAAGTTTCACAAATAAAAAAAAACCCACAAGAATAGGTCAGAATGGGTACAACCAACTTGTCTTATCTTTACGACCTCCACTGTACCACCCTGCTTGTTTATTGGGCGGCTAAGCAATAAGGTTCTTCAAAATGTACCCAATGAGTCACATTTAAGAGACAGCTATAGGAGCAGCTGAACTAAAGTGTACCCATACAGGATGCTGACAAAACTGAACGTCACCCATTCTCTTACCACAGTAGGTCACAGAAAGCTGAAAACAAAAGGAAAATTAAGTTTGTTCATTCACTTGGGCAAGTTACTGGAAGGAAGACAATGTCAAGGCTAGAGGGGGACATATCTGACCCAGTTGTATACCACTGCCAGGGAGCCCAGATGGAATCAAAGCGGCCCTTTGTATCCCAAAAGGTGGCTTTCCACTACCTCCATGATCTCAGTTACCTTCTTGATCCAGTCCCCATAACTAGGAACACAAGTGTTCTTCCAGTGGATTGGAATCAGACTCTGCATTAAGCAAATGAAGAAGACCTCAATGTTTATAACAAGCCAGTGGAATAGTGGGAACATGGAGCAAGAAGTGAGATGGTGAGAGGGGAAGGTCCACCTTCAAAATCTCAATTGTGGGGTCTTGTATCTCTTCCCAAAAGGGCCTGATCTTGGGACATTCCCACCACATATGGAGGAGCATACCCCTCTGACCATAGCCCCTCCAGCAAAGATCAGAGGAAGAGGGATAAATCTGGGCAAGAGCCATGAGCACTCGGTACTACTTGGTTAACAGTTTAAAGTTATTTTCCTGTGTTTTTGTGTTTATTGAGCTAGAGTGAGTCAGGCAGTATAAATGTTGCAGTTGCTCTTCAGTGAACTCGGACTGTAGGTTTCAATCCCACTCCCTAAAATAATTTGGTTTAGATTGAGAAGCAGTAGAGGGTAGTAATTTATGTAGGACCAAGATCATGTGTGGGGTAGGAAAAGGAGTAGCCCACAAGTGTTTAAACACCGTTAGAGAGGTCCTAGTCTGGGAGAGGAGCCCCTTGGTGTAGAAAAATGGGGAAGCTAGCAATATTGCCAAAAATCCAGGGGGAAGTGGTCGTATAGTTCCCTGTTCATTCTTTATAGTAATATTTTTTTCTGTAAATATTTGATTTGCACCATTGCTCTTTTATTAAGTGTTATCTGGAAATCATTAAACTTTTTCTCTAATGCCCTAAACCAGAATTTTAAAAATTGAAATTGTGTCGTTATGCAATGCTGTACCCAAACAAAATTTATACAAATTTTTTTCACACAAATAGAGCTTTCTTTTGGTTGTATTTGGTCACCACTGGGTTTTTAATTTTTTATTATACAAACAAAATAAGACCGAACATTTTGAAAAAAAAAAAAAAACAATATTATTTACTTTCTGCTATAAAACATATCCAATAAATTTATTTTTAAAAAATCAAACTTATTCATAAATTTAGGCCAAAATATATCCTACTACATGTCTTTGGTAAACAAAAAAATCCCAATAAGTATATCTTGATTAGTTTGTGTGAAAGTTATATCGTCTGCAAACTCGTATATATGCCTAAAAAAAATTATATACTACTAATGGTGGTGATCAGCGACTTATAGTGGGACTGTGATAGCATGGCAAGCAATCTGAGACTAAATGATGCTGGGTGGGAATTGACTAACTGACACTGACATCACCAGTGACACTAATACTGCTGCATCACAATCGCACTCTATTCATGCGAACTGCTGCAGGTGTGTATGTTAAGTTAACAACACCCCAAAATCGGTCCTCAAAACGTGATGCGATGTGCAGAATTGGATCGCATTAGTGTGAATTCCAATGCGATCCGATTCTAGTGCGGATCAAATTGCACCGCACAGAATTTGCATGTGATTTGCACAGGAATGCGGTGCGGTTCCTGTATGAATCACATGCAATATGCCACACCGCACAAGTGTGAACCCAGGCTAAGTCTCAGTTTTAGTGTAGTTCCCAGTGTGGGCTGCGATTTCTGGAAAGGTGCAGGGACCTTTTCCCTTTGTTTTGTGAGACCCAGCAGCCCATTCAAATGAATGGACTTCCATGCCACGGCCTGCAGAACAGCACTAGTGTGAACTGAGCCTTAGTGGGGCTTGTGTGCATGTGTCTGACACCCTCCAAGTATAAGTACCTTATAACACCTATAAGTTTAAGTGCGGTCTGTTATTTTATGAAAAAATGCTGCTTGAACTTGAGGAGCACACGAGTCTACACCTTCCTATATATTTTAAGGACACACACTCCTTTGGCAAAAGCAAAAGTTGACAGTCCTGGCCCCTTGAATGAAGAACATCAAATCATAGTTAAATTTTTGTTGCCCATAACTTATTGCCTAGTCTTGCTGCAACTTCAAAGGCAGATATTTCCTTTTGGTAATTCTCTTTTACTGTGATATACTTGTCTGTATTTTCCTGGATTTAACATTAGTCAAAATTTTCTTCTAGCCCATCTTATTTTTCACCTCCAAGCTATACATATAAAAATCTTTTAGATGTCTCTGTAACTTTTCCTTGCTGCAATTGATGTGTTTTTTTTTTTTCCTCCTTAGCGAACTGACAATCAGCTGACAATCAGCCCATGCCTTTTACTGTTCGGCCCTGATGGGTTTGCTGGACCAGTAGCGCTGGTTGTGAAACATGCCGCTAGCAGAACCTTGGAGAGAACTGCAGAATAGATAGTGAGCAAGATTGATGACTCTGCATTAACAATATGCGAAAAAAGTTCAGAAGGATGAGTTGAAGCTGGGCTCAGAGAGAGAATCCTGGAGCGCTGCACAGACCAGCCTTTGATTCACAGATAATTGTGTGGGAGCTGTCAGAGCAGCTTGTCTGATTCTAATTAGGATCCATCTTGAGAGCTCACTGAGGCAACATACTCTGAGGGAAGAGGTAGGTAATGTCCCTCTGAGACATGAAGCAAAAGAGGCTATCACATTCCACTTTAAATCTTGCATTAATACTAAAAAGTAATAGGACAAAAACAGAAAGATCAAAAAGCAGAAAAAGTTTTACATTATAGTGTGACTAATACTTTAAATTTGTACTATTTTATCTTACATTTAATCCTTAAAAATAAAAAGGAAAAAAGATAATAACCTAAAAATGATAGATGTAATTAACCTTATTTTAAAAAGACAAAGAGCAATGTGAAACATGCAGTTAATCATGACAACCAATCAGAAGCCACCTCACAAAAGTTTTTTTAGTGTTTTTTTGTAAAGCGCCAAGACACTATACCATATCATACATAACAAACAGGGAGAATACATTTCAAAATCAAAACAAAAACAAGAAAAAAATATGACAAGAGAGGAGTAGACAGATCCACTCTTATCTGAGGTGTTAGGAAGTGGAGAACATTAGAGAAATAGGTAAGGGAGATGGCAGTGGCTATGAGTAACTGGTTATGGTTATTTAGGCCAATGTGAGCCTGAAATGGGACAAGGGTAAGCACTTTTGAGGGACTATTAAATGTGGAATGATGTCTTAGGATCGGAAAGAGAATTCCAAAGGCTATATAGAAATCTTGGAGCCATGCACTGGATGATGTAATGGTGAGTGGGGATAGCTCTTCTAAACATTTTTGAGTCATGTATGAGATGAGGTTTTGGAAGGTGTGGGCAGGTTCTGCTGAGTAGGTACAGTTCTATACAAATCTTGAAGTCCTGTTCAGTTAGGTACAACCCTGAAAAAATTCTAGGGTCCTGCATGGGAAGGCAATATGGTGAGTGTGGAAGACATAAGTAAGAGAGTACAAAAAATATCGGTAATGAGGTCATAAATAACAATAAAAGATGAAGTCTGAAGTTCTGGGAAAGTAGTATAATAACTAAAATTTGAATATCGGTCTGGTGGTAAGCCAGTGGAGTGGCTGGCACAGAGGAATAACTGAGGAGGAGTGATGACAGAAATAAATAAGTAACATATACAGTTGCAAGAAAAAGTATGTGAACCCCTTGGGATTACGTGGAGTTTTGCATGAATTGGGCATAAAATGTGCTCTGAACACCATCTAAGTCACAACAATAGAAGAACACAGTCTGCTGAACATAATACTACACAAACATTAGATGTTACCATGGTTTAATTGCACATAACATGTAAACATTCACAGTGCAGGGAGGAAAAAGTATGTGAACCTTTGGACTTAATAACTGGTTGACCCTCCTTTGGCAGCACTAACCTCAACCAAACGTTTCCTGTAGTTGCAGATCAGACCTGCACAACAATCTGGAGTAATTTTGGACCACTCCTCTTCACAAAACTGTTTCAGTGTAGCAATATTCTTGGGATGTCTGGTGTGAATCGCTCTCTTAAGGTCATGCCACAGCATTTCAATCGGGTTGAGGTCAGGACTCTGACTGGGCCACTCCAGAAGGCGTATTCTGTGCTGTTGCAGCCATTGTTTTGTTGAATTACTTGTATGCTTTGGGTCATTGTCCTGTTGCATCATCCATCCTCTGCGGAGCTTCAGTTGGCGGACAGATGGTCGTACGTTTTCCTGCAAAATGTCTTGATAAACTCTGGAATTCATTTTCCCATCAATGACAACAATCCGTCCAGGCCCTGAGGCAGCAAAGCAGCCCCAAACCATGATGCTCCCTCCGCCATGTTTTACAGTGGGGATGAGGTTTTGGACAGCAATGGCTTCCTCCGTGGTGTCCTCCCATGTACTCCATTCTTGTTTAATGTTTTCCTTATTGTAGATGTGTCAACAAAAATGTTAGCATGTGCCAGAGATTTCTGTAGGTCTTTAGCTGACACTCTGGGATTCTTCTTTACCTCATGCAGCATTCTGCGCTGTGCTCTTGCAGTCATTTTTACAGGACGACCATGCCTAGGGAGAGTAGCAACAGTGCTAAACTTTCTCCATTTGTAGACAGTCTGTCTTACCGTGGACACATGAACATCAAGGCTTTTGGAGATACTTTTGTAACCCTTTCCAGCTTCATGCAAGTCACCAATTCTTGATCGTAGGTCTTCTGAGAGCTCTTTCAGCGAGGCATGGTTCACATCAGACAGTGCTTCTTGAAACCAGTAAACCCAAAACAGGTGTGTGTTTTTTAAGGGCAGGACAGCTGTCAGCAACACATCCAATATCATCACACTGATTGGAGTCAAGGTTGGCTCACTCCTGGCTCCAAATTCGCTCTGGGAGAAGTCATTAAGCTAGGGCCTCACATACTTTTTCCTCCCTGCACTGTGAATGTTTACATGTTATGTGCAATTAAACCATGGCAACATCTAATGTTTGTGTAGTATTATGTTCAGCAGACTGTGTTCTTCTATTGTTGTGACTTAGATGGTGTTCAGAGCACATTTTATGCCCAACTCATGCAAAACTCCACATAATCCCAAGGGGTTCACATACTTTTTCTTGCAACTGTAGGTAGTTGCTTTCATTTACTAGTTGAAAATATTTTACCTTCCCTATAACTATATCTAACACAATACATTACTTCTAAATATGCATATTTCTTGAAGAAGAATTCAACATAGACCAGGATTACAAAGTGGGTTTAAATCTTTTTTTGGGCTATTGTGGAGTATACAGTATTTAAGGTAGAACTATGGTCTTCCATTAAAAAATATGGACAGCTGCAAGGGCATCTGCAAAGTTTTCTCTTAACATGCCTGCAAAGTTCCAGAAGTACCTGTTGAGGCTGTCTGTGAAGTTTGCCTAATGTAGCTTTCTGTAATAGTGTGGCAAAGATGTTTCACTGTTCCTTTTTTCAGAGTGGAGTTGCCACTCTCATGTTGGCAGTGCCTGGTTGCACTACAGTGGGATAAAAAAAATGGTGCAGAGGGTGTGGCTGTCAGCATTGTGACTGCTGATTCAGTCACAATGCTGTCAATCAGCACCTGGCCACACCAAGTCCTACCCACTCCTTTCTGGATTGGCAATAGGGTTGCCCCCTCATCCCATCCCTTTAACTCCAAACACATTAATTACACAGGTTCTGTGGCTGATTAAGGTGGTCATTAAATGCACTTGGTGCCTTTTCTGCATTAAATTTGCCCCAGTATCTGTGTTATTAATATGCTTTCAGTTTTAAAGGGATGAGATGGCAACCCTAATTGGCAACACTGCCTTTGTTGCTGAAACTCTCCCACTGTAGACTACAGTGTCTTGGGGACGGTGGGAAGGGTGACACACACATCAAGGAGGATTTGGCTCAAGCAAGTTCTTTGTTTAATTTATGAGGCTCGTGTTTCACAGAATAACTAGATTTTGTACTAGTTTAGTCTGTTACACAGTAGCCTTTAGCTGTACTTTAACGGTTTCTTTAAAATAATACTGTGCTGCCTCCAGATGTCAGTCTTATTGTTGCTATTGTCTTTTTTTCTGTCTTGGTACACTCCATTGTTCTCCACCTCCTGTTTTGTGTTACATAGTAAAGCCCTTAGCTAGACATTCCTTGCTTCCCCATGCTTCCTTCTGCTTCATGGTATATCATGCCCCCTATAGTGTTAGGAAAAATATTGCTCTGGGATGATCTTTCTCAAGAAACACTTATAACATGCAACATACTGCAGTAAATTACGTTGGATTTCACTCTGGGTCTTTTGATGAGTTGGACATTGCAAGTAGATTCTACTACCTCAGCAGGCTGCTATAATGTTTGTACAAACTGGGTCCAGGAGGCATGTTGAAATGCATAAAGAGATGGGTTAGGATAGAACAGTGAAAGAGAAAATTCAATACTATTTATTACACTTTGGTATCTGCAAAGTTTTCCTGTGCCTCAACGAGTATGCAATGTTCCTTTCAGCTCCATATCCAATCAATGTTCAAAGCTTGCTGCCTCAACCTCTGCAACATCTCCAAAATATGTCCCTTTACTAACCAATGACACCTCAAAGCTGCTAGCTCACTCCCTGGTCATCTCTGACCTCAACAATTGCAACTCCCTCATTGACTTACGTTTACATAGGCTATCCCGCCTTCAGTCCATCATGAATGCTGTTGCCAGACTTATCCACCTTACCAACTGCTCAGTATCTGCTAGCCCTCTCTGCTGACCCCTCCACTGACTTTCACTCACCCAACAAATTGAATTCAAAATACTAACAACAACTTTCAAAGCCATCCACAACTCGGTCCCCCAGCTACATCACAAACCTAGTCTCAAAATACCAACCTAATTGTTCTCTTCATTCCTCCCAGTACCTCCTGCTCTATAGCCCCCTTGTCACCGCATTACATGCATTCCTCCAGGACTTCTCCTGAGCCTCTACCATCCTTTGGAACTCCGTATCCCAATCTGTCTGGCTATCTCCTACTCTGTCCACTTTTAGACAAAAGCATCTTTTAGATGGTAGGCTTCTCTGAAAACCCTTTTTTTCAGAGGAGCCTAGTCTTCTCTCACCTAACAACTGTTCTTTTATTTTCTCCATCAACTCATCCCCCACAGCTATTACCTTTTTATATCTTTTGCCCTCCTAGATTATAAATAGAGATGAGCGAAGTATTCAAAAATTTGATTCGGCGAATTCGTGGAAAAATTTGGATTCGAGTCGAATATATTCGCTGTGAATTTAACTTAAAAAAGGGTGTTTCTAGGCTTCAGAGAGACTTAATATTAGTGCTGAACACTGTACCTTTAATTTAAATGCCCTTGGAGTCTGCTGGGGAAGAGAAATAATACTGTCAGTCAGTATGACATGCAGATGAGTGCCGTCGATCTTAGAATCACCGCACACTTCACTCATTTGGGCAGTCACGGGGCCAAAACCAGAGTGTGGAGCCACAGTGTGGCGGTGGAGGCAGCAGCAATGGGAGGCCATACAGCACCCTATGACAAAAATGGAAACCACCAGCAGTGTGAGGAGACCTGAAAGTGGCACATGGCAGAGTGTGGCGATAGAGACAGCAGCAATGGGAGGCCGTACAGGGACCCATGACACACTCTGGACCTGGCAGCAGCATGAGGAAGCGGTACAGGGGCCCATGGCAGATTACGGGCCTGGCAGCAGCATGAGGAGTCGGTACGGGGGCCCATGGCAGATTACGTGCCTGGCAGCAGCAATGGGAGGCCCGTAATCTGCCAGCACCCTATGACAAAAAATGGAACCCACCAGCAGTGTGAGGAGACCTGAAAGTGGCACATGGCAGAGTGTGGCGATGGAGACAGCAGCAATGGGAGGCCGTACAGGGACTCATGAGAGACTCTGGACCTGGCAGCAGCATGAGGAGGCGGTATATAGGGGCCTATGGCAGATTAGGGGCCTGGCAGCAGCTATAGGAGGCCCATAATCTGCCAGCACCCTATGTCAAAAAATTCAACACACCAGCAGTGTGAGGAGACCTGAAAGTGGCACATGGCATGAGACACTGTGGACCTGGCAGCAGCATGAGGAGGCGGTATATAGGGGCCCATGGCAGATTAGGGGCCTGGCAGCAGCTATGGGAGGCCCGTAATCTGCCAGCACCCTATGTCAAAAAATTCTACACACCAGCAGTGTGTGAGGAGACCTGAAAGTGGCACATGGCAGAGTGTGGCGATGGAGACAGCAGCAATGGGAGGCCGTACAGGGACCCATGAGAGACTCTGGACCTGGCAGCAGCATGAGGAGGCGGTATATAGGGGCCTATGGCAGATTAGGGGCCTGGCAGCAGCTATGGGAGGCCCGTAATCTGCCAGCACCCTATGTCAAAAAATTCTACACACCAGCAGTGTGTGAGGAGACCTGAAAGTGGCACATGGCAGAGTGTGGCGATAGAGACAGCAGCAATGGGAGGCCGTACAGGGACCCATGAGAGACCCTGGACTTGGCAGCAGCATGAGGAGGCGGTATAGGGGCCCATGGCAGATTAGGGGCCTGGCAGCAGCAATGGGAGGCCCGTAATCTGCCAGCACCCTATGTCAAAAAATTCTACACACCAGCAGTGTGTGAGGAGACCTGAAAGTGGCACATGGCAGAGTGTGGCGATGGAGACAGCAGCAATGGGAGGCCGTACAGGGACCCATGAGAGACTCTGGACCTGGCAGCAGCATGAGGAGGCGGTATATAGGGGCCTATGGCAGATTAGGGGCCTGGCAGCAGCTATAGGAGGCCCGTAATCTGCCAGCACCCTATGTCAAAAAATTCTACACACCAGCAGTGTGAGGAGACCTGAAAGTGGCACATGGCAGAGTGTGGCGATGGAGACAGCAGCAATGGGAGGCCGTACAGGGACCCATGAGAGACTCTGGACCTGGCAGCAGCATGAGGAGGCGGTATATAGGGGCCTATGGCAGATTAGGGGCCTGGCAGCAGCTATAGGAGGCCCATAATCTGCCAGCACCCTATGTCAAAAAATTCAACACACCAGCAGTGTGAGGAGACCTGAAAGAGGCACATGGCATGAGACACTGTGGACCTGGCAGCAGCATGAGGAGGCGGTATATAGGGGCCCATGGCAGATTAGGTGCCTGGCAGCAGCTATGGGAGGCCCGTAATCTGCCAGCACCCTATGTCAAAAAATTCTACACACCAGCAGTGTGTGAGGAGACCTGAAAGTGGCACATGGCAGAGTGTGGCGATGGAGACAGCAGCAATGGGAGGCCGTACAGGGACCCATGAGAGACTCTGGACCTGGCAGCAGCATGAGGAGGCGGTATATAGGGGCCTATGGCAGATTAGGGGCCTGGCAGCAGCTATGGGAGGCCCGTAATCTGCCAGCACCCTATGTCAAAAAATTCTACACACCAGCAGTGTGTGAGGAGACCTGAAAGTGGCACATGGCAGAGTGTGGCGATGGAGAAAGCAGCAATGGGAGGCCGTACAGGGACCCATGAGAGACCCTGGACTTGGCAGCAGCATGAGGAGGCGGTATAGGGGCCCATGGCAGATTAGGGGCCTGGCAGCAGCAATGGGAGGCCCGTAATCTGCCAGCACCCTATGTCAAAAAATTCTACACACCAGCAGTGTGTGAGGAGACCTGAAAGTGGCACATGGCAGAGTGTGGCGATGGAGACAGCAGCAATGGGAGGCCGTACAGGGACCCATGAGAGACTCTGGACCTGGCAGCAGCATGAGGAGGCGGTATATAGGGGCCTATGGCAGATTAGGGGCCTGGCAGCAGCTATAGGAGGCCCGTAATCTGCCAGCACCCTATGTCAAAAAATTCTACACACCAGCAGTGTGAGGAGACCTGAAAGTGGCACATGGCAGAGTGTGGCGATGGAGACAGCAGCAATGGGAGGCCGTACAGGGACCCATGAGAGACTCTGGACCTGGCAGCAGCATGAGGAGGCGGTATATAGGGGCCTATGGCAGATTAGGGGCCTGGCAGCAGCTATAGGAGGCCCGTAATCTGCCAGCACCCTATGTCAAAAAATTCTACACACCAGCAGTGTGAGGAGACCTGAAAGTGGCACATGGCAGAGTGTGGCGATGGAGACAGCAGCAATGGGAGGCCGTACAGGGAACCATGAGAGACTCTGGACCTGGCAGCAGCATGAGGAGGCGGTATATAGGGGCCCATGGCAGATTAGGGGCCTGGCAGCAGCTATAGGAGGCCCGTAATCTGCCAGCACCCTATGTCAAAAAATTCTACACACCAGCAGTGTGAGGAGACCTGAAAGTGGCACATGGCAGAGTGTGGCGATGGAGACAGCAGCAATGGGAGGCCGTACAGGGACCCATGAGAGACTCTGGACCTGGCAGCAGCATGAGGAGGCGGTATATAGGGGCCTATGGCAGATTAGGGGCCTGGCAGCAGCTATGGGAGGCCCGTAATCTGCCAGCACCCTATGTCAAAAAATTCTACACACCAGCAGTGTGTGAGGAGACCTGAAAGTGGCACATGGCAGAGTGTGGCGATGGAGACAGCAGCAATGGGAGGCCGTACAGGGACCCATGAGAGACCCTGGACTTGGCAGCAGCATGAGGAGGCGGTATAGGGGCCCATGGCAGATTAGGGGCCTGGCAGCAGCAATGGGAGGCCCGTAATCTGCCAGCACCCTATGTCAAAAAATTCTACACACCAGCAGTGTGTGAGGAGACCTGAAAGTGGCACATGGCAGAGTGTGGCGATGGAGACAGCAGCAATGGGAGGCCGTACAGGGACCCATGAGAGACTCTGGACCTGGCAGCAGCATGAGGAGGCGGTATATAGGGGCCTATGGCAGATTAGGGGCCTGGCAGCAGCTATAGGAGGCCCGTAATCTGCCAGCACCCTATGTCAAAAAATTCTACACACCAGCAGTGTGAGGAGACCTGAAAGTGGCACATGGCAGAGTGTGGCGATTTAGACAGCAGCAATGGGAGGCCGTACAGGGACCCATGAGAGACTCTGGACCTGGCAGCAGCATGAGGAGGCGGTATATAGGGGCCTATGGCAGATTAGGGGCCTGGCAGCAGCTATAGGAGGCCCGTAATCTGCCAGCACCCTATGTCAAAAAATTCTACACACCAGCAGTGTGAGGAGACCTGAAAGTGGCACATGGCATGAGACACTGTGGACCTGGCAGCAGCATGAGGAGGCGGTATATAGGGGCCCATGGCAGATTAGGGGCCTGGCAGCAGCTATGGGAGGCCCGTAATCTGCCAGCACCCTATGTCAAAAAATTCTACACACCAGCAGTGTGTGAGGAGACCTGAAAGTGGCACATGGCAGAGTGTGGCGATGGAGACAGCAGCAATGGGAGGCCGTACAGGGACCCATGAGAGACTCTGGACCTGGCAGCAGCATGAGGAGGCGGTATATAGGGGCCTATGGCAGATTAGGGGCCTGGCAGCAGCTATAGGAGGCCCGTAATCTGCCAGCACCCTATGTCAAAAAATTCTACACACCAGCAGTGTGAGGAGACCTGAAAGTGGCACATGGCAGAGTGTGGCGATGGAGACAGCAGCAATAGGAGGCCGTACAGGGACCCATGAGAGACCCTGGACTTGGCAGCAGCATGATGAGGCGGTATAGGGGCCCATGGCAGATTAGGGGCCTGGCAGCAGCAATGGGAGGCCCGTAATCTGCCAGCACCCTATGTCAAAAAATTCTACACACCAGCAGTGTGTGAGGAGACCTGAAAGTGGCACATGGCAGAGTGTGGCGATGGAGACAGCAGCAATGGGAGGCCGTACAGGGACCCATGAGAGACTCTGGACCTGGCAGCAGCATGAGGAGGCGGTATATAGGGGCCTATGGCAGATTAGGGGCCTGGCAGCAGCTATAGGAGGCCCGTAATCTGCCAGCACCCTATGTCAAAAAATTCTACACACCAGCAGTGTGAGGAGACCTGAAAGTGGCACATGGCAGAGTGTGGCGATGGAGACAGCAGCAATGGGAGGCCGTACAGGGACCCATGAGAGACTCTGGACCTGGCAGCAGCATGAGGAGGCGTTATATAGGGGCCTATGGCAGATTAGGGGCCTGGCAGCAGCTATAGGAGGCCCGTAATCTGCCAGCACCCTATGTCAAAAAATTCTACACACCAGCAGTGTGAGGAGACCTGAAAGTGGCACATGGCAGAGTGTGGCGATGGAGACAGCAGCAATGGGAGGCCGTACAGGGAACCATGAGAGACTCTGGACCTGGCAGCAGCATGAGGAGGCGGTATATAGGGGCCTATGGCAGATTAGGGGCCTGGCAGCAGCTATAGGAGGCCCGTAATCTCCCAGCACCCTATGTCAAAAATTCTACACACCAGCAGTGTGTGAGCAGACCTGAAAGTGGAACATGGCAGAGTGTGGCGATGGAGACAGCAGCAATGGGAGGCCGTACAGGGACCCATGAGAGACCCTGGACTTGGCAGCAGCATGAGGAGGCGGTATAGGGGCCCATGGCAGATTAGGGGCCTGGCAGCAGCAATGGGAGGCCCGTAATCTGCCAGCACCCTATGTCAAAAAATTCTACACACCAGCAGTGTGTGAGGAGACCTGAAAGTGGCACATGGCAAAGTGTGGCGATGGAGACAGCAGCAATGGGAGGCCGTACAGGGACCCATGAGAGACTCTGGACCTGGCAGCAGCATGAGGAGGCGGTATATAGGGGCCTATGGCAGATTAGGGGCCTGGCAGCAGCTATAGGAGGCCCGTAATCTGCCAGCACCCTATGTCAAAAAATTCTACACACCAGCAGTGTGAGGAGACCTGAAAGTGGCACATGGCAGAGTGTGGCGATGGAGACAGCAGCAATGGGAGGCCGTACAGGGACCCATGAGAGACTCTGGACCTGGCAGCAGCATGAGGAGGCGGTATATAGGGGCCTATGGCAGATTAGGGGCCTGGCAGCAGCTATAGGAGGCCCGTAATCTGCCAGCACCCTATGTCAAAAAATTCTACACACCAGCAGTGTGAGGAGACCTGAAAGTGGCACATGGCAGAGTGTGGCGATGGAGACAGCAGCAATGGGAGGCCGTACAGGGAACCATGAGAGACTCTGGACCTGGCAGCAGCATGAGGAGGCGGTATTTAGGGGCCTATGGCAGATTAGGGGCCTGGCAGCAGCTATAGGAGGCCCGTAATCTGCCAGCACCCTATGTCAAAAAATTCTACACACCAGCAGTGTGAGGAGACCTGAAAGTGGCACATGGCATGAGACACTGTGGACCTGGCAGCAGCATGAGGAGGCGGTATATAGGGGCCCATGGCAGATTAGGGGCCTGGCAGCACCTATGGGAGGCCCGTAATCTGCCAGCACCCTATGTCAAAAAATTCTACACACCAGCAGTGTGTGAGGAGACCTGAAAGTGGCACATGGCAGAGTGTGGCGATGGAGACAGCAGCAATGGGAGGCCGTACAGGGACCCATGAGAGACTCTGGACCTGGCAGCAGCATGAGGAGGCGGTATATAGGGGCCTATGGCAGATTAGGGGCCTGGCAGCAGCTATGGGAGGCCCGTAATCTGCCAGCACCCTATGTCAAAAAATTCTACACACCAGCAGTGTGTGAGGAGACCTGAAAGTGGCACATGGCAGAGTGTGGCGATGGAGACAGCAGCAATGGGAGGCCGTACAGGGACCCATGAGAGACTCTGGACCTGGCAGCAGCATGAGGAGGCGGTATATAGGGGCCTATGGCAGATTAGGGGCCTGGCAGCAGCTATAGGAGGCCCGTAATCTGCCAGCACCCCATGTCAAAAAATTCTACACACCAGCAGTGTGAGGAGACCTGAAAGTGGCACATGGCAGAGTGTGGCGATGGAGACAGCAGCAATGGGAGGCCGTACAGGGACCCATGAGAGACTCTGGACCTGGCAGCAGCATGAGGAGGTGGTATATAGGGGCCTATGGCAGATTAGGGGCCTGGCAGCAGCTATAGGAGGCCCGTAATCTGCCAGCACCCTATGTCAAAAAATTCTACACACCAGCAGTGTGTGAGGAGACCTGAAAGTGGCACATGGCAAAGTGTGGCGATGGAGACAGCAGCAATGGGAGGCCGTACAGGGACCCATGAGAGACTCTGGACCTGGCAGCAGCATGAGGAGGCGGTATATAGGGGCCCATGGCAGATTAGGGGCCTGGCAGCAGCTATGGGAGGCCCGTAATCTGCCAGCACCCTATGTCAAAAAATTCTACACACCAGCAGTGTGTGAGGAGACCTGAAAGTGGCACATGGCAGAGTGTGGCGATGGAGACAGCAGCAATGGGAGGCCGTACAGGGACCCATGAGAGACTCTGGACCTGGCAGCAGCATGAGGAGGCGGTATATAGGGGCCTATGGCAGATTAGGGGCCTGGCAGCAGCTATGGGAGGCCCGTAATCTGCCAGCACCCTATGTCAAAAAATTCTACACACCAGCAGTGTGTGAGGAGACCTGAAAGTGGCACATGGCAGAGTGTGGCGATGGAGACAGCAGCAATGGGAGGCCGTACAGGGACCCATGAGAGACTCTGGACCTGGCAGCAGCATGAGGAGGCGGTATATAGGGGCCTATGGCAGATTAGGGGCCTGGCAGCAGCTATAGGAGGCCCGTAATCTGCCAGCACCCCATGTCAAAAAATTCTACACACCAGCAGTGTGAGGAGACCTGAAAGTGGCACATGGCAGAGTGTGGCGATGGAGACAGCAGCAATGGGAGGCCGTACAGGGACCCATGAGAGACTCTGGACCTGGCAGCAGCATGAGGAGGTGGTATATAGGGGCCTATGGCAGATTAGGGGCCTGGCAGCAGCTATAGGAGGCCCGTAATCTGCCAGCACCCTATGTCAAAAAATTCTACACACCAGCAGTGTGAGGAGACCTGAAAGTGGCACATGGCAGAGTGTGGCGATGGAGACAGCAGCAATGGGAGGCCGTACAGGGACCCATGAGAGACCCTGGACTTGGCAGCAGCATGAGGAGGCGGTATAGGGGCCCATGGCAGATTAGGGGCCTGGCAGCAGCAATGGGAGGCCCGTAATCTGCCAGCACCCTATGTCAAAAAATTCTACACACCAGCAGTGTGTGAGGAGACCTGAAAGTGGCACATGGCAGAGTGTGGCGATGGAGACAGCAGCAATGGGAGGCCGTACAGGGACCCATGAGAGACTCTGGACCTGGCAGCAGCATGAGGAGGCGGTATATAGGGGCCTATGGCAGATTAGGGGCCTGGCAGCAGCTATAGGAGGCCCGTAATCTGCCAGCACCCTATGTCAAAAAATTCTACACACCAGCAGTGTGAGGAGACCTGAAAGTGGCACATGGCAGAGTGTGGCGATGGAGACAGCAGCAATGGGAGGCCGTACAGGGACCCATGAGAGACTCTGGACCTGGCAGCAGCATGAGGAGGCGGTATATAGGGGCCTATGGCAGATTAGGGGCCTGGCAGCAGCTATAGGAGGCCCGTAATCTGCCAGCACCCTATGTCAAAAAATTCTACACACCAGCAGTGTGAGGAGACCTGAAAGTGGCACATGGCAGAGTGTGGCGATGGAGACAGCAGCAATGGGAGGCCGTACAGGGACCCATGAGAGACTCTGGACCTGGCAGCAGCATGAGGAGGCGGTATATAGGGGCCTATGGCAGATTAGGGGCCTGGCAGCAGCTATAGGAGGCCCGTAATCTGCCAGCACCCTATGTCAAAAAATTCTACACACCAGCAGTGTGAGGAGACCTGAAAGTGGCACATGGCAGAGTGTGGCGATGGAGACAGCAGCAATGGGAGGCCGTACAGGGACCCATGAGAGACTCTGGACCTGGCAGCAGCATGAGGAGGCGGTATATAGGGGCCTATGGCAGATTAGGGGCCTGGCAGCAGCTATAGGAGGCCCGTAATCTGCCAGCACCCTATGTCAAAAAATTCTACACACCAGCAGTGTGAGGAGACCTGAAAGTGGCACATGGCAGAGTGTGGCGATGGAGACAGCAGCAATGGGAGGCCGTACAGGGAACCATGAGAGACTCTGGACCTGGCAGCAGCATGAGGAGGCGGTATATAGGGGCCTATGGCAGATTAGGGGCCTGGCAGCAGCTATAGGAGGCCCGTAATCTCCCAGCACCCTATGTCAAAAAATTCTACACACCAGCAGTGTGTGAGGAGACCTGAAAGTGGAACATGGCAGAGTGTGGCGATGGAGACAGCAGCAATGGGAGGCCGTACAGGGACCCATGAGAGACCCTGGACTTGGCAGCAGCATGAGGAGGCGGTATAGGGGCCCATGGCAGATTAGGGGCCTGGCAGCAGCAATGGGAGGCCCGTAATCTGCCAGCACCCTATGTCAAAAAATTCTACACACCAGCAGTGTGTGAGGAGACCTGAAAGTGGCACATGGCAAAGTGTGGCGATGGAGACAGCAGCAATGGGAGGCCGTACAGGGACCCATGAGAGACTCTGGACCTGGCAGCAGCATGAGGAGGCGGTATATAGGGGCCTATGGCAGATTAGGGGCCTGGCAGCAGCTATAGGAGGCCCGTAATCTGCCAGCACCCTATGTCAAAAAATTCTACACACCAGCAGTGTGAGGAGACCTGAAAGTGGCACATGGCAGAGTGTGGCGATGGAGACAGCAGCAATGGGAGGCCGTACAGGGACCCATGAGAGACTCTGGACCTGGCAGCAGCATGAGGAGGCGGTATATAGGGGCCTATGGCAGATTAGGGGCCTGGCAGCAGCTATAGGAGGCCCGTAATCTGCCAGCACCCTATGTCAAAAAATTCTACACACCAGCAGTGTGAGGAGACCTGAAAGTGGCACATGGCAGAGTGTGGCGATGGAGACAGCAGCAATGGGAGGCCGTACAGGGAACCATGAGAGACTCTGGACCTGGCAGCAGCATGAGGAGGCGGTATTTAGGGGCCTATGGCAGATTAGGGGCCTGGCAGCAGCTATAGGAGGCCCGTAATCTGCCAGCACCCTATGTCAAAAAATTCTACACACCAGCAGTGTGAGGAGACCTGAAAGTGGCACATGGCATGAGACACTGTGGACCTGGCAGCAGCATGAGGAGGCGGTATATAGGGGCCCATGGCAGATTAGGGGCCTGGCAGCAGCTATGGGAGGCCCGTAATCTGCCAGCACCCTATGTCAAAAAATTCTACACACCAGCAGTGTGTGAGGAGACCTGAAAGTGGCACATGGCAGAGTGTGGCGATGGAGACAGCAGCAATGGGAGGCCGTACAGGGACCCATGAGAGACTCTGGACCTGGCAGCAGCATGAGGAGGCGGTATATAGGGGCCTATGGCAGATTAGGGGCCTGGCAGCAGCTATGGGAGGCCCGTAATCTGCCAGCACCCTATGTCAAAAAATTCTACACACCAGCAGTGTGTGAGGAGACCTGAAAGTGGCACATGGCAGAGTGTGGCGATGGAGACAGCAGCAATGGGAGGCCGTACAGGGACCCATGAGAGACTCTGGACCTGGCAGCAGCATGAGGAGGCGGTATATAGGGGCCTATGGCAGATTAGGGGCCTGGCAGCAGCTATAGGAGGCCCGTAATCTGCCAGCACCCCATGTCAAAAAATTCTACACACCAGCAGTGTGAGGAGACCTGAAAGTGGCACATGGCAGAGTGTGGCGATGGAGACAGCAGCAATGGGAGGCCGTACAGGGACCCATGAGAGACTCTGGACCTGGCAGCAGCATGAGGAGGTGGTATATAGGGGCCTATGGCAGATTAGGGGCCTGGCAGCAGCTATAGGAGGCCCGTAATCTGCCAGCACCCTATGTCAAAAAATTCTACACACCAGCAGTGTGAGGAGACCTGAAAGTGGCACATGGCAGAGTGTGGCGATGGAGACAGCAGCAATGGGAGGCCGTACAGGGACCCATGAGAGACCCTGGACTTGGCAGCAGCATGAGGAGGCGGTATAGGGGCCCATGGCAGATTAGGGGCCTGGCAGCAGCAATGGGAGGCCCGTAATCTGCCAGCACCCTATGTCAAAAAATTCTACACACCAGCAGTGTGTGAGGAGACCTGAAAGTGGCACATGGCAGAGTGTGGCGATGGAGACAGCAGCAATGGGAGGCCGTACAGGGACCCATGAGAGACTCTGGACCTGGCAGCAGCATGAGGAGGCGGTATATAGGGGCCTATGGCAGATTAGGGGCCTGGCAGCAGCTATAGGAGGCCCGTAATCTGCCAGCACCCTATGTCAAAAAATTCTACACACCAGCAGTGTGAGGAGACCTGAAAGTGGCACATGGCAGAGTGTGGCGATGGAGACAGCAGCAATGGGAGGCCGTACAGGGACCCATGAGAGACTCTGGACCTGGCAGCAGCATGAGGAGGCGGTATATAGGGGCCTATGGCAGATTAGGGGCCTGGCAGCAGCTATAGGAGGCCCGTAATCTGCCAGCACCCTATGTCAAAAAATTCTACACACCAGCAGTGTGAGGAGACCTGAAAGTGGCACATGGCAGAGTGTGGCGATGGAGACAGCAGCAATGGGAGGCCGTACAGGGAACCATGAGAGACTCTGGACCTGGCAGCAGCATGAGGAGGCGGTATTTAGGGGCCTATGGCAGATTAGGGGCCTGGCAGCAGCTATAGGAGGCCCATAATCTGCCAGCACCCTATGTCAAAAAATTCTACACACCAGCAGTTTGAGGAGACCTGAAAGTGGCACATGGCATGAGACACTGTGGACTTGGCAGCAGCATGAGGAGGCGGTATATAGGGGCCCATGGCAGAATAGGGGCCTGGCAGCAGCTATGGGAGGCCCGTAATCTGCCAGCACCCTATGTCAAAAAATTCTACACACCAGCAGTGTGTGAGGAGACCTGAAAGTGGCACATGGCAGAGTGTGGCGATGGAGACAGCAGCAATGGGAGGCCGTACAGGGACCCATGAGAGACTCTGGACCTGGCAGCAGCATGAGGAGGCGGTATATAGGGGCCTATGGCAGATTAGGGGCCTGGCAGCAGCTATGGGAGGCCCGTAATCTGCCAGCACCCTATGTCAAAAAATTCTACACACCAGCAGTGTGTGAGGAGACCTGAAAGTGGCACATGGCAGAGTGTGGCGATGGAGACAGCAGCAATGGGAGGCCGTACAGGGACCCATGAGAGTCCCTGGACTTGGCAGCAGCATGAGGAGGCGGTATAGGGGCCCATGGCAGATTAGGGGCCTGGCAGCAGCAATGGGAGGCCCATAATCTGCCAGCACCCTATGTCAAAAAATTCTACACACCAGCAGTGTGTGAGGAGACCTGAAAGTGGCACATGGCAGAGTGTGGCGATGGAGACAGCAGCAATGGGAGGCCGTACAGGGACCCATGAGAGACTCTGGACCTGGCAGCAGCATGAGGAGGCGGTATATAGGGGCCTATGGCAGATTAGGGGCCTGGCAGCAGCTATAGGAGGCCCGTAATCTGCCAGCACCCTATGTCAAAAAATTCTACACACCAGCAGTGTGAGGAGACCTGAAAGTGGCACATGGCAGAGTGTGGCGATGGAGACAGCAGCAATGGGAGGCCGTACAGGGACCCATGAGAGACCCTGGACTTGGCAGCAGCATGAGGAGGCGGTATAGGGGCCCATGGCAGATTAGGGGCCTGTCAGCAGCAATGGGAGGCCCGTAATCTGCCAGCACCCTATGTCAAAAAATTCTACACACCAGCAGTGTGTGAGGAGACCTGAAAGTGGCACATGGCAGAGTGTGGCGATGGAGACAGCAGCAATGGGAGGCCGTACAGGGACCCATGAGAGACTCTGGACCTGGCAGCAGCATGAGGAGGCGGTATATAGGGGCCTATGGCAGATTAGGGGCCTGGCAGCAGCTATAGGAGGCCCGTAATCTGCCAGCACCCTATGTCAAAAAATTCTACACACCAGCAGTGTGAGGAGACCTGAAAGTGGCACATGGCAGAGTGTGGCGATGGAGACAGCAGCAATGGGAGGCCGTACAGGGACCCATGAGAGACTCTGGACTTGGCAGCAGCATGAGGAGGCGGTATAGGGGCCCATGGCAGATTAGGGGCCTGGCAGCAGCTATGGGAGGCCCGTAATCTGCCAGCACCCTATGACAAAAAATGTAACACACCAGCAGTGTGAGGAGACCTGAAAGTGGCACATGTTTGGGGCATGATTCATGGCGGATTTAGTCAGTTGTGTCAGGAACTGGTGGTTTGAAATCCAGACTAATCCACGCCTGATTCATTTTCACAAACGTCAGTCTCTCCACACTTTGGGTGGACAGTCGTGTCCTCCGCGGAGTTGCAATACCTCCTGCCGCACTAAACACGCGCTCCGATGCCACGCTACTGGCCGGGCATGACAGCCTTTCAAGGGCAAATTCAGCTAGTTGGGGCCAAAGGTCAAGTTTCGTTGCCCAGTAGTCAAGGGGATTGTCTACCTCGGTTGGCAGGGTGCTGTCCAAGTAGGCCTAAGCCTGTTGTTTGAGGTCCTGCTCCAGGTCCACCTGATGCTGCTGCTGCTGCTGCTGCTGCGGCTGGTTAGTAGTTTCCTCACTGCGCTGGTGAAGAAAGCTACTCATCATCGACTGCAGACTGAGGCAGCCGCTGCTGGTGAAGCTGCCACTGCTCCTACCACCCCACCCCTCCCCTGCTGCCATGGCAGCGGAACACGAGCGCACAGGGCCCACAGTGTCTGAGGATGGACGTTGGCGCAGACAGGCAGAGACCAGCTGACTACATAGGTGGTTTTTATAGTACGTTATTTTGGCCTCCCTCTCAGCAGGTGTGAAAAAGGCCACCATTTTTGAACGGTAGCGAGGGTCCAACAAGGTGGACAGCCAAAAGTCATCCCTCTGTCTGATGGTTATTATTCGGCTGTCGCTACGCAAGCAACCGAGCATGCTATGGGCCATTTGTGCCAAGGAATGCGAGGGACTCCCTGCCTCCATCTCCACAGCATACTGCCACGGTGCGTCTGGGTCCTCTGTCTCCTCCTCCTCCTCCTCTACCAGATGCTCCTGCTCCTCCACTCCTGTCCGCTGAGTGGAAAAACCACCCATTTCACTCAATAATTCCTGAGCACCAATGTCCTCCTCTACCTTCTCCTCTTCTTCCTGTCCTGCCCCCACAGGGGTCATGTGGCGTTGAGATCTGTGCGCCACGTCTACCGCACCCTGACCAGCCATTGTTAACAGCATTTGTTCCAGGACGTGCAACAGAGGAATGACGTCGTTCATCCCATAGTCCTGCCGACTCACGAATAGCGTGGCCTCCTCAAAGGGCCTGAGCAAGCGGCAGGTGTCACGCATGAGCTGCCAATGGCTGACATCGAAGTTACACAGGGGAGTACCTTTATCCGCTTGTAACATCAGGAAATCGGTGATGGCCTTTCGCTGCTCGTAAAGGCGGTCTAACATGTGTAGGGTTGAATTCCACCTTGTTGCAATGTCGCAGATCAGGCGATGATGTGGAATTCCGTTCTGCCGCTGCAGCTCAAGGAGGGTGTGCTTTGCGGTGTAGGAATGGCTGAAATGCATGCAAAGTTTACGTGACATTTTAAGGATGTCTTGCAGTGGGATGGTGGATTTTAGGAACCGCTTGACAACCAGATTGAACACGTGAGCCATGCATGGCGCATGGCACAACCTTCCTTGACGCAGAGCAGACACCATGTTCTTTCCGTTGTCGGTCAACATGGTTCCGATTTTCAGTTTGCGCGGAGACAGCCATCTGTCGATTTCTCTGTTCATTACACTCAGAAGTTCCTCCCCTGTGTGACTACGTTCGCCTGGACCTGGCAGCAGCATGAGGAGGCGGTATAGGGGCCCATGGCAGATTAGGGGCCTGGCAGCAGCTATAGGAGGCCCGTAATCTGCCAGCACCCTATGTCAAAAAATTCAACACACCAGCAGTGTGAGGAGACCTGAAAGTGGCACATGGCATGAGAGACTGTGGACCTGGCAGCAGCATGAGGAGGCGGTATAGGGGCCCATGGCAGATTAGGGGCCTGGCAGCAGCTATGGGAGGCCCGTAATCTGCCAGCACCCTATGTCAAAAAATTCAACACACCAGCAGTGTGTGAGGAGACCTGAAAGTGGCACATGGCAGAGTGTGGCGATGGAGACAGCAGCAATGGGAGGCCGTACAGGGACCCATGAGAAACTTTGGACTTGGCAGCAGCATGAGGAGGCGGTATATAGGGGCCCATGGCAGATTAGGGGCCTGGCAGCAGCTATGGGAGGCCCGTAATCTGCCAGCACCCTATGTCAAAAAATTCAACACACCAGCAGTGTGTGAGGAGACCTGAAAGTTGCACATGGCAGAGTGTGGCGATGGAGACAACCCACCGACTGTTTTGCTCGCTGCCAAGCTGCCACCCTCTTCTCCTGATGATGTGGAAGCAATAGCCTGATGACGACGAGCCTGCCAAGTGCGATCAGCCTCATCATCATCAATTAGGGTCTCCGCCTCACTACTAGCCCCCTCGGCTGCGTGTGGGTCAGGAGACAGACCTGTCTCTACACCGGCTACCGAGCCACTCTCCTCGCCACTACTTCTTCGCCTGGCTGCTGAAGAGGCGGATGTCTCCCCCCGTTCCTGACCGCCCTCTGTTAGCTCTTCCTCACTGTACTGGATGACACCGGGAGCACTAGCCTCTGGCTGCGAATAGTGCTGCCTCGACCCCTTCCTCTGCTGCCATGTCTGCTCGCTCCTAAAACATTGCCTCCTCTGCCACTCCTCTGCATGTTGTCTGACATACTCTTTAATTAAACGATTCTGTGTCCCTGAGTAACAATTCTGTGGCCCTAAGTAACGGTTCTGTGGCCCTCAGTAACAGTTCTGTGTCCCTGAGTAACAATTCTGTGTCTGTGCGAGTAACAATTCTGTGGCCCTAAGTAACAGTTCTGTGGCCCTCAGTAACAATTATGTGTCCCTAAGTAACGGTTCTGTGGCCCTCAGTAACAATTCTGTGTCCCTGTGTAACAATTCTGTGTCTGTGCGAGTAACAATTCTGTGGCCCTAAGTAACAGTTCTGTGGCCCTCAGTAACAGCTCTGTGTCCCTGAGTAACAATTCTGTGTCTGTGCGAGTAACAATTCTGTGGCCCTAAGTAACAGTTCTGTGGCCCTCAGTAACAGTTCTGTGTCCCTGAGTAACAATTCTGTGTCTGTGCGAGTAACAATTCTGTGGCCCTAAGTAACAGTTCTGTGGCCCTCAGTAACAATTCTGTGTCCCTGAGTAACAATTCTGTGGCCCTAAGTAACGGTTCTGTGGCCCTCAGTAACAATTCTGTGTCCCTGTGTAACAATTCTGTGTCTGTGCGAGTAACAATTCTGTGGCCCTAAGTAACAGTTCTGTGGCCCTCAGTAACAGTTCTGTGTCCCTGAGTAACAATTCTGTGTCTGTGCGAGTAACAATTCTGTGGCCCTAAGTAACAGTTCTGTGGCCCTCAGTAACAGTTCTGTGTCCCTGAGTAACAATTCTGTGTCTGTGCGAGTAACAATTCTGTGGCCCTAAGTAACAGTTCTGTTGCCCTCAGTAACAATTCTGTGGCCCTAAGTAACGGTTCTGTGGCCCTCAGTAACAATTCTGTGTCCCTGTGTAACAATTCTGTGTCTGTGCGAGTAACAATTCTGTGGCCCTAAGTAACAGTTCTGTGGCCCTCAGTAACAGTTCTGTGTCCCTGAGTAACAATTCTGTGTCTGTGCGAGTAAGAATTCTGTGTCTGTGCGAGTAACAATTCTGTGGCCCTAAGTAACGGTTCTGTGGCCCTCAGTAACAGTTCTGTGTCCCTGTGTAACAATTCTGTGTCTGTGCGAGTAACAATTCTGTGGCCCTAAGTAACAGTTCTGTGGCCCTCAGTAACAGTTCTGTGTCCCTGAGTAACAATTCTGTGTCTGTGCGAGTAATAATTCTGTGTCTGTGCGAGTAACAATTCTGTGTCTGTGCGAGTAACAATTCTGTGTCTGTGCGAGTAACAATTCTGTGGCCCTAAGTAACGGTTCTGTGGCCCTCAGTAACAGTTCTGTGTCCCTGTGTAACAATTCTGTGTCTGTGCGAGTAACAATTCTGTGGCCCTAAGTAACAGTTCTGTGGCCCTCAGTAACAATTCTGTGTCTGTGCGAGTAACAATTCTGTGTCTGTGCGAGTAACAATTCTGTGGCCCTAAGTAACAGTTCTGTGGCCCTCAGTAACAATTCTGTGTCCCTGATTAACGTTTCTGTGGCCCCAAGTAACAGTTCTGTGGCCCTCAGTAACAATTCTGTGTCTGTGCGAGTAACAATTCTGTGTCTGTGCGAGTAACAATTCTGTGGCCCTAACAGTTCTGTGGCCCTCAGTAACAATTCTGTGTCCCTGATTAACGTTTCTGTGGCCCCAAGTAACAGTTCTGTGGCCCTGAGTAACAATTCTGTGTCTGTGCGAGTAACAATTCTGTGTCTGTGCGAGTAACAATTCTGTGGCCCTAACTAACAGTTCTGTGGCCCTAAGTAACAGTTCTGTGTCCCTGAGTAACAATTCTGTGTCTGTGCGAGTAAGAATTCTGTGTCTGTGCGAGCAACAATTCTGTGGCCCTAAGTAACAGTTCTGTGGCCCTCAGTAACAGTTCTGTGTCCCTGAGTAACAATTCTGTGTCTGTGCGAGTAACAATTCTGTGTCTGTGCGAGTAACAATTCTGTGTCTGTGCGAGTAACAATTCTGTGGCCCTAAGTAACGGTTCTGTGGCCCTCATTAACAGTTCTGTGTCCCTGTGTAACAATTCTGTGTCTGTGCGAGTAACAATTCTGTGGCCCTAAGTAACAGTTCTGTGGCCCTCAGTAACAATTCTGTGTCCCTGATTAACGTTTCTGTGGCCCCAAGTAACAGTTCTGTGGCCCTCAGTAACAATTCTGTGTCTGTGCGAGTAACAATTCTGTGTCTGTGCGAGTAACAATTCTGTGGCCCTAACTAACAGTTCTGTGGCCCTCAGTAACAATTCTGTGTCTGTGCGAGTAACAATTCTGTGTCTGTGCGAGTAACAATTCTGTGTCTGTGCGAGTAACAATTCTGTGGCCCTAAGTAACGGTTCTGTGGCCCTCAGTAACAGTTCTGTGTCCCTGTGTAACAATTCTGTGTCTGTGCGAGTAACAATTCTGTGGCCCTAAGTAACAGTTCTGTGGCCCTCAGTAACAATTCTGTGTCTGTGCGAGTAACAATTCTGTGTCTGTGCGAGTAACAATTCTGTGGCCCTAAGTAACAGTTCTGTGGCCCTCAGTAACAATTCTGTGTCTGTCCCTGAGTAACAATTCTGTGGCCCTAACTAAAGTTTCTGTGGCCCTAAGTAACAATTCTCTGGCACTCAGTAACAATTCTGTCTGTCCCTGAGTAACAATTCTGTGGCCCTAATAACGTTTCTGTGGCCCTAAATAACAATTCTCTGGCACTCAGTAACAATTCTGTCTGTCCCTGAGTATGAATTCTGTGGCCCTAACTAGCGTTTCTTTGTCCCTAAGTAACGATTCTGTGGCCCTAATTAACAATTCTGTGTCCCTGAGTAATAGTTCTCTGTCCCTAAGTATCGTTTCTCTGTCCCCAAGTATCGTTTCTGTGGCCCTAACTCTGTCCCTGTCCCTAATACAGAGCGGTCTGCCTCTGTTCAATGACTGCAGGCAAATGAAGAATTCCAAAATGGCCGCTATTTATAGCTCGACCATTACACAGTGCTAGCTGGCTGGCTGCTGATTGGCTGATGCGATCACATGTCGTTGAGGAATGCATTATGGGTCAGCACGCCTTGTCTGCGCGCCTTCCCAGACATCCCCGCTCCGTCGCCGCACATTTAACAGTTCTGTGGCCCTCAGTAACAATTCTGTGTCTGTGCGAGTAACAATTCTGTGTCTGTGCGAGTAACAATTCTGTGTCTGTGCGAGTAACAATTCTGTGGCCCTAAGTAACGGTTCTGTGGCCCTCAGTAACAGTTCTGTGTCCCTGTGTAACAATTCTGTGTCTGTGCGAGTAACAATTCTGTGGCCCTAAGTAACAGTCCTGTGGCCCTCAGTAACAATTCTGTGTCTGTGCGAGTAACAATTCTGTGTCTGTGCGAGTAACAATTCTGTGGCCCTAAGTAACAGTTCTGTGGCCCTCAGTAACAATTCTGTGTCTGTCCCTGAGTAACAATTCTGTGGCCCTAACTAAAGTTTCTGTGGCCCTAAGTAACAATTCTCTGGCACTCAGTAACAATTCTGTCTGTCCCTGAGTAACAATTCTGTGGCCCTAATAACGTTTCTGTGGCCCTAAGTAACAATTCTCTGGCACTCAGTAACAATTCTGTCTGTCCCTGAGTAACAATTCTGTGGCCCTAATAACGTTTCTGTGGCCCTAAATAACAATTCTCTGGCACTCAGTAACAATTCTGTCTGTCCCTGAGTATGAATTCTGTGGCCCTAACTAGCGTTTCTTTGTCCCTAAGTAACGATTCTGTGGCCCTAATTAACAATTCTATGTCCCTGAGTAATAGTTCTCTGTCCCTAAGTATCGTTTCTCTGTCCCCAAGTATCGTTTCTGTGGCCCTAACTCTGTCCCTGTCCCTAATACAGAGCGGTCTGCCTCTGTTCAATGACTGCAGGCAAATGAAGAATTCCAAAATGGCCGCTATTTATAGCTCGACCATTACACAGTGCTAGCTGGCTGGCTGCTGATTGGCTGATGCGATCACATGTCGTTGAGGAATGCATTATGGGTCAGCACGCCTTGTCTGCGCGCCTTCCCAGACATCCCCGCTCCGTCGCCGCACATGTCAGCCGCCATTTTCTGAAAAATTTCGATTCGCGCGTCCGAATTAGGCTATTTTTCGGATTCGGCGCGAATCGAAATTTTTCCGATATTCGACTCGAATTCCACTTCGGCTACTTCGATTCGCTCATCTCTAATTATAAACTCTAAGGAGCAGAGTCCTCTGATTCCTACTGTATTAAATTGTATTGTAAATGTACTGTCTGCCCTTATGTTATAAAGCGCTGTGTAAACTGTTGGCATAATATAAATCCTGTATAGTAATAATAAAGTATAATAATAATATAGACTCTGAAATTTGCTTTCACGCTGCCTTTAGAAAATGAGGATATGATTACAGACTGTTACAACACTCTCATGGGGCTGCCCTAATTTATCAGAAGCAAATATTTCTACAGTTTGGAGATCTGTGCATGTATTGAATATTCTATGTACTGAACTTTGTTTGTGGAACTACAAGATCATTATTTTAAGTAATCTCTCTGTGGCTGAAATTGCTATATTGTGATAGAATGTGTTTGATTCTGGGTGTGTATGCCATTTCTGCATAATCTCTACGCAGATAAGGCTACAATGCCATATTTGTAGCCACATGCCTGACAAAGAATCTGTGCTCTCTACAGTTTAACCCTTTGCAGCTAAACAATGAGCAACCTTCTCTTTCCAACTTTCCAAGTTGAAGCTGATTTTCAACAGGTAGAGATATCTTCTAAATCTAAATGCACAGATGAACCTTCCTTAACCACTTGCCTACTGGGCACTTATACCCCCTTTGTGCCAAAGCCAATTTTCAATGCTGTTGCACTTTGAATGATAATTGCGTGGGCATGCAACACTGTACCCATATGAATTTTTTATCATTGTTTTCGCACAAATAGAGCTTTCTTTTGGTGGTATTTAATCGCTGCTGAGTGTTTTAGTTTTTGCTCTATAAACAAAAAAAAAGCAAAACATTTGAAAAAAAAAGTTTTTCTTTGTTTCTATTATAAAATTTTGCAAACCGGTAATTTTTCTCCTTCATTGATGTGCATTGATGAGGCTGCCCTGATAAACAGCACTGATGGGCACATTGAACATAGCTGATCATGTGGTAAAAGGCCACTGTGATTGGCCTTTTACCTCATCACATAATCAGCTGTGTCCATAGGAGGGCGCGTCATTCGGCTATAGCGCAGTTACCAAGTGCTCCCAGGCAATAAGAGATAATGAGGCCTCCTGTGTCCCTGCTGTGACATTCAAGCCACAGCCACATAACCTGACTTACATATTGTAGCTCACTTGCATAGAAGGGGCATTTAAATATTTACTGCAGCAAAGCTTGCATGAATGTTCCCAGCTTCTTTCATTAGAAGCCACTGGGCACTTCTTTTTTTTTTACAATTTTATGATTTTTTTTTCCACTTTAATGTTTTATTATTTTCATCATTTTTTTAAAAATGCTTTTGGGTGGCCAGTGGATGGTGTCAGTAGAGCAATGGAGTGGATGTCCGAATTTTTTTTATTTTTATTATTTAATTTTTTTTTTTTTTTTTACAATTTATTTTTGTATTATTTTTTCACAATGATTTTGTGGGGGCAGTGGACAATGTCCATAGGAAGTGAACAGGGGGCACTAGTATATATTGGGCTATCATTAGATTGGGATGAAAAAACAGAACTTATACCCCCTTATATCACACATTTCTATAACACTCTCCCTTACATCAGATGGGACCAACTACTACTATAGGCTAATGACACAAAACTAAACTTCTTTGGCTGCACTCATGAATGCTATTGCTGGAGGAAAAAGTAGAGGAGAGGAGGGAGAGAGATTTGGGTGAAAGAAATGGAGGAAGGAAGGAAAGAACAAAGGAAGGAAGGGAATGGATGGAGGAAGGGAAGCAAGGGAGGAAGGAAGGAAGGGAATGGAGGGAAGGAAGAGACTGGAGGGAAGGAAGGAAGGAAGAAAAGGGAGGGAATGGATGGAGAAAGGAAAGGAGGGAGGAAGGAATGGAATAAAAGAAGAAAGGAAGGAATGGAGGGGTGGGAGGAAGGAAGGAAGGGGGGATGGAAAAAGGAAGGGAAAGAAGAAAAGGGAAGGAATGGAGGAAGGAAGGAAGGAAGGAAGGAAGAAAAGGAGGGAGGAAAGAAGGAAGGAAGGGAAGGGAAGGAAGGAAGAAAAGGCAGGGAGGGAATAGATGGAGGAGGGAAGGAAGGAAGGGAGGGAATGAATGGAGGAAGGGAAGGAAGGGGATAGAGGAAGGAAGAAAGGAAGGGGATGGAGGGAGGAAGGAAGGAGGGGGATGGAGGGAGGAAGGAAGGGGGGGGATGGAGGGAGGAAGGAAGGAAAGGAAGGAAGGAAGATAGGAAGGAAGGAAGGAAGGAAGTAAGGAAGGAAGGAAGGAAAGGAAAGAAGGGAATTCGATGAAGAAAGTCATGAAGGCAGGGGAGGGAAGGAGTGAAGGAAGGAAGGAAGGAAGGAAGGAAGGAAGGGAGGGAAGAAATAAGGAAAGAAGGGAATGGATGAAAGAAGGAAAGGAGGGAAGGACTCATGTGCATGGTTCCCGGATTACTGGCACATTCAGAAGCATCACAGAGCTGCTGGCTGATCTGGACCCAATTTCCCACCCACACATCCTCTTTTCAGAAGTTGCATGGACTGGAATGTGGGCGGGAACAGGGGGAGGCAGAGCAGATCCAGGCTCTCTCCTCTGCCATTGTTGTGGAGGATGGGAGGAGGGGCTGGTCACTGTCAGAGAAGATGAGTCATCAGAGACGTGGGGAGGGGGGCTGAGGATCACTCGGGGGGGCCCAGAAGGGAAATCCAATGCACAGTTAGGGATAATTTGTGCATCGGTGGGGACAGTTACAAGCACCGATCTCGCTGTATAGCTTTCAATGAAACAGCTGGAAGCCGCTTCTCCTCTTCTCCCTCCTGCCACTTTCAGCTGCTTTATTGAAAGCCATACAGGGAGATCTGTGCTTGTAACTGCCCCCACCGCTGCACCGATCATCCTCGACTTTGCTCCTGATATATGTCATCCATGGGTGCAGAGTGTGTGCAGTGAACACCCTGCACCCAAGGATGATACCCCACTGCCTCTCACCTTCCTACTGCCCACCGGCTCCATCACCAGAAGCATGTAGCAAGGCACTGTGAATGCCCAGGACCCCGAATCACTCTGCCAAAGTTAAAGGTGAGCTACTTCCGGGATCTGAGACTGCCTCCTCCTCTGCTCCCGACATTATCACCAGCAGTCCTCTGCTCTGTGGGTACACTTTTCTCCCGCCTCCCCATCTGCTTCATCCTGCCAGGTCCCGCTCAGAGCCGCATTCCTGTCTGAATACTGTTAAGGTTTTGAGGCATACACATTATTCAGATAGACCTAAATATGCTGCCTCTGTTTGTCATCCGTGGAGCCTCTCGTGGGGCCCCCTACTGACTCTGGGCCCTTGCGCAATGTTCGAATGCCTGAATGGTCAGTCCGCCCCTGGAAGCAACAAGGAAGAAATGACTGATAACCTATCTAATATGTTATCTAAAACTATGCAATGAATACCTGTTGTTGATGAAGCACATAATGATGCAGAACAACTAAATAACTCACTAGGTAGTAAGGCTAAAAAGGGCCTATGAAAGCTATAAGATATTGGCAAAATATTCTTCTCTTTTATCAAACATTACAGATGAGTCTAATCAGAAACTGCCCAGGTAAAAGCACAAGCAGAGGTGGAAGATGCAGAAGCACAAGCAGCCCAGGTGTAAGGGATTTCCGGCTAAAAGAATCGCGTTCGGGAACACGTATGCGCGAAAGAGACTCCGCAGAAGAGCTGCTGGTTGTGCGCATGCACGCAGGAATGCGCGATCGCGCACATGCACGCACACATGCACACGCAAGGAGAAGATTGGCACCAGATGGGTTATTTAAAGAGGGCCTCCACTCTGGTTCAGTGCTAACTGGTCTTCAGCTCCCCCCTGTGTGTTTCCTTGTTGCTGACCCGGCTTGTTCCTGACCCGACTATGATTTACTCTCCTGCTCCTGGTTCCTGACTTCGGTTCTGCTCCTGACTCTGACTTTTCTTACTGATTCTGTACCGCGTTGCCCGACTATTGATGACCCTTGCTATCCTATGACCCTGCTTCTGTCCTGTGTCCTGGCTACCTACATTGCTCTGCTGCACATCGGGCATTACCCAGAACCTCACATCGGGCATTACCCATAACCTGCTCTGTCTGCTACTACGGTACCCAAATCAGAGGATACTCTGCCTACCAAGGTCATCATCTGCAAGAGCCGCAAGCAACAACCAACAATGAAATTGGAGGAGAAGTGGGTAAACCTTAAACTGCGTAGGTGGATTTTCACTGTCAGGGCGGTAAGGATGTGGAACTAACTTTCACAATTGGTGGTGTCAGCGGGAAGTATTGATAGGTTTAAAAAACTCCTGGATGGGTATCTTAATGAACACACTGGACAGGGATATGGACAATGTTTTTGACATGAACACTCACACACTAACACAGGTTAAACTGGATAGACTGATGTCTTTATTCAACCTTACCAACTATGTAACTTTCTTAAGCAAGACAATACACTCCTCTGCCACTCAGATCACTAAATTGTCTCAAAATCTCCTAGGCTCCTATAAGCTTCTTGGGACTTAAGCCAGCCATACATGGATTGAAATTCAGCTAGTTCAACAGGGACCGGCCAAGATTTGATCAATGTATAGACAGGCTGAGTGTAACCAAGTCGATCCATCAGTCAGCTTGGGTATAACCACCTGCCTGATTTTTTTGCATACGATTACTGCCAGTGACTGTAGTTGCTAGGAGTAATCAATGTGTTCTGTCGACTGGGAAGGCTCCCCACACCCTCCGCAATAGCGCTGTGGGAGACATTCACCTATCAACACTGACTGTGTTGATGAGAGATTTAAGTGATTTTCTTTCCAGATAGTTAGGGTTCAATCAGTAGACTCTGTCAAAAGATTTAAAATTGTTCACACCCATGAACCAGAAAAGGGCTTTATTGTCACATAGGAGAGACTAAAGAAAACTAACAGTAGCCCTGAAGTTCTCAAACTTTATTTAAAATATTGCAGGGCATTCTTAATTTATCCTAGTTCTTCTTCAACCTAGAAATTGCAATGATCAACCCACACTTATTAGGCCTTAGCCTTAATACGTTCTAGATATAGAAGGTAACATAAACTATCCTTTCTACTCTTTTTTTTCAGAGTTCATTAGAAATAGCCAAGGCCAAGAATGACCCAAGTTTTTTGTTGACATAAATGCTCCTAACTCCACATCTGCAAGACATGAGAACCCTGTGTCCAAGTGTTAGGACCTTAGAGATACAATCTCTGTCATAAAGCCAGGAATTACACCTGCTACTGCCATTACAAGTGATAATAGGAATGAAAGGCATACAGATCCACATTATTACAGTGCCATAACAAGACGCAACCCCTCAGAAAATGTTCTACCCTGAAGGAGGAGCCCTTGGAAAATGCAAGGAGTTCCTAAAAAGTCATGATATTTGTTTCAGATGTTGTGAATCATTAGCATTAGGGCACTTTGCCAAAAATTAAAAAGCTATAGTTAAGTGCTCAGAAGGCCTCAGCAGCATGCATGCATCCGCCCTACACCCAGGATCCTTTACACAGGACTGTGAACCCACTAAAGACTTCTAAGCCATGTTAAATCATAGCAGGGCTAGTCTAGAGCAGTCACCTGCAGCAGTCAGCACAAAGCGTAGAAAACGTCTCCACAAAGGACCTTTAGAGAAAACTAGTCTCCCCAAGAGCAAGCCAAGAAAGCATTTAAGATGTATGTTGTTTTGAACGACTCAAGCATTCACTTTTGACTTCAGTATTCTTTGACTTGTTTGGCATAAAGGGATTTATTGTATATACTGCATACCTTTAACCACTTGACCTCCAGAAGATTTACCCCCCTTAATGACCAGGCCTCTTTTTGCTACTCGGCGCTGCACTAATTCAACTGATAATTGCGCGGTCATGCAACGCTGCACCCAAACGAAATTTACGTCCTTTTTTTCACATAAATAGAGCTTTCTTTTGGTGGAATTTGATCACCTGTGCGCTTTTTATTTTTCATGCTATAAACAAAAAAAGGCCAAAAATTTTGAAGAAAAACAATATTTTTTACTTTCAGCTATAAAAAATATATAGTAAACTCAAAGTTGGTTATAACTTTAGGCCAAAATGTATTCTGCTACATGTTTTTGGTAAAAAAAATCCCAATAAGTGTATATTGATTGCTTTGTGTGAAAGTTCTAGCGTCTACAAACTATGGTATAGATACTGCAATTTATGCCATTTTTTTGCTATACAGCGCTGCTCTAGTTTAACGGACAATTGCGCGGTCATGCAATACGGTACATAAATGAAATTGATATCCTTTTTTCCCCACAAATTGAGCTTTCTTTCGGTGGTATTTGAACGCCTGTGAGGTTTTTATTTTTTGTGCTATAAAAAAAAAGGCTGACAATTTTGAGGAAAAAAAACAATATTTTGGACTTTTTGCTATAAACATGTCCAGTAAAAAAAAAATTAAAAAATCAAATTTAGTCATAAATTTCTGCTAAAATGCATTCTGCAACATGTCTTTGCTAAAAAAAAAAACCCAATACGTGTAAATTAATTGGTTTAAATGAAAGTTATAGTGTTTACAAATGGCGGGAAAGATACTGGGATATTTAGGTTTTTTTTATACTAATAATCTGAGACTTATGGCGGCGATCAGGGACTTATGCCGGTGATCAGCGACTTATGGCGGGACTGCGGCGGACATTCTGACATTGGGGGGTACTGACTTGGGGTCACTGACACCCCCAGTGACACCAATACAGTTATCAGTGCAAAAAAAAAAACACTGACCCTGTACTAATAGCACTGGGGAGGAAGGGGTTAAGTTTATTTTTCAGGGAAGGGTTATCTGTGTGAGGAGAGTGTTTTACTAGGGGGCGGGGGGGGTGTACTGCAGGGAACACAGCTGATCGGGAGAGAGAAACTCTTCTGTCCCGATCAGCTTTTCCTGGAGCTGTCAGGGAACTGACAGAAAGCACAGCTACTGCAGCTGTGCTCTCTGTCAGCTATTGCCGCCGATCGCCAGGATATAGCCGGTAGCGATCAGCTGTGACCCAGCGACTGACATCCGCGGCTGTGATCGGCGGGACCGGTAGGGCGGCGGCGCGCCTCACGCGCGCCCCCTACCTGTTTACAAAACACACGTTTTAAAACGTGGTTTTGCCTGCCCGTGCCGCCCTACCACTGTATTTCTACAGTGGCTGGGCGGCATGTGGTTAAAGGATAGGTTCACCTTTGCGGGCAGAATGTCAATTTTCATAATAAATAGAAGCCTTTTCCAATGCCATTTCTGGCCCAGCCATTCCAGTGTGCTTTTTTTCTCACTTACCTCAACCACAGGACGTTTAATTTTTTTGTCAGTTTCTGTGAGATTTTGAACAATTTTTCAGATTGCATAATTTCCTGTAGATGGTCTCTCAGCATTCACTTCCTGTAGGCAACTTCCCAGAAACATTCACAGAAGAGGGTGTGATAGGGTGTGTTCACCAATCTGGACCTCACCTCCCTTATTACAATACTGCCTTCCTCCCATGAGCTATGTAGTACAAGGGCCTGTCTGATTTGATACAAATTGAATAGATTGTTCAGGTGTGTCCTTCTATTCCATAGTTTTGGTAAATCTAAAGGAAATTGTACAGAGATTGTACGATCAAATTGTATGGAGTGGACAGAGACACTCAGTTGTCAGACCCCATTCACATCTCTACATAGTGAAGATTCATTCCTGCATGCATTTGTTTTGGGTGTTTTGGAACGTTTTCACTTGTCACACACATGGCAGCCCATTCACTTGAAAGGACTGGTATGCATGCAACAATTGCCCTAGAAAAGCTCCAGAGCTTTTTCTGGAGTGGAGCACAATGTGTTACCGCAGTTTTTGGTGCATTTGCCACACTTTGGGTGCTTTTAACATACAATGACAACACAAACACGAAGAATATATGCAGTGTGTTTCTGAAATACATGGCAAAAATGTGCATTTTCTGTGCAGTTTGCAATGCGTTCAGAAACACACAGATGTGAATGGAGCCTCATTGTTTTGTGCAAATGCATCAATTTCACTTTCAGGCCTCATTCACACTGAGAGTAGTGGGAGTGCATGTTTTTTGGCTTGTTTTTCCAGTGACACACATAGGGCAGCCTGTTGATTTCAATGGGCTGGGCTACATGTTGCATTTTGGCGTGATGCGAGTTGCACATTTTTTTACCACGCGTTTTGCTGTATTTGTCACCCGTTTTTTTATGTGGCAAAATATGTCCTTGTTTCTGTGTTTGGTGTGCCGTTAACAATTAATGACACTGAAAGCGCAACTTGTTACTGTAATTTTAGGTGTATAAATGTGGCCATACAATTTGATTGTACAATCTCCTTTAGATTTACCAAAACTATATAACAGGAGGGCACATCTATCCAATCGCTCTATATCCAATCAAGTAGGCCCTTGCATTACATCAGGGGTGTCCTGTGGGCTGCAAGTGGCTTGAGCCTTTCTGAAGGGACGCTGGGGTTGCTAGGCAAATGCACATAGGGAGAGATACTGGGGAAGCTGTGGAAAAATAATTGATGGGTGAAGGTTGTGTGTTGGCAACTGAGGTACATTAATGATATATTGGTGCATAGGGGAGCTGGATTTTATTTAAAAAAAGTGAATTTAGCCTTTAATGGCTCAGTGGAAACTTCAAGAAGAACATCTATTACTTCTGATTTCATTACTGCTCCTGTAGAAGGAGCTGAGTAGATTCCTGCTACTGGACTCATTGAATGCAATGAATTACCTTATGACAATGAAGACATTCCTACACCAGAAGATGCATTTATGAATCTCACCTAAGGCCGCACGAATACCTGCAACCGCACCACCCACACAGAGGAATGCGGGACCCGTAGGTGGGTGCCATTATTTTCTAATGGCACACCACCCACACTGGAAATCGCAACTGTACTGGGAACCTCGGTTCCCGTGCAGGTCCGATTTCCAAATAAGTGCAGGGACCTCTTCCCTGTGTGTCCTAGGACACAGGAGTCCATTCAAATGAATGGGCTCTCATGACCATGCAAATCGCAGCCTGCACGGCTGCACATATGTGAGCCTGGCCTAAGCCATTTAGCTGACAGCATCTCAGCACTTGCAAATGATGATTCTACTCCGTGGAGACATCCTAAGAGCACACAAGGTATGTCAGCAGCACAATAGCTTGAAGACTGCTCCTTATACCTAGAAGACTGACCTAGGTCAGGTAATTATTGAAGCCTACCGCAAATGCTTCCCTCAAGCCTCAGGTAATGTACGCTCCAATAAAATTAACATACAGGAAGGTCACTGCTACATTAGAAAATTGTTCTGTAACAGCTCTGGTTTGACAACACTCCAGATTGACATCAACAGCAGCAAACCTGTAACTTCCTCAGATGATTAATAAATCATTGATACTAAGGTTCAGGCTAACACCACTGACAGCTCAATCATCAAGAATGACTGAAAGGATATTTCTTTCTTCACAAGAATGGTACTTTTTAAAAGTTTCCTTAATAAACTGGAGGGACTTCTTTACCTTTGCCATCAAAGGACTATGCAGATCTTTGAGGAAGTGACTTTTCAAGTCTACATTGACTAGAATTCACCAAAGACTTTACCAATTTAATGGGCTTGATGTTTATTGTTATTGCAATACAATCCCATATAAGGTAGATTGGTATCTACTGATACCAGGTGTGGAGAGTGCTTCCTCCAACAGTCTACTTGTTCTTGCCATGTTTCTTGATACAGTCCACTGTTTTTCCTCCTCCTGTTTTGTGTAACATAGTATAGCTTTTAGTTAGACACTCTCTGCTTCCCTGTGCTCATGGTTTTAGTATCGCCTTTTAATCATGGTGTACAATGCTTCTGTTTTAATAAAGTAAGAATAGTATTTTGCATCTCAGTATACATTTTTCAGGTACAATCGTTGTATTTAGACAGCCGCAGCACCTGTTTCGAGGCAGTTACCATTCGGCTATCAGTTTTACCCCTAGATACTGTGATTTTTTTTTTGCCTTGAGGCTGTTGTCAAAGCAACAAAATGGCTTGGCAAAATCTTGAAAAACAGAAAATACTACTATCAAGCAACTTCTCAGTAATTGTTTTCTTCCCTTTATTAGGATTTTTTAAACATCCTGGCTAACTTCCTATTACAGATTTTGGCTTAAATAAATAGTACACTTCTCTATCTTACCAGCCTTTCCGTTTGCGAATCACTGAAAACGGCTTTAAGGGTCCTGAACCTCATAAAAATGGGAATAATAAACTGAATTTTTGTGTCATGTGTCCTGTTTGTTACAAAGGAAGTCCGCACATTGGTATTTTACCATTACAACAATATACACTGCTCAATAAAATTAAAGGAACATTTTGAAAACACATCAGATCTCAATGGAGAAAAATATCATGCTGGATATCTATACTGACATGGACTGGGTAATGTGTTAGGAATGTAAGGATGCCCCATCATTTGATGGAAATGAAAATAATCAGCCTACAGAGAACTGAATTCAAAGGCCCCCCTTAAATCAACGTGAAAAAATGATGCAGCAGGCTAGTCCATTTTGCTGAAATTGCAGCAACTCAAAATGGTACTTAGTAGTTTGTATGGCCCCCATGTGCTTGTATCTTACAACTCGGGGCATGCTCCTAATGAGATGATGGATTATATCCCAGATCTGGACCAGGGCATCACTGAGCTCCTGGACAGTCTGAGGTGCAACCTGACGGTGTTGGATGGACCGAAACATGATATCCCAGAGGTGTTCTATTGAAGTTAGGTAAGGCAAGCGTGGAGGCCATTCAATGGTATCAATTCCTTCATCTTCCAGGAACTGCCTGCATACTCTCTCCACATGAGGGCAGGCATTGTCGTGCACCAGGAGAAACCCAGGACCAACTTCACCAACGTAGGGTCTGACAATGGGTCCAAGGTTTTCATCCCGATACCTAATGGCAGTCAGGGTGCCATTGTCTAGCCTGTAGAGGTCTGTGCATCCTTCCATGGATATGCCTTCCCAGACCATCACTGACCCACCACCAAAATGGTCAGGCAGCATAACGTTCTCCACGGCTTCTCCAGACCCTTTCACGTCTGTCACATGTGCTCAGAGTGAACCTGCTCTCATCTGTGAAAAGCACAGGGTGCCAGTGACAGACCTGCCAATTCTGGTGTTCAATGGCAAATGCCAATCGAACTCTATGGTGCCAGGCAGTGAGCACGGGCCCACTAGAGGACGTCGATCCCTCAGGCCACCCTCATGAAGTTTGTTTCCGATTGTTTGGTCAGAGACATTCACACCAGTGGCTTGCTGGAGGTAATCTTTTGGGGCTCTGGCAGTGCTCTGGCAGAAAAAAAATGTCAGTGGCCTCCACTTGTAAAACCATTCCAGTTTTGGGGGTCGTCTCATTGTTGCTCATCAAGTGCACCTATTGTTAATTTTATTAACACCAAAACAGCTGAAACTGATTAACAATTCTGTCTGCTACTTAACTGACCAGATCAATATCCCAGGAGTTTAACTGACTTGATACTATACTCTGATTAAAAAGTGTTCCTTTAATTTTTGAGCAGTGTATTTGAGTATATATAGAGACAAAAATGTTTTGTTATTTTTTTTTGGTATGCAAATGGAGATGTTCTCTGATTAATTATTGGTGATGCATAAGATATATTGTTGTTTTAATAGCTATGGTTTGTAAGGTTATGGCATTTGTGACATCATGTGATGATAAATGAAATATACTAAGATTTTCATATTTGATTTGCTTCTTCAACGTGGACATATAACTATGTTTATTGTTCTAGACAATCTACAGACACTGCAAGCTGACATTTGAATCAGATAAAACACAAAACACTGAAATAAAATTGATCTTTTATGTATTCTTTATTATTGTATGGCTCTGTTTTCCACCTCTTGCTGCAGACTTTATGCATATATGCTGCTTCACTGAAATGGGCCTTCTTTTTTTGCATTGGACATACCATACTCCAGAAAAACTGTTCGCCTGGCATCATAGAGAGGATCCCTTCTGCCCTAAATGTAATAGTGATCCTTCCACTCTAATCCAAATGATGTGGAGATGCCCTAAACTTCACAGATATTGGAAAGGGGCTCTGAATATTATAACATCTTTTCAGGTTACCCTAGCAGAAGACCCAGGAATTTGTTTATTGAATATGGTGGGGGAGGCTACTTTCCCAGGAAATACATGTGTTCCTATCACTCGAGTGTTATTTTAAGCTCATAAATGAATTGCCCAAAAATGGTTATCTCCCTACTCCCCTACCCTGGAGGAATTGAAAATACAAGTAAATTATACTTTGTCCGAAGAAAAGTTAATTTACCAACATAAAAATTGCCCAAACAAATTTGATAATTTTGGAATAGGTGGCTTGCCTCGACTTTACTTATTTTGAATGGATTGTTATCTTAAAAAGGGGAGACTGGCTGGTGTGTCCTATACTGGAGGGCACCATGTTGACCAGCTGATTATCTTATTGTCTATGGCTCTATGAAATATACTGTAGATAAGATTTATAAGGCATGGGGCTGAAAGTGAAGTGGGTCTTCTTCTTTGAGGCTGCATATACACTATATTGCCAAAAGTATTGGTACACCCTCCAAATTATTGGATTCAAGTGTTCCAATCACCTGCATGACCACGTGTATAAAATCAAGCACCTAGGTATGCAGACATTTGTGAAAGAATGGGTCACTCTCAGGAGCTCAGTGAATTCATGCGTGATACTATGATAAATTGCCACCTGTGCAATAAGTCAATCTGTGAAATTTGCTTGCTACTAAATATTCAATGATCAACTGTTAGTGGTACTATAACAAAGTGGAAGCAACTTGGAACAACAGCAACTCAGCCACAAAGTTTTAGGCCACATAAAATGACAGAGCGGGGTCAACTCATGCTGAAGCTCACAGTGCGCAGAAGTTGTCAACTGTCTGCAGAGTCAATAGCTAAAGACCTTCAAACTTTGTGTAGCCTTCAGATTAGTACAACAGCAATTCGTAGAGAGCTTCATGGAATTGTTTTCCATGGCCGAGCAGCTGCATCAAAGCCTTACTTCTCTAAGTGCAATGCAAAGAGTCGGATGCAGTGGTGTAAAGCTCGCCACACCTGGATTGGAAATGTGTTCTCTGGAGTGAGGAATCATGCTTCTCTGTCTGGCAATCCAATGGACATTTCTGGGTTTGGCAGTTTGGCGGTTGCCAGGAGAACGATAGTTGCGTGACTGCATTGTGCTAAGTGTAAAGTTTGGTGGAGGAGGGATTATGGTGTGGGGTTGCTTTTCAGGGTTGGGCTTGGCCCCTTAGTTTCCGTGAAACAAATAACATACACATACTGTATATGGTATCGCTGCAGTCGTCAGTTAGTGTCAAGGTCAGTGGGTTTTAGGTAGGATTAAAAATCAAAATGCACACTATTGTTTCTGGACCCTACTATGAGTACAAACAGCAAATTACATACACATATATAGTATTGCTGCAATCCTTAGGGGCAGGAATTTATTTTGGGTTGTATTTAGTGGTAGGTTATGATAATAGCAAGAAATGTACAGAATTAGTTTTTTTTACTATATTGATAATGAAACAAACAGGAGATATTCATCACTATTTACCAAAAGAAAGATTAATTTGCCCTGAAAAAAACAAGGTACAATGCACCTGGATACACTTGTTCCAATGATATGCACAATTTAACTAAAACATGTAAAAGTTGCAAATTGTATCCAGGCTTTCAGTAATGAAGAGGTTAAAATCTGGGGTTTTAATACTTGAACTTATAAAATGTATATTTTCCTATTAACCAGTTCCCGCCTGAACATGAGCAAATTGACGAACGATCAAGACTTTCATCGATCCGGGTTGGCATCATATGATGTCCTCCTGGATCATGCCTTGAGCGCACCCACAGGGCCGTGCTGCGGTGAGATCTGACACCAGCTGTGTCCATTGAACACAGCCGATGACAGATCTGTGTACCAGCATGTTGCCAGTACCATGTGACCGCTGTGACCAATCAAAGTCACATGATAATTGTAAACAATGGATAGCTTCCTTTCATGCCATCCATTGTATACAATTGTGTTGCTATCTGTGATTGGCCACAGTGATCACATGGTACTGACTGGGCCAATCACAGCCCATCTGTGTCAGGTGTTTAGCTGTAGCTAATCACAGCTAATCACAACAAAAAAACCTAAATTAATCAATTTATTTCAGGTAAATGCTTGTCTATAGCAGGGAAATCCTCTGTTATAGGCAATCATAACATTAAAAAAAAATCCTGATCACTTCTCCAGAGTAGTACAATGTTACTATGATAACATTATACTACTCTTGTGTGCTATAAAAAAAAAGTAAAACAAAAAAAAATGTAATAAAAAAAAATGTAAACATTAAATTAAAAAAAATAATAATAATTTTCTTTTTCCATACTGTCACCAGTCAGTGTCCCTGATCACTGCCATACCAGTTATATGATGATGCTGTACTGCATAGGTGACGGTATGAAAAAAAAATACTGTGAAAATATTTTTTTTAATTTCTTCATTTTCCAAAAAATTATGACACAAAAATGATAACTTCAATAAACTCGTCATGCCTCTTACTAAATAGCTCAGACTGTTTACCTTCCAAAAAGGGGTAATTTTGCAGATATCTGTACTGTCCTGGCATTTTAGGGCCTCAAGAAACTAGCCATCAAATCAGCCATCAGTAAAGCAGGATTGATCGATTTTCAGATATATACCATAGTTTGTGGACTCTATAACGTTCCTACAGACTAAATATTAAACACTGATTTGTATTATTTTCACTAAAGAAATGTAGCAGAACACAGTCTGGCCTAAATTTATGAAGAACAATTATTTATATGCAAAGTTTTATCACGGAAATTAGAAAAAACATTTTTTTTTTCAAAATGTTGGTCTTTTTTCATTTTTTTTAGCAAAAAAAAAACAACCCAGTGGCGATTAAATACTGCCAAAAGAAAGCTCTAGTGGTGTGAACAAAATGATAAAAGTTTAGTTTGGATACAGCATTGCATGACCGTGCAATTGTCATGCAATGTGCGAGAGTGCTGAAAGCGTAAAATTGACCTGGGCAGGAAGGGGTTAAAAAATGTATTTGTACATATGATTTTCTTAGGTGCTATGTACATATAAAATCCTTTTTCTGTGTATTATGAAAAGGTGATTCTGGCTACATTGGGTTTTAGTAATTCAGATGTGTGACTTGACCTGTGTTGCTATAGTAATGTATTTAGACATTATGATTAGACAAATCAGTAATTTAGCTGAAACTACTGCAAGAATGTGCTGCTGATAGAAGTGCACTGTCTCCCTTATAATCACAAATACCTTTCAACACTAAACAAGAGAAAGGAGAGATTATTTATATTTTTTTCTAAACTATAGAATGCCTCTGCATATCCCCTGCATCTCTTCCCCTTCTGTTCTCCTGCTGAATTTAGCCAAATATCCAAAGGTGGGCAAAAAAAAGAAATATTGAAAAAGTACAAAATTTTGAATATTATGAGACTAAAGGCTTAACCCCCCTCCATGTACCCTCTTTCACAAGGCACTGACCAAAGAGGGTCATGGTAAATACAGTCCTGACTGTCGTGAACTTTTAAAAGGATTTTGTAAGGTCACAAAAACAACCATATAGGGAATTAACAAAATACCTTACGCCAACTCGTCTGAATTATACCTGTCTAGCTCGCCTGAATTAGATGTGGTCCCCATGGTCATAGGTACAATCAACAGCAAAGAATCAAGGCATAGACACTTTGAACTAAAGCAACCACCATACTAGGACCTCCATGGCCCGTACACAATAAATTGGCTTCAAGTGACTGTGTAAAGGCCACGGAGGTCTTAGTATGGTGGTTGCTTAAGTTCAAGATGTCTATGCCTTAATTTGTTGCTGTCGATTTTGTAAGGACACCATAGTGGCATAGGGGTCAGAGGAAGTAGCCACAACATGCAGCAGGGAACACAGGCAGTTGACACTCCCTGAAATGTCAAATGCCAAAGAGACTTATGAAGCTGCAGTGATGGAACAGAGGGACAGCAAAAGACACTGCTTTGCCAGAAAGGTGATTTTTATTTTTAACCTGACAGGGTCACTTTAACATTCTGATTCAGAGCCAATGTGTGTAGTTTTATTTCAAAACACCAGCTGTTGTAGGAAGCAATGGTTACAAAGTAATTTCATTGTATATTAACACCTTCGTCCTTTACATATCTTTGAACGTTAGACTGTTAAAGACACAGAGGATAAAAGTGACAATGGGCAGTATTCGTGCTTTCATTTCTTTGACTTGGCTGGTAAATGAAGACAATAAATGTGTAAAGGAAATGAGAAGGAGAAGAAATTAGAGACATTTCTCCATTCACACGAGAAAGAAAGCAGATATGTGCATCTGGAGTGATGAATGGAAAGGATATAGAAGGGAGATGAAAAGAGCCAAGCTATTGGAGATATTTCACTGTTCTTCCCGACTTTATCCAATAAACCATATTCCTTACTGCGGAAAAGATTTACTATGCAAGGAAGGAAAAAGGCAAAAGAAACAGTGTGACATAGGGTTTTTAGACAGAGAAGAATTAGAGCCTTAAGTCTCAAGCAGTACTTAACTGCTGCTAGATCTTTCTTTGAGCTTATTTAAAGTATATCCAAAGGGAAAAATCACTGCTTCTTTTTTTTTTTTTTTTTTTTTATAAAAATAAATTCACTTTTGTAACTCTTGAGAAGAATTACCTTTAATGATTCATGTTGTTTCATGTGTGGGTGTGATTCCTATGTCAAACAAAAGCTTGTGACAGATCAGCCTTTAGTGGAGTCTTCTAGATTTCTTGCACTGATGTCTCAAGATTTTTTTTTTCTTTTTACCAAAGCATACTGAATCCCCTTTTGTCTTCATTCTAAATATTTCATATATCTCAGGGAATGTCTGCAGGGGTTTTAGTTTGTCACATGAGAGTACAAGAATTACTAATTTTAGTGCAATAAACTTTTAGTGAACCTGTTCATTTTAAACATTGAAAAGTCCTCCCCTGAACAAAAAACACCATAAGGCACCTGTTATTAGCTTAATTAGATAAAAAAGTTTTTTTGCGCTTCTCTCTGATGCACTTTGCTCCTGGGACACCAGCCACTTTGTACATGTTCTTACCCTGTATTGTCAGGATTGCCTGTGTGTTACCATACGTGTTGCCCACTTGTTGTCACAATTGCCAGTATGTTGACCAAACTAGTAATAACTGGACTTGCAGGTTTGCTTTGATGGGGATTTGGCATATTCTGTTTGTGGTGAATCCCATTGAAGTAGAGTTGAGGCAATCCCCTTCGTGAATTCTAGCCATTTACAAGGCCAACTGGGCAAGCTATCGTCCAAAACAGATATGGAACATGAAGGGGTCCTGCGAGGCTCTGAAACGTTGCTTCTGTAATTATGATGTGATCACTGAATGGGGCTTTGGGCCTGTTCTGGAGATCCTTGGTGCGCTGATGACATACGCTCTGGTCCTGATCTGGAGATTTTTGGTGTACTGGTGACAAATGTTCTGGTCCTGATCTGGAGATTCTTGGTGTGTTGGTGACATATGTTCTGGTCCTGATGTGGAGATTCTTGGTGTGTTGGTGACATACGTTCTGGTCCTGATCTGGAGATTCTTGGTGTACAGGTGACGAATGTTCTGGTCCTGATCTGAGGATTCTTGGTGTGCTGGTGACATATGTTCTGGTCCTGATCTGGAGATTCTTGGTGTATTGGTAAAATATGTTCTGGTCCTGATCTGGAGATTCTTGGTGTGCTGGTGGCATACAGTGCATCCAGAAGTACTCACAGCACTTAACTTTTGTCACATTTTGTTATGTTACAGCCTTATTCCAAAATGGATTAAATTCATTTTTTTCCTCAACATTCTACAAACAATACCCCATAAAGACAAGATGAAAGAAGTTTGTTTTGAAATCTTTACAATTTATTAAAAATAAAAAACAAACAAAAAAAAAACACGTATATAAGTATTCACAGCCTTTGCTCAATACTTTGTTGAAACACCTTTAGCACCAATTACAGCCTCAAGTCATTTTGAGTATGATGCTACAAGCTTGGCACACCAATTTTTGGGCAATTTCTCCCATTCTTCTTTGCAGGACCTCTCAAGCTCCATCAGGTTGGATGGAGAGCGTCAGTATACAGCTATTTTCAGATCTCTTCAGAGATGTTCAATCAGGTTCAAGTCTGGGCTCTGGTCGGTCCACTCCAGGACATTCACAGAGTTGGCCCGTAGCCACTCCTTTGTTATGTGGGCTGTGTGCTTAGGGTCATTGTCCTGTTGAAAGATGAATCACTTCCCCAGTCGAAGGTCCAGAGCGCTTCATCAAAGAAGTCTCTGTACATTGCTGCATTCATCTTTCCTTCAATCCTGAGTCTCCCAGTTCCTGCCACTGAAAAATATCCACACAGCATGATGCCACCACCATGCTTCACTGTAGGGATGGTATTAGCCAGGTGGTGAGCGGTGCCTGGTTTCCTCCAGACATGATGCTTGGCATTCAGGCCAAAGAGTTCAATATTTGTTTTATTAGACCAGAGAATTTTGTTTCTCATGGTCTGAGAGTCCCTCAGGTGCCTTTTGGCAAACTCCAGATGGGCTGCCATTTGCCTTTTATTGAGGAGTGGCTTCCGTCTTGCCACTCTACCATACAGGCTGGATTGGTGGAGTGCTGCAGAGATGGTTGTTCTTCTGGAAGGTTCTCCTCTGTCCACAGAGAAATGCTGGAGCTCTTTCAGAGTGACCATCGGGTGCTTGGTTACCTTCCTGGCTAAGTCCCTTCTCCCTTGATTGCTCATTTTGGCAGGGTGGCCCGCTCTAGGAATATTCCTGGTGGTTCCAAACTTCTTCCATTTATGGATGATGGAGGCCACTGTGCTCATTGGGACCTTCAATGCTGCAGAAATTTTTCTGTACCCTTCCCCAAATCTGTGCCTTGATACAATCTTGTCTCAGAGGTTTACGAACAATTCCTTGGACTTTGTGGCTTAGTTTGTGCTCTATTAATTGTGGGACCTTATATAGACAGGTTTATGCCTTTCCTAATCATGTCGAATCAACTGAATTTCTCACAGGTGGACTCCAATCAAGTTGTGAAAACCATCTCGAGGATGATTAATGGGAACAGGATGCACCAGAGCTCAATTTTGAGTGTCATGGCAAAGGCTGTGAATACTTATGTACATGTGTTTTTTTTTTATTTTTAATTAATTTCAATGATTACAAAACAATCTTCTTTCCTGTTGTCATTATGGGGTATTGTTTGTAGAATGTTGAGGGAAAAAATGAATTTAATCCATTTTGGAATAAGGCTGTAACATAACAAAATGTGGCAAAAGTTAAGCACCGTTAATACTTTCTGGATGCAGTGTATGTTCTGGTCCTAATCTGGAGATTCTTGGTGCGCTGGTGACATATGTTCTGGTCCTGATCTGGAGATTCTTGGTGTGCTAGTGACATATGTTTGGAATTCTGCCGAACCTGGGCAAATGCAGTTTATGTATTTATTACCCATTCATGGATACAAACTATTTTATGAATATAATGCCAAAGACTTACTGCATAAATGGGATGAACTGTGCAGCACTGACATGCGTAAAATGAATGTTTAACAGCAGGCTCAAAAATAAGTCCCAGAAGTGAAGAGGTTAAAATCCCGCCTCCACTTTGCTGTTTTACGAGCTCTCACGCTGATTAATCTTACGAGTCTCCAGAACAAAATATGGGCCTCACATTAGCAAAGATTATTCTAACAAGATGCAATTCGTTGCAAGCGAGACAAAGATAATTACGGCATTACGGCAGATTGCGAGCTTTGTTTGCATATTATTTGCATGTTTACATTTTGATCCGGTTCCCACAGATTGGTGCTGACCTTTCTGTGTTCTGCTCAGGCTCTAATCTTTGTGTGTACACTTTCCATTTGTATTATCTGTTTCCATCTGTTCCTGTGTGTTAAAATCTCTCTAATTGTTTCTCTCTGACTTGTTTTGCTTTACAAGGGCTGCTGTTTGCATTACAAAGGTGCGGTGCCACTTAGGACCAAAGACAGCTAATGAGCATGATATGTTTAATTGGGCTGCATTTTGCTCTGTTTGTGAGGGTTGTTCATGAACACAATCAGAACAAAAGCGCACAACCCTCTCTCCCTATGATGAGCTCTGGGGCAGCAGGAAACACGCATGAGCGCTGGGCTCTATTCTCTATGCTGCCTGACTTTAGCACCTGCCACGTTCTCTGAACAAAGTGGTGCAAGTATCTTTATAGTAAATAGATGAGGGCTCCTGACCCAGAGGTTTCAGATGCAATTTTAACTGGCTGAGTGGAAACAATTAAACAGAACTTGCTTCATCTGGGATGTGAACGTAATGCTGTAAAGAGATATTGGTAGAGGCGGCAGCAAACACAGTGCTTTTGATTTACTAACTGATTTACTGAGGGATTTGGCATTTGTGACACATCAATGCCACACTAATTTTATGTTCCTGATATGTACTATTCATCCACAAAATGCACAAAGAGCATATGTATGTTGAATTTCTTAGCAAGTGTGTTATGATATGGAATGTAACCTCCGGTGACTGAAAATATGCTAATTAGGACTAAAATGATTTTCTCTTTAGATTTTGATCTAACCAGTATTACCAGTTTGAAATGTGCATATCATGTAGAATAGGTTTGCAACATGAATGGAGAGTATAATAAACGCAAAACCAAAATACAAAATGTAAAATATTGGAGCGTACCAATCGTTAGATGTGGTGGCTGCATTGGTTTTCTTTTTCAGGTTTTTTTGCCCTCTGTTCCTCCCCCACCCCCCGTACTGATTTGGCCAGTAATGCACCTCCTGTATTAGAGTGCCCCCATTGCAGCAGAGACACCTTTAAAGAGCATCATTGTCAGTCTAGGCGAATGTAGAATAGAATTAGATATACTAGTAATTTTTGAATTCCCCATCAATTTGGACCTCTTTCTGAAAGCCCAACCTCTGCTGACCCAACCATACTCTTATGACCACAATAAACCACAACTATAAAATGGACTCACACACAAGGTAGTATAAACCAATATGAAAAAAAATGTGTTTTTACTTGTGAGCCACTCAGAGGTGCTTACTAATATCTCTATATATAGTGTAATATATTAGATCGCAGGTCTCCTCGCTCACCCTCACTTGGTGTGCATCAACAGACAAATAATACAATATGATACCGCGCTCCAATAAATCTTACATCATTAATATATATCCTTAATTCCGTGAAAATAATATATATATATGCCATAAATCATAAAAATAAAAGTCCATTCATTTATACATTCTATATATTTGTTTGATGATTCGGTGGTGATCTAAAATTAAATGTGAAAAAAATCCTTTCTGTAGTGTAGTGTTGATCTCCCGATAGATACAATATATAGTGTACTACGAGGTGTTCTTCCTCTATAGTATACAATCAGAACTGCACCATGGATCTGTGTGAGCAACGTAATCCTTTACTTCCTCAGCACAGCTGTTTGACAAGATCCTCCTCAGCTAGCTGCTTGATCTTATCCTCCACGAATAGGACATGTAAAAAAGGAAAGATACATAGTGTCTTATCTGGGGTAAGAGGTTTTTAATGTGCGCTGGTGTTACACTCACATATGGGAAGATAAAATTGCGCTTTGTATGTACAAACAATCTCAGACCGCGATAGGGTCAGCCTTGCAAGTGTGTCTGCCCACACTGTCAATACTCGCCGTTCCTCTGTGTGGATGCGTGATGACGTCAGGGGAGGGGCAGTGACATCATCACGCATCCACACAGAGGAATGGTGAGTGGTGAGAGGAAGAACACCTCGTAGTACACTATATATTGTATCTATCGGGAGATCAACACTACACTACAGAAAGGTTTTTTTTTCACATTTAATTTTAGATCACCACCGAATCATCAAGCAAATATATAGAATGTATAAATGAATGGACTTATATTTTTATGAGTTATGGTATATATATATTATTTTCACGGAATTAAGGATATATATTAATGATGTAAGATTTATTGGAGCGCGGTATCATATTGTATTATAGACCAATATGAAGTTTACATTGGCATTGAATGTAACTTGGTCAAAAGAACAGAATAACATGGGTATCTGCAGCAAAGATATTAATCACTCTTGTCAATGTTAAGTAAAAGTAACAGCATTCATAATGAAATACTCATAACTGTTAGCAGGCCTGCTTTCAGAAATAATCCACAGCCTCCAATCTGAGGGGACTGCTGAATCCCCAGTGAGCAGGAAAAACTATCAAGAAAACAGGTAAGCTCACTGTGGGTCCTCAGAATTGAATGACAAGGATTAGATGTGAAGTAAAGAGAATTCTCATTTGAAGTTGAGCATTGTCCCTTTAAGAGCACTACAGTGCATTCTGCGTACTTTTTGGGGCCCAGTTGTTATGAAGTTGAGTTGAGGTATGGGCTATAGTTCCTCAGCATAGTAACACAAAGATAGTGAGGAAAAAGGGGAAAGATTTTACACTTTTGCTTTTAGTGGTAGCAAATTAGTGCAGGGTCCCCTTTAAGCACTAAACATAGGGCAGGCTTGAAGTAATGAATAGCATCAACTGGCATAAGTGTCTATGGACAAATACAACTCCCTCTGAATGTCAAAGACAAAATGAACAGCAGTAGGAACCCTGCTTTGTTGAAAGAAAAAAAGAAACTTGTTTCAGTTGGCACCACTGTATTCTGGTCTTCTCTCCCGCAGTCAGCTTGTATGATAAACTGTAATGCAGATGCTTCCCAACAATGACGACTGGGAGAACTAGGCTGCAAACTGGGGCAACTATTTGTAATGTTCACAGCTATTTGCAGGTAACTAGCTGAGGTGGCACACTGTCAATATTCACTTGGATAGTGGGTGCATGGGTCTCTCTCACCCAATCAAAATGGTCCAGCAGATCGTAACGGTTCATCTTTGGGGTCCATGGAGTCTCCGGTTCAGACTCAGCTTCCCCTCTGGTCTCCTGCTATCAGATTGGCCTGCTGGGCAACTAGGCAGACCTGGTGGTCAGTAGGCTCTTTCCGCTCTTCCTTTCTCTCTAACCCTGGCTCCGCGGCTTAATTCAGCACTTCAGCCATCAGCACACCTAGTTCTCCTTCAGTCTCTCCTTGCACTCTCCTGGCCAATCTCTCGGGATATTTATATGCCCTTGCCCACATGCTACCTTTCTTGGGAAATGTAGTCCCTGACTGCCTTGTTCACCAGCTGAGACCTGCTGTGCAGTACACAAGTCACAGAGGGCTTTTTTGACCATATGAGTGAACCTTGGATGGCAGGCTACTGTCATCTAGTGTCCATCTTAATGTAATGTAAGTATTAACATTTCAATGGGTTACAATTATTTGGATGTTCAACAAGCACCGCAAACTAGGTCCACACCATATGTGTAAGCAGCCCTGATTTGCTGCCAGCTCTCTGCAGGCTGACCAGATCACCTCCCATCTTTATGCCCAGGATGATAGGGTACGCATACTCCTGTATAGAGAGAAATTCCCCCATTTTGGTTAGTAATACTCTCCTGACCTGAGGCTCACCTCCAAATATTAATGGAATGTCCACACATACAGCCTTTTAACAAAATGTTACTATAATAGCAAAATGTCAGTGGATCTGTGCATCACATTCTTCACCTCCATAGCTTTGTATCCAGCAGTCTAATTCACTACCGTGTAGAAACACAGTCCCACACTCCTCAATGCAGGTCTCCCATAAGCTGTTCACCCATGAAGTCTCTACTGCCTACCCCGAAGGTACTGTCTTTCAAAGGCACCAGACTTGGATTTCAGGGGTAGCTTGCTTTTCTTACTCCTCTGACCAAGACTCCTCCAACACCAACTTTTATAAGGATACAATACTCCACCCACCAGCTCCACCCAGGGGAGGGACCTTACTAAAAGGGATACTACCCGTTCCTCACATATGCATTGATCGTCTTTGGATGATCAACTGGTAGGTGTAGGTACTGCAACTGTATGTGCTTAAAGTGTATCTAAACCCAGGAAAAAATTATAGCATTGCAGCTTATTGGCCCTTAGATGTGGTGGCTGCATTCGTTTTCTTTTTCTACACTTTTTGATTTTTTTTTTTAACCTGGTATTCCTCCTGCCTTAGGATGACAATCATACTGAGCAGCATTGTCACCCTAGGTCAGGGAGTGTGAAATTACTATATAACATTGTGTTAGGACTACATAACACCCCCCCATAGTCTCCATAACAGAGAGGCCTTTTGTAGTTTATGAAGACAACAGGAAACAATGATAACAGATAACAGTCCAGAGGCAGAGAGTAGAAGAAGTTATCAGTTCACAAGATTTATGGCTGGATAAACAGCTTTTTTATGCACATGTTGAAAGGATGTAATAAAACACTTCCAATGGTATACTTAACAGACCCAAAGAAAACAAATAAGAGAAATGCAATGTTAAAGTTTATTTACAATTTAAACATTAATTTTCAACATATTTTAAGAACCAGCTGAACCTCGACATGTAGCATAGTTGCAGCACAGGCTACGTATGTATTCAAAGCACCCAAAACCACAGGAAAATAGTTTTTATTGAGATCAATGAAGTTTGCTTACACTAGGGAGCTATGCTTTGGTACAACATGGTAAGTTTTTGAAGAATTCTCTGTAGCGCTACCTCCTCAGGAGCAGCTTGGTATATTGGGTTCTCTGCTCTTTTGCCTCGACTCTATGAACAACCTTGACACATATGGTTAAGCAAATGGTTAGGGCAATACTATTGGGAGCACAAATATAAATATCCTGCATACAACTATGTATCAGTAACAGGAAACAAACTCCAGACTGATTAGTGGTAAAGGAACTCAATATATTGGTTGAAATAAATGGCAGTGTATGCATAAATAAGTAAATATAGAATTGAATTGATTAAATCACAACTCGCCTGACAATGTCATCACTATGTTTTAGCAACTTCAACTGGGTACGCATGGGCGGAAAATCATCCAAAACAGTCTATTTGGATGGAAACGGATGACTTTCAGCCTATATGTACAGCTCTCTGTCTGAAAGAATCCATTGTCATGACCGTCGTCTGTTGCAGGAGCATACTGGAAAACCAGCATCCGACCAACATCTGATCAGTGCTTGCAGCCAATGACTGTGAGCGCTGATCAATATGTTTTGGCGGGGTGGGGGGGCAGTTCCCCCAATCAAAACACATTACTACAGCAGAGGAGATCGCCGCACTAACATCAATGTTTCTTTTGTTTGGCCCACCGGGATGAAGGAAGAAAAAAAAAAATCTTGTGTGTAACCTGCATTAGAATAGAGTTTTGTACCACTAGATTAAAGTGAACCTAGTAACCCACAAATCAGCAAAAGACTGTAGCATTTGGTATTTAATGACAGCAATGAAAATCATTACTGTGATAACCCCTCAGTAACAGTATGGTATAAACACATCAGAACACACTCTGTATGCAAATGGCTATGGTAAAATATACGGCTCCCTAAAGAAGTACCATTTAATATAGACAATAGGCACATTTCCCATGAATTAGCTATTTGAATGAGCAGTCATTAGCACTAGTTCTTCAGCTGTCTAGTGCCGGGGCCCTATCTTTACAGTGGTGCACCTAAGGACAGTCCAGGTAAAATCTTCATGCAGTTGGTAAAGCTGCTATATAGAAGGCCAGACCCTAAGTACTCAGTCTTTGCTACCAGTGACAGATCAGTGGCAGCAATGCATGTTCACCAGTCCCAGCAATGCAGCAACCCATTGTTTAGAGGTCAGCTCACTTCTGGATCTGCCTGGAGTGACTCTGGTACTCAGCACACAGGTTAACAGCACTCCAGTTTCTGTCTCAGGCTGCAGGCTTGTAGAATGTTGATGTGCACTCTGGAGTATCAATGTGCATCCCAAGTCTCCTCGCAGCAAGAGTAAGTCAGTTGGTGTTAAGCCCAGCAAAATACAACTCTCTCCTTTTTATACCCAGCTCCCCTTGGTAACTGTAGTCCAATAGTCCATTAACTGGCATAGCAGAGTTTCTTTCCCAAACTACATCTCCCATAGTTCAATGCTGCCAACCTTCAAGTCTCTTGAGATCCTTCTGCTTGTCAGCTACCCCTGATGGATGGAGGGGAGGTAGTGGTAACCCATTCAGCTTGAACTCCATTGCTGGTACATACAGTACTGCAGCACAGCGACCTAAATTGTTTTTTGTCTCTAGTGAAGCACCTGTTTACACCTGCTTGCTGTATATTTTGTACACTTTTTATAAACCACATATTACATTTTAGTTAGTCATAACACATGAAAATATAATACATATTTTAACAAGTTTGAATTTTGTCAATCTCCATGAATTCCAATTACTACTAGCCTCAATTGAGACAGGAAATGATGAAAAAAATCTACATAACCCATGTGAAAAGAGCCTCATGTTGTGTTAATTTTGAATGAATATGTATTTTCTTAGGCGATAGTATACAAGTGCTTTAATGGTTTGTGTGCTGTGCAGGTTCCAGCAGCCTAGAAACACACAAACCCATTGCCTTCCAAATTGACTGTATTGATCTACAGTGAAGACACACAGACACCAGCTTGTGACCGCATTGATCTTTGATGCTATCCTCATGCTAACAGAAATATGGGAGAGACCATTCTTTACCTTTTCTGAAAATGCTAGTTTGACAGTCACAGTAATCTCCTAAATTTAGTACTTTCACAATCACTTGCATAGAACAAACATGGAAAAGGATTAGGCAGTTTGACAACCAAAATGCTCAGTTTTTCCAATCGGCCAAAACTCAGGGCTGTCCTTCAAACAACCTGTTTCTGGCACCTCACAGCTACCCACTGTGCTTAGCTATGTGCCCAGAGTTCCTGAAATACCTGTGCACTGGCTTACATCTACTACCACAACAATTTATGATCAGGACATTCTGTGGAACAAAGATGTTCCTCAATCATGGCCGTACATCACTAATTATTAAAAGGAAACACCAATACATTCCTTTACATAGCCTAGGGAGGCATTATGTCACCCCTTCTCACCTGCCTCTTAGAACCTCAGTTGTCATTGCTACTTGCTTGGTCTTGAGTCTCCTGGCACTGCCACACTAGTACATTTTATGTACTGTAGGCACAGCTTTGACAGTACAAAGACATGGGTTTAAAAAGCATCTATTACAAAAAAATATTGAATTCTGCTGTGTGTAGTCTACACATGTAAAAATCATATTCAGTATATGAACACCTTTTTTATTTCAATTTTCTTTTACATTTTCCTTCACATGTTCATTGAGTAAAAGTGACAGTCAAAAGGTTTGGGGAAAAACATAACCTTACCCGAGGGGTTTTCAATGGCCACCTTTTATATGGTTGGTTTTGTTGGTCAGTTTGGCCAGCATGTAAACAGGGAGACATAAAGGCACAGAAAAAAAATATATACTACATTACATATAATAACTAAATGTAGTTATCAGAATGCAAATAAATCACAACTGTTGTTTTTTAAAATTGTGTATTATGGTTACTTTTATATAATGTTTTATTAAATCACAAACAATGAGTGTAACACAATATCGCACAAAATACAAGGAAAACATTTACATAGGATATAAGGACACTGTAGGCTGTGGGCTTAACAACATACCTACATTTGATTTAACCTCCCTAGCGGTCTGATTATGTCAGTATTTCTGTGCTCAAAGCGGTACATTTTTTTGCATGGAAATATGTTTTTTTTATTGTATGCCTGCAATTCTTACGAATAACTCACTGAAATCTGTCCAAACAAGTCTAGTAAACATCCCGGGTATGATAAAACTTGAAACACGAAATTATAAAAAATCTAATATAATAAATAATCGTACAAAATAATAATATAATAATAATAAATTTAATTCAATAATGTAATCAAACTAAAAACACTGAAATTTTAAATAGAGCGCCAAGTTCACACATCGATGAGCTTAGTCGAAAAATCGTTTTCAGTGTCTGATGACGAATTTCCCCACGAATCATTATCACTCAATTCTGCAAGTGGTTCTGATTTACTATCGCTGTTCTCTAGCCGGTCTAAAACCGCTTTTGACCTAAAGGGATGCTTTTTGGACGCCATGGACGTTTCTCAGTTTCCAGGCAGAAAGAACTGTAAAAATGCAGGCAGGGCACAGGACAAAGCACTCGGGACAAAATGTATGTGAAATGGTTTGATACAGTAATGGAATACTATCAGATTTTAGTGTATTGAGTGAATGTCACATTTTTACATTTTTGAATTTCCCGCCAGGTATGTCCCCCGTACATCCCGTAAGTCACGACGCTCGCAGGGAACGGAACCAGGAAGACGGATCAGCCGGAGGAGATGGCCTTGGACGCTGCAGGGGAGACATCGCGGAAGTGCAGGACAGGTAAGTGACTGAGGGATCCTGGAGCAACGCTGCAGTGTATTCCCGAGTGTAGCTCACGTTACCACTTCTGATACGGAAAGTCAACCCCGAGCTACACTTGGGAATACCACCAGGGAGGTTAAAAAAATACACATATTTGTAAATATAGTGCAAATATTTATATGTGGGGATGGACATTTCTGTGTGAGCTGGCACAGGGGGTTCACCAAATCCTGTGTGAAATTTGTTGAACCCAAATTTAGCAGAAAATCTCATTGAAGTCTATACAAGGGAATCCTGGAATAAAATTCTGGCCATTTTCAAGGGTAATAGGCAAACTAGTGTCCAAAAAAAGCTTTTCAAGCAGTTTTGAGGGCAACATTGAGAATACACAAATCCTTTTAATAACATGCTTCGGGATAGATTACTATGTTGTGCTCAGAAAGACTACAATGTTTATGGACAGTTTCAGCAACAGTGTACCTTGGTAGCATATATTTTTATTTTTTACAAATGGCTTTCATACAGCAGCACCTTAATCTGATTACATTTTGTTTTAAAAAAGGCAATTTTAGGTAGTTTTAACAGTGACACATGTTTTTTAACAACAGAAAATGGTCCACTATGACTGTTAAACAGAAATTGTACAGGAGTTCACTGAGACTGTCCCTGTTTTTGCTGATACTAATCTGTTCTGCCACTAGCCAATTTCTAGCAAATTGCCATAAAGAATTAAGAGACCAGCAATAGAACATTTTTAATGCAGGAGAATTGGCTGAAATTTACTAAAGAAAAATATTACAGGAAGGGGTTTTACTACTGGAATTAAACCACAGGTGATAGGATAAAGCTGGCTAGCAGCAGCAATGAATTAAGATACAACAGAGGATACAGTAGTTAGTCATTTTAGTTTAAATCAGGGATAATAGGCCTAACCAGTGTATGCCTAACTTTAATTTTATCTAAGGGGTATGGGGTGCAGGCAATGTGATGTAATAATTTTTTTTCCTCTATTAAATAATGCAGTGGCATGCTGCAAACAAGTGAGCTCCAAGAACAAATGGTCAGAAACAAGTAAATGCTGAGATGCTGAGAGATGGATCTTCTTACATGTCAAAATATACAGTATATGTGCACCTGTGTTTATGTTGGAAGCATGATTCATAGGGGTTGACTTACTAAAGGCAAATAGACTGTGCACCATAAAAGGTGCAGTTGCACTCTGCAAGTGCAATTGTTCCAGAGCTTTGTAAATTAGATAAAGATTCACTTTGCAAGAAATACCCAACCAAATGCAAGGAAAATTGAAAAAAAGCACTTTTGCTTGCACATGATTGGATGATGGAAGTCAGTAGAGCTTCTGCTCATTTACTAAGCTCTGGAGCAACTACTCTTGCAAAGTATACAGTCGATTTCCCTTTAGTAAATCAACCCCATAGTGCGCTGCCAGCACAAAAAGTAAGCTGTCACAGACAGATCTGGGTCTTGTACTAATGACTGGAAGCAAAGATGACTGGCTCCTTATCACTGGATAGTGATAGTGTGTGTGACTATCACAGTGATCACTCTCTGTAAATTTCACCACTGTACTGTCTTTCTCATCTGAATTGAGAAAAGAGTTGATTTACAAAAGGCAAATAAAATGTTCACTTTGCAAGGGAATTTACTCCCACACCTAGTTACATAGTTAGTACGGCTGAAAAAAGACAAAATTCCATCCAGTTCAACCATAAAAAAAAAAGTTATAATCCTACACCCACAGTTGATCAAGAGGAAGGCAAAAAACCCAGCAAAGTATGATCCAATTTGCTCCTGCAGGGGAAAAAATTCCTCCCTGATCCCCCAAGGGGCAATCGGATATTACTTGGATCAACTTTACCTATAAATGTTAGTAACCAGTTATATTCTGTGTATCCAAGAAAGAATCCAGGCCTTTTTTAAAGCAATCCACTGAGCTGGCCAGAACCAACTATTAAGGGAGTCTGTTCCACATGTCTGACTGTGGAGAAACCTTTCCGTATTTGGAGGTTAAATTTATTTTCCTCCAGAAGTAAAGAGTGCCCCCTTGTCCTCTGTGATGACCTCAGGATGAATAGCTCTACACTGAGTTCACTATATGAACCACTGATGTATTTATACATGTTGATCATATCTCCTCTTAATCTCTTCTCAAGAGAGAATTCAGTTCCTCTAATCTTTCCTCATAGCTGAGCTCCTCCATGCCTCTTATCAGTTTGGTTGCCCTTCTCAGTACTTTCTCCACTTCCCCAATCTTCTTTTTGTGAATTGGTGCCCAAAACTGAACTGCATATTGCAGATGAGGTATTACTAATGATTTGTACATCTCTCTCTCTGGAGTCTATACCTCTCTGGAGTCGATACTTCTTTTAATACAAGAGAGGATTTTCCTCGCTTTAGAAACTGAAGCTTGGCATTGCATGCCATTATTAAGCTTGTGATCTACCAGAACTCCCAGATCCTTCTCCACCATTGATTCCCCCAGTTGTACTCCCCTTGTATGTATGATGCATGCATATTTTTAGCCCCAAGTGCATAACCTTACATTTATCAACATTAAACCTCATTTGCCACATAGTTGACAATTAAACAGTGCATTGAGGTCAGCATGTAAGTTGGAGACATCCAGTAAGGTTGTTATATTGATTATAAATATATTAAAAAGTAAGGGTCCCAACACTGAACCTTGGGCTACACCACTGATGACCCCAGACCATTCAGAGTATGAATCATTAACCACTACTCTCTGAATACAATCTTTTAGCCAGTTTTCTATCCTTTTACATACAGATTTTTCCAAGCCCGTAGACTTTACCTTACCCATTAGCCATGTGTGGGGAACTGTGTCAAACGCTTTTGCAAAATCCAGGTATACCACGTCCACCCCTCTGTCCTAGGTTTTGCTCACCTCCTCATAAAAAGAAATCAGATTTGTTTGACAACTTCTGTCTTTCATGAATCCATGCTGTCTGTTGCTTAAAATATTTTTTTCCAGCAAGAACTCATCTATGTGGTCTTTTATTAAACTCTCCAGTATCTTCCAAACTATAGGTGTTAAACTAACAGGTCAATAATTACTTTGTAAATATTTTGACCCCTTTTTAAATATAAATATAGAGTGAAGGGAAGACACCACCTTGAAGAAAATTAAAAACAAAGAAAAGTACATACAACAAATTAAAATATAATAGTTAGATCAGGGTTTGATCTAAGTAAGTGTCAGGGTTAGAGTTAAGATCATGGGGTCAAAGATTAGGGTCAGAGCTAAAGGTGAGGGTCAAAAGTCATAGTTTAGAATGTATTTAAGATAGGATTTTAATTTTAATAGTTTTAGGTAGGATCAAAAAGGCAAAATTGGCACCATTGTTTCTGGCCCTGCTACAGGTATAAACAGCAGTGGTATTGCTACATTTGTCAAGAACAAATTCATTTATTTGGGTTGTTCTTTGGTGGCTATGGTAGTAGCAAAAAATATACAGCTAAATTAAAAATATATATATACAGTATATATACAGTATATTTGTATTTACTATTTTTATTTACTATTTTTTTTATATAATAAAAACAGGAGATATCCCCTTACCATTTACCACTACATGAAAGTCCAATTAGTTCTAAAAATAATAATTCAATGGGATACACTAGTTGCGATAATACGGTATGTACAGTTTTACTAACATATGTCAAAGTTGCAAAATTATGTTTTGATGTTAGTATTTGTTTTACCCTCCATCATGAAGGGGTTAAAAGTCAAATGCTAGAAGAGTGCTGGTCCTCTTTATTAGGACTGCCTGTAGTGGCACCGAAGAGCAAGATGTTCGATTGCTGCTTTATCATTGTATCTAAAGCTTCATTAAAAGGTACATTTCTAGAGATATCATTGTGTAAAATACTGAACAGCCAGCTAATAAATACACATACAGGGTGAGACTCAGCTGAAGTGAAAGTATACAGCATGTGTTCCAGTGAGTGGAATGCAAACAGAGCGGTGTAAGAAGAATGCAAATCACACTACAAACACAAAGCAAATAAATGGATAGGAGTGCAGAGAAAGGACATTTTGAGAGGAAAGGGAAGGTGAAAAGAAATCACGCTGCTAAAATAAAGTAATAGAGCATTAACGTAAGGAGGACAAATAGGGATCACAGTATGTAGAGACTGTTGCTTTCATCTACCGGGATATATTATTATTCCCCAGGAAAACAAAATGATTCTAAAGCAATCATTATCATCGGACAATGAGTCACTAAAAATAAAATCCAGTGATGTAAGGACTTCCAGTGATCAAATACATCCATCCTATATATCCCTGAAGAGGCTGAACATAGTTTTCTTATATTCCTTTTACTGTGCAGTAAAGGGAACTAAGTTCTATAGGGAGCTTTGCAACATTACATGAAACCCACTGGATTCCCTTCATGTCAACAATTGAGCCCTTTAAAGCTGAACTCTAGGAAAAGTAAATATCATCTAAACATAAGAGGCATGTGTATTCTTATTTTTATCTTCGTGTTCGTTTTTTGTTTCTTCCAGATCTGTGCAGTAATCCAGGGTGAACGTTTGCCTCTGTGCAGAAGCTTCCTGTAATAAAGGCCAGTCGCTGCTGCTCTCTCTCCTTGTGCAGGTTCACTGGTCTTGTCTCCGCCCCCCTATAGTTTTCTGCAAGAAACCTGTTGTGAAAGAACCAGCTGGGTCCCTTCCACAGCTCTGCCTTCTGCACATGCTACGTGCAGCACAATGATTATGTCATTACTACATTTTGTTGCCAATTTCTAGGACTGCAAAGGCTTTTCATGCATACAAATTGGATTCATATCCTCTGTGGCTTTTGATGAAAGGTTTCCCCGAAGCTCCCACCCAGGCACTAACATTTCATATATGCTTTAATGTGCTAATGTTCATGTAAAAGTTATTGTAATGCACTCAGTGCTGGGACCAGGTTATCTATCATCCAGGGCCTAGCTGCCAAATGGCGCATATCTCCTCCCCTCCAAAAAAATTTGAGCACTAATCTGCACACTTATCCCAAGCATAAATTCCCTTTGCAAGCTCAAAATTCTCTTCCAGTACTTCTGCCAGCTTGTAGGAAGGAACTCTCCATGAAGCCCCCCCATGTCCAATGATACCACAGCGCCCAGGGCAGCTGTCCCTCCTGCCCACCCCTTGTCCCGGCCCTGAACATACTTCTGAAAGAAATATTCAATATCTTTAAAACTGCTGCTTTAGTTACAACAATACCAGGGCCTTATTCAAGCCCTTCCTGTTTTATGGTGAGAATGCTCTGTCCCTGTCTCCTAATTGTGCATCGCCACCCTTGTAAGTAAGGGTCAATATGTTCCCCTTTTAGTTAAGTTCCTTCTGGTACTTCTTCCAGGAAGTGATATCACATACCTGCCCTCTTGGGAGGACCCCATATAAATAGAGAGTGAAGCTTAGTGGGGTGGTGTTGTACAGAGAGAGAGGCAGCATTATGGATTAGGCACTACATTCCTGTTTTCCGCGTAGTGGGTATTCCCTGGAGTAGTTCACCACTGGATTTAGGCTTATGGCTGTGGGAGAAGAGATTACTATTATGCCACTGGTGTTGGGTACAGAGTGCTACAACTGTTTTAGTTTTGTTGCATGTGAACAAATGCAGCATTGTTGAAATGTAACCTGCAAGCACTTAATAAAAGGTAAGAACTCTGGCTGAAGTGATATTACTTAAGACCGATGATACACTTCACAAGTGTTGGTGTACAGGATGTTAAATCAGTTTGGGAGTGGTGGTGATCAGAGGAATAAGTTCCCCTCCTGGTAGTGGGGAGCAGACCTCTCTATGGAACACACAGCAGTTGACCTGGACCGCCATCTAACATGGGCTATTATTGTTTAAATGGACAATCAGAGTTCTCATTTTGAACTATAGAGAAATGCAAGCCTGTGCAATGCGAGTACTTCTAACCATTTATGGGTGCTATACTAGACAAGGAGGATGGTGTATTATAGGGTTTGCAACCCACTATCCATACACAAATTGGCTGAAGGTGTGGTCTGTGTTGGCTTTGAAGCAGTTATGAGCTGAGGAGTTAGACACCTGGGCAACCCTGTAATATAGTAGGCCCTCTAGTGGAGTATCAAGTGCTGGTAGTTGGTTTTGGCCTGCTTGCCTTGTCACACAGACTTCATATTTAGACTACAAGAGACCATTGCAACACATATTACATAGGCATGGCCCACTGTTATCACCATGAGGAAAACACACCCTGAGAAGTGTCATACAACCATTGCTGGAGTGCAGGCATGTAGAGTGGTTTCAATTTGGCTGCAGGAAATCAGCAGCACAGAGACGCAAGAAAGCATGACAAACCATTTTTTTTGTGATACATAGTATTTTGCATACTAAATGTCACTCAGCTAAAGTTAACATTTACTAATCTATAATCATAAGGTGTGCAGCTATTCAGTCAATAACACACTATTACAGCTGAAGCAAAACTGTTATAGTGTATGGAATATATCAAAGAGCTTGTAATATTGCTTACACCCATGAAGAAAATGCACCATTGCCTGAACAAAAAAATTGCTCATTTGTCAAACAAGCAGCATAGTAGACACAAAGGAGGCACTGAAATGACATTTATTGGTTTTCTTCCATGGGAATTATGGGAATGAGCTCTGTGTTGTAATATATCACATCTTCTGATGATTTCCTTAGAATGTCTCATGTTTCTCAATGAACGTCCATAAAAACACCTCTTGCATAAAATAGCCTGTAATTTATGTTTGGTGGCCCATTAAAGTCACCTATACATAGCAAGAGATTGACACCATGTACTGTCAATTCACTAAAAACTGATATTTTAGTTTTGGATATTAAATAACCTTCTGACGTCTTGTATTTCCTGGGAACTCTAGTGGTGGGATCTCCTGAATTTTCAGTTGTACTATCACCTGCTGCCACAGGATCTCCCATTACTGATATGCATGTTAAGTCTGGAGCAAGTAGGAGACATTTATTATTATTTGCTGAGATCTTTCCAGCTAAACCCCTTTTAAAAAAAACACCAGTGGCTACAGCTCTGTGTAGGCTTGCCATTTAAAGGCACACTCCAGTCAAACATGAAGATTTTTATTCATAGTCACATGGACTACATACCAAATGGATCTTGTTTTAATGTCACTATGAAACTGATGCCAATGTTTGCTCTGCTAACTAGATCTCAGTAGGTATACTGGTGTTGGTGTATTTTATTATTTTTTTTAAAAAATGTCAAACTATTACTAATTGTGGTACAGTCTAAATACATTTTTATAATTACCTAGTGTCCAATAAATTAACAGTTGGGAACTCTATGTAACCATGTCTTACATATGAAACTACATATACACTATATTGCCAAAAGTATTGGGACACTCCTCCAAAATCATTGGATTCAGGCATTCCAATCACCTCCATGACCACAGGTATATAAAATCAAGCACCTAGGCATGCAGGCTTCTACAAACATTTGTGAAAGAATGGGTCACTCTCAGGAGCTCAGTGATTTCAAGCGTGGTATCGTGATAGGTTGCCACCTGTGCAATAAGTCCATCCATGAAATTTCCTTGCTACTAAATATTCCATGGTCAACTGTTAGTGATATTATAACAAAGTAGAAGCAACTGGGAACAACAGCAGCTACGTAAAATGACTGAGCGGGGTCAGCGCATGCTGAAGCGCACAGTGCACAGACGTCGCCAACTATCTGCAGAGTAAATAGTTAAAGACCTCCAAACTTCATGTGGCCTTCATATCAGCACAACAAAAGTGCATAGAGAGCTTCATGGAATGGATTTTTATGGTCGAGCAGCTGAATCCAAGCCTTACATCACTAAGTGCAATGCAAAGCGTTGGATGCAGTGGTGTAAAGTATGCTGCCACTGGACTCTAGAGCAGTGGAGACATGTTCTATGGAGTGACAAATCACACTTCTCTGTCTGGCAAATGGAGAAGAGATTCCTCCTTTGCCTGTACTGACCTGGTGTTTGCAGTAATGGACCTACCAGGTGATTAATGCAGGTCTAGTTTTTATGACAGAATAACCAGGGTACAAAGATATACCTTTAAATGTGCATTAAAAGAAAAAAATGAACATCAATAACTGTCTTCCATATTAAAGACATTACTCATTTAATGCTTAGGGTTTGTGTAAATTATACATATCTCTGGTCTTTATTTTTTTACACTCATTGGAAAAGAAGGATCTGATCAGTTTGGGGCATGTTTAGGTCCTAGAAGGAACAAAGGTGAGATCTGCAGGAATTTATGCATTAACAACTGTATTACCTGGAGCTGCCTAAACCCTCCCCAGAAGCAGGTGGTGTCACCTGGTGTGTGCAGAGAGCTCACATTCAGTTTCTCAGTAGGGAGTCCTGGCTTTGATTGTGAAAGAAATTGGTGCCAGTCACTTTTGATGAATATAGAAAATAGCTTTATTACTCACAGTTCAGGGAGAAAAGGGTGTATCTTACTCTGGGTTGCTCAATGCTCTAGGTTAAAGTAATACTCTTATACTGTACATAGCCAAATATAGAAAGAAGCTTTCCCATTCTATATGAACACTCCAGTGTCATTTTAGCAATCATCAAATTTTTTCAGGAAGTATCTACCAACATTACCTGGGACTCCCATCCTGAGCTATACATCAGAATATTCAAGAGAGTCCTCCAGGAGAATCTACCAGCATTACATAGGACTCCCATCCTGATCCACACTCTTCAGGAGCAACTTTACAATTTTGTTATATACAGGCTTCCCCAGGAAGGCAAACTCAGGATCCATTCCATGTAGACCTCTTCAGGCAGGCAGGTAGGTCTTAACCTCCCCAGCAGTCTGATTATGTCCATATGTCTGTGTTCAAAGCGGTACATTTTTTTGCATGGAAATATGTATTTTTTTTATTGTAGGCCTGTAATTTTTAGGAATAACTCATTGAAATCTGTCTGAACAAGAGTCTAGTAAACATCCCAGGTATGTTAAAATTCGAAACACGAAATCATAAATTATAATTTAATAAATAATCATAAAAAATAATAATATAATAATAAATTTAATTCAATAATATAATCAAACCAAAAACACTGAAATTTGAAATAGAGCGCTGAGCAAAGTCGCAAAATCGTTTTCAGTGTCTGATGACAAATTTCCCCACAAATCATTATCACTCAATTCTGCAAGTGGTTCTTATTTACTATCACTGTTCTCTAGCTGGTCTAAAACTGATTTTGACATAAAGGGACGCTTTTTGGACGCCATGAACATTTCTCAGTTTCAAGGCAGAAAGAACAGTAAAAATGCAGGCAGGGCACAGGACAAAGCACTCGGGACAAAATGTATGTGAAATGGTTTGATACAGTAATGTTTTACTATGTGATTTTAGTGAATTTAGTGAATGGCACTTTTTGTCATTTTCAAATTTCCTGCCATTCCGTCCCCGTACGTCCCGACGTCGCAGGGGACGGAACCCAGAAGACAGATGCCGGCATCCGCCGGAGGACATTACAGGGGACACTGCAGGGGGGACATCGCGGGAGCACAGGACAAGGTAAAAGAAGAACAGATCCCGGAGCAGTGCCGCATGGTAAGCCCGAGTGTAGCTCAGGGTTACCGCTTGTTGTACTGAAACTTTACCCCGAGCTACACTCGGGAATACTGCCAGAGAGGTTACAGAGCAGCTTCAATCGAATGCATCCTCCCAAGGCCAGAGCCTGGAGGAAAGAGGGCTTGAAATAGTTCACCCCAAACATTTATACCCTTAACCAGTATTCACCACTGGCACAGCAAATGCCTTGTGATTGGCTGTAAAGATATACATATTCATAATACAGACACCTGTGCTCCAGGGGAGGAAAAAGCAGAGTTAAAAATGCTGGAAGGATGGCTACATACCTGTTTGGAATATTTTTAACTTATTTTTCTCCATGTTTACTTATATGATATAGTTGACTTGTTGAAACCATTAAGGACCCTGCAACTTACTTGTCATGTTCTCCAATGCTTTATTTCATTTTAAAATGTTTTTATATGCTTGGGAGCCAGTTCACACCACATACAGTCCAGTGTATTTTTTTCTGCATCAAAAATGCATGAATAGTAGGTTATATGGTTTCCAAAGGCCTAGTTCACAGCAGTGAGGTCATTTCCAGTGCATTCCAATTCCAGAAAAAAAATGAGGACATGCTGCATTTTGTCTGCAGTGAACTGTACTGGAACGCAGTAAAACGCATCAAAAATACACTGAAACGCAGCAATAATGCACATGTTCTTATTTAAGATGAAGAAAAAAAGGGGGGAAATGAATTGAAACACAAAAAAAACTCACAGGAACGCATTAAAAAAAACACTTAACGTTCGTCAAGAAACACATCTGGAATGCATGTAGGCTGGGTTTCTATGGTGTGAACCAATAATATTGCCATGAAAGTTTAAAATGTATGTGGTTTGCCAGGTAAACATATTTTATATCCATTAATTTATTGGCACTCTGATACACTTTTTAAGGTCCATGCATGTTGGCTTAAAAAATTTTGAGCACTGGTTTAGCAGTGTTTAGCGGTTTTTTTTAAGCACTTCTGCCCTTTCTGCCTTGGTACATGCTCCCTCTTTCAGTGAATCCATCCGGATATGCTCATTTCACTGCACTATGTATAGTCAGCTAATATCTGAGTGAATCCTGATTGGCTTCTAGCTGTACAAATAGGAGGACCCAGACACTGCCTATTAAAGAGGAACCAACCTTTGTTATAGGTTCTAATATCTGAACTGCATTAGTTAGAATTTTGGCCTTGAACTCTGAAGACAGCTATACTTGCTACATACTCTTCAGTATCTTTTGCCTACCCTATTGGCATTGGTAACCTTTCACTAGTCCTTTACTTTACCCATACATTTTTTTTTTTACAGATTCACATCACATTTATTATATAATATCATATATCATATTGTTCGCTGGAATAAATAACAGATTAAAAATTCTTTCAACAATTCATTCAGTATGTCTCCTCTTTTAGATGTAACCTTTTATATTCTACTGATGCAACAAGTATAATCATTAATTAGGTGATAATGCAAATCAGTAAGCCAGGTTAATTGAATGATTAGAACAAGAAGCATCACCAAAAGGAATAAGATTACGCACCAGATTCTTGTGGTAGTGAAGCAGGTCAAATAAAATAATTGCATAGTGGAGCACAGTTTCTCATGTACAACAGGGAAAACAGAGTTTGCTTTATTATTGCATTGACCTTCACACTTTTTACAAGCTTGTCGTTTTATTCTTTTATCAGATCAGAGAGATTTGTAGATTAACCACTAGATGGGGCTTTCAGTGGCTCAATGTTGAGATATCAGCCAAAGTGTCAAAGAGCCAAAACTCTTTTGGTCCTACTACTCCTGTAGGTAGCAGTAATGCACTTCATTCTGCACTCCTGTGACCCATTTTTAGCCAACAATTGGCTAAGGTATACTGTCAGCTGATGTCACTCAGCTAGTCCAGGCTCTGGATCTACAGCTGTCTCAGCCCAACTGTGAATAAGCCCAAATGTGATCTGAAGAGCTAGCTGCATAACATCTTTAAACAGTTACAAGAAGTTATAGAAAACCAATAAAATACATTACACACCTAGTGAACCTTGTCAGCCCTCCTCACAATCATCCCCTTCCTGTTTACGTCTGACAATGCTAAGCATGAAAGTAGATCCATTCTAGCACGGTTATTTTGAATCTTTGCCTTCTACTTGGGAGCTACAGGACACCATACCTACGCACGGAGTGCCTGTACTCTCATGGTCAGACTGCTGCTGAAACACCCCCTTAACAGCACTGCACAGCTTGAGTGGTGGTGGCTAAGATATCTAATGACATAAGAAAATGCCAATCAGGGATTAAGCTTCATAGGAGATTACTAAAACACCACATCCCCAAATATTAGAACATGAAAACAAATTTTGGGTAAGGAGTCAGACTTTTAAAGTGCCATAAATAAAATCAAAGATTAATTAAAAGATACTTTATTCCAACATGTGTCATCCATTAAAATAAATCTCTGTCGAAACTATTAGGTAGCAGTCACCACCAAAACATCTTAAAAAGAATGCCAAACCACAATGTACAGTTGCTATATAAATACCTCACGTAGCAGTAATTAATTGGATGTCTTTGATAAAGCACAATCATTATTCAATACAGCTGATCTGTAGTTCTCAAAGCATTTTGCAATGAGCTCCATCTAAAAGATTTTCTACATAACATAGATGTGTTGTCCCATACAAAGGATTCCTATGAGCCATTGTTGAACACAAACCAAGAAGCCCACCTCTAAAACCAAAGGGGCCATTGGTGGGCTGAAAGGAGAGGAAACAGGATAACATAACAGCTTTCAAAGAGAAAGAGATCTATGTAAAAAAAAGAAGGGGGGGGGGGGGGAGGAGAGGCTAAAAATGGTGCATATTCACCAAACTGAAATCATATAGAAAAATAAGACTGGCTAGGACAATCAGCTAGGAGCTTTGATGAATAGCATGAAATATTGGCCTTAAGAGAGTATTCCAGCACTAATGTGCTTCTGCGTCCGCTGGCTACTCGTTTATTAAATTGGTTTGCCTTATATAAGTATATTACATTGTTCACACATTTTAAAAAGAAAGGGTTCACATTGACTAGCCAATTCAAACTGAGCACATTGTGAACTAATACAAAATCAAAGGTGATCAGTGGATCTAGAGACAGACAAATGAAACTATATGCAAATCTTAGCTAATCCTGTAGATGAGCTAACTGTACCACTTTCTGAGCCTCCCAGTAGTCCTTTAGTGTGATATCATTAACTTATAAGAAGGCTGGGAAGATGGGACAGTAAGACTAAGCTAAACTGTCACATGTTTAGACAACAAAAGGTCATGGCACACAGTGGACACTGAAAAAGGGGTTCTTTATAGTTGCAAGCCAAAACAATTCACTGAATTTTGCAAACCAAAATTCATGTACACTACTCAAAACAATTAAAGGAACACTTTGAAAACAAATCAAATATCAATTGGGAAAAATATAATGCTGGATATCTATACTGATATAGCCTAGGTAATGAAACAAGGATGCCCCAAGAGGTGCAGCAGGCTAGTCCATTTTGCTGAAATTCCATTTCAGCAACTCAAAATGGTACTCAGTAATTTGTATGGCCCCCACGTGCTTGTATGAATGTCTGACAATGTCGGGGCATGCTTCTAATGAGACGACGGATGGTATCCTGGGGTATTTCCTCCCAGATCTGGATCAGGGCATCACTGAGCTCCTGGATAGTCTGAGGTGCAACCTGGCGGCGTCAAATGGACCAAAACATGATATCCCAGAGGTGTTCTATTGGATTTAGGTCAGGCGAGAATGGGAGCCATTCAATGGTATCAATTCCTTCATCCTCCAGGAACTGCCTGAATACTCTTGCTACATACTCTTGCCACATGAGGCCAGGCATTTTTGTCCACCAGCAGGAACCCATGACCCACTGCACCAGCATAGGGTCTGACAATGGGTCCAAGGATTTCATCCCAATAAAGGCAGTCAGGGTGCCATTGTCTAGCCTGTAGAGGTCTGTGTGTCCCTCCATGGATAATCTTCCACAGACAATCGCTGACCCACCACCAAAATGGTCCTGCTGAACAATGTTACAGGCAGCATAACATTCTCCAGACTCTTTCACGTCTGTCACATGTGCTCAGGGTGAACCTGCTCTCATCTGTGAAAAGCACAGGGCGCTAATGGTGGACCTGCCAATTCTGGTATTCAATGACAAATGCCAATCGAGCTCTATGGTGCCAGGCAGTGAGCACAGGGCCCACTAGAGGACGTCGGGCCCTCAGGCCACCCTCATGTAGTTTGTTTCTGATTGTTTGGTCAGAGACATTCACACCAGTGGCATGCTGGAGGTAATTTTGTTGGGCTGTGGCAGTGCTCATCCTATTCCTCCTTGCAGAAAGAAGCAGATAACTTGTCCCCCTGATGGGTTAAGGACCTTCCACGGCCCTGTCCAGCTCTCCTAGAGTAACTGCCTGTCTCCTGGAATCTCCTCCATGCTCTTGCGACTGTGCTGGGAAACAAAGCAAACCTTCTGGCAATGGCACGTATTGATGTGCCATCTTGGAGGAGTTGGACTGCCTGTGCAACCTCTGTAGGGTCCAGGTATCGCCTCATGCTACCAGTAGTGACACTGACCCTAGCCAAATGCAAAACTAGTCAAAAACAGTCATAAAAGATGAGTAGGGAAAAATGTCAGTGGCCTCCACCTGTAAAACCATTCCTGTTTTGGGGGACATCTCATTGTTGCCCCTCTAGTACCTCTGTTGTTAATTTCATTAACACCAAAGCAGCTGAAACTGATTAACAACCCCCTCTGCTACTTACCTGACCAGATCAATATCCAATGAGTTTAATTGACTTGATGCTATACACTGATCAAAAAGTATTCCTTTAATTTTTTTGAGCAGTGTATTAGGGTAGGCCTGTGCTTCACAAAGGCACCTCATCATGACACGGGGTTTTCAAATATATTTGAAGATAAATATGGTTTCCATGACAAGGCTTTGTGAGAGGGGTAAACATAAAAACTACTGTAGAGATCTCCATCTATTGGAGGGACATGTGCCAATGTTGGTGATTCAATGTATTAGGGTAGGCCTGTGCTTCACAAAGGCACCTTATCATGACATGTGGATTTCATATATATTTGCAGATGAATAATATTTCCATGACATGGCCTTGTGAGTGGGAGTAGACATAAAAACTACTGTAGGGAACTCCATCTATTGGAGCCTCCAAATGATGTTTGAAGAATGTGCTTCATCCCACTGGTGTTCACATAAAACCTAAACATCAACTTTGGAGAAGTTTGCCTTTGAGAGAACAAGTTTTATACCAGTCCTTATCTGAGTATGACATTTCAATTTCTATTTCTTATTTATTTCAAGCTTACCTTAATAGTATAATAAGTCTATCACATGGGTGAAATGATTCTCATTTGCCTGATATGATTGTTCAGGACTTGTCCATTTATAAGGGGTTAAAAAGCTGCAGTAATAGCCAATTATCTCTTCTTTTGCAGCTGCCTATACATCTTTAGGTCATGCGGGAACATTACCGTTTTTGTCAGAGCATTTCATTACAACATGTACCCAAAATTTAATTTCCTTCTTTGCTTTCCTTTCATTACTATTGAGATCCTAATCACTGTTCTCCAAGAATGCATCTAATACATCTTTGGAAATACTATTAAAAGTACATGTAAAGTAAAAATTCATTCAGAGATAGACTCTTAGAGAGTTTCCTTATATCTACCATTTTTTAAATGCAGTTTAACCATTTGTAAGCTAGTCCGCTGTCACTAACACAGAACCTCACAACAGCTGAAATATTTTTTTCAATGAATAAACTCAAAAATATATTTTACATTGGTAAACCAGTGGGACTCCCTCTCACCCATTGGATCGGGAGCTGGTCCATTACTTTTTTACTCTTACAGAGCAGGTGTTTGTGGAAAAAAGTATTATTATTCTTCTTGTATCATGTCTGTTTGATTTAAAATAGTACCGGCGTATTTCTTCGTGTGCATATTGTATTTACAGTGATCTGATGTGCTCACCCAGAGCTGGGTCACCATCATAGGGGAGAAGGAGAATCCTGTATCCTTAACTGGATTGGGAGTGCAAGGAGAATAAAGCTGCTCAGAAATGTGACATAGCAGTTATATGATGTAACTATTTTCATCAGAAATGGGTGATCATCCCATTAGACACCAACCACTCAAATCAGACATTTTTAACTCCCCCAAAGAAAAAAAATTCAACTTTCAAGTCCTTAGATATTATGGTTGCATTGGGTTCCCTTTTTTCAGGCGTTTTTACTTTATTTTATATTCAAATATTTTTTATTGTTTTATCAAAGTAAAAGAAAAACAAAGAAGAATAAAAAAGGAAATGTTTAACATACATGAGAAAAAGAACAATTATCATCATGAGAAGATTCACAATTGGGGTGAACATTGTATAACGATGGGAAAGGACATGAGTGAAAGGAATAGAGGACCCCCACCCTTAGGCCGGGGGTCTAGGGGAGTTCGTATAGTGTACATGAGAGGTATACTCATTGTAATGTGAACCTTAATAGGTTGTTAGTGGTAGATGTGTGGTAAAATAGAACAATGTGGGTGGGAGGGGGGGGGAGAGGAAGGGAAGCACCTATTCAGTGGGTGTGGAAGATATATGAATTTGTTGAGTAATCATCATCAGTCAACAGTGTATTGAGCAATTAGGATTTTTTAACCATCGAGACCATTGAGTCTTAAATTTGTGATAGGAAGAGTTGTACAGGGCTGTTCTTCTTTCCATCTCACATTGGAGATTGAGATCAGAAATGAGGCATGATAAAAGAGGAGTTGTAGTGGATCGCCATAGTTTGGTAATATTAATTTTAGCAGCTGCTAGAATGTGTATAATGATAGTGCGTGAGTTCGTAGGATATTTATCAATCCCGATGTAAAGAAGGGCTAGTGCTGGATTCGGGGCTATTTGTGTTTCCGCAATTGAGGAGATTATCTGGAACACCTTGTTCCAGTATGATTTGAGGGACTTACACATCCAGAGTAAGTGAAGTAGAGAGCCTGTCTCTCCACAGTGTCTCCAGCATGTTTGCGAAAGCTGGGGGTAATAGAGGGATAGTTTGGTGGGGGTTAGGTACCCCTGATGGAGAATTTTTAAATACGTTTCCCAATGAGAACTACACTTTGAGGCTTTGAAAGTAATAGTGAATGTTTTTTCCCAGGTAAGTGGTGCTATTGGAAGAAGGTGTTTTCCCCAATTGGCTATTGAGGTGGTATTTGTGGGAAATAAAGTTCCAATTATAGTTGTGTAAAAGTTTGAAATTCCTTTTTTTGGGTAAGTGGCCATCTGAAAGAATTGGTGCGTAGATACCGGGATTTTTACATCTGATGGTATGGGTTTTTTTTGTAGTACATGGGCTATCCGCATGTATGTAAATTGTTCCCTGTCTGGGAGATGGAAGTTCTTTTGGATAGTGGGAAATGAGTCAAGCTTGTGATTAGTGTAGATATTGTGAATATGTAGTAAGCCAGCAGTTTTCCACCTTGTTAGATTTAGTTGTGGGATGATGCGGTGTAGGGAGGACAGTGGGACCGGGGCTCGCACAGTATTTTGATTTAACTGGTTATGATTTAAAAAGTCGAGCCAGGCACATGAAGAGGCTTGTATGCAAGGGTGTTTGTGTAGAGGTTTAGCTTGTGCCGTTTGTGGTATGAATAGTATGTCAGTTATTTTATGTGGTAGGAATATGGATGCTTCCATAGTGGACCAGATCTTCTCAGCGGAAGGATGCCACCAAAAGAAAATCTGATCCAACAAAACAGCTTGATAGTACGATTTCAAGTGAGGGAGTCCAGCTCCTCCCCTCGAAGGTGGGCGTATGAGTAGGTTCGTAGTATATCTGGGTTTTTTTGAATTCCACATAAATTTGTTTAATATTGCTTGTAGTTTAGAGAAAAAGGAGGAAGGGACTGGGATAGGAAGTGTCCGGAATATGTAAAGAATTTTGGGTAGTATGCACATTTTTAGAGTGGCTATTCTGCCAAGTGTCGATAATGTAGTCGTACGGAGGTATTTGAGCTCATGTGGTATAGTTTCAAGTAGAGGCATGAAGTTATTGTTGTAAAGTTGGTTAATTGAGGTAGAAAGTTTAATCCCCAGGTAGGGAATACTGTGTGTTACCCAAGTGAACGGGAAACGTTGTGAGAGAACTTTTTGTGTTCCTGTGGGTGTGTAGAGGTTTAATATAGACGATTTGGGTTCATTAAGCTTATAATAGGAGACTGCCGCGTATCTATCAATCTGTGTACGGATTGCCTGAAGCGACTTGGATGGGTTTGTAACCATTAGGATAATATCGTCTGCAAAGAGACTAATTTTATGTTCTTTCTGGAGAAAATTGATGCCTGTGAAATTTAAGTCTTTTCTAAGGTTGGAAGCTAGAGGTTCAATGAGTAGTGCGAAAATAATAGGGGATAGTGGGCAGCCCTGCCTGGTCCCGTTGGAAATAAAAAAGGATTGTGAAAGCGTGCCATTAGTTAGAACTTTAGCTGAAGGGTTTGAATAGAGTGATAGAATTGCCGATAGCATCCAGTCTGTTATTCCAAATTTTTGGAGTGTTAATGTCATAAATTGCCAATGTATTCTATCAAATGCTTTTTCTGCGTCTAACGACAGTAGGAGGGATGGTTTCTTATTAGTTTCGAGATGGTGCAGAAGGGATATAATACGTCTGGTAGAGTCAGGGGCTTGTCTTCCCGGTATAAACCCCACTTGGTCTGGGTGAATCAATGTAGGTAAGTGAGGAAGGAGTCTCTGGGCTATTATTTTGGCATATATTTTTATATCTGTATTGAGAAGTGAAATCGGTCTGTAGTTCTGGACTAGCTGGGGATCCTTGCCTGGTTTTGGGATTGTAGTGATTATTGATTGGAGCATATCAGGGGGAAATTCCCCGCGAGAGGCAACAAGGTTAAATAGGGTTGCTAAGTGTTGCATTAGATTGGGCGCAAATGTTTTATAAAATTCGTTTGTAAAGCCGTCGTTCCCTGGTGATTTGTGTAGGGGGAGACTTTTTATGGCTTTTTCAATTTCCATGGTAGAAATTGGCACAGAAATGGTTTCAAGGTGAGATTGGGTAATTTGGGGTAAGTTAGTATTGGATAGAAAGTTTTCAATGGATACAATCGTTGGTTGGGTTGTATTTGGATCGTCTTTAATGTTATATAATGATTGGTAATAAGATGCAAATGCGTTGGCTATATCCTGTGGGTTTATTAGAGGGGAACGCGTGATGGGGTGTTGGATTGAAAGAATTTTAGTTTTAAGTCGCTTTTGTTTGACAATTTTAGATAATAATGCGTTCGTTTTGTTCCCGAGTGCATAAAATTTGGCTTTCGTTTTTTGAAGATTGGTGTCATATTCGTGGAGTAATATGGTGCGTAATTTGTTTCTGTCTGTATTTAGAGCTGCTAATGTGGTGGGGTTTGGTTTTTTTTTATTGATCTCTTCATGTAATTAAATGGAACTGAGTAGTTGGTCAATTTGTTGTGTGCGTTGCTTGTTAATGCGTGAGTTGAGTTGGATGAGAATACCTCTCATGTATGCCTTATATGTTAGCCAGAGCGTAGTAATAGAGATATCGGGTGTAGAATTGGTTTCAAAGAAAAGATTATGGGCGTCTAGCAGGTGTTTCTGGTTCTCCGGGTTCTTCAGGAGTGTTGAGTTCAATCTCCATATAAGCGGGATTGCCAGTCGTCGTTTGCTGTCCAAGGATATGTTGATAGGGGCGTGGTCAGACCAGGATATGGTACCGATTTTGGATGACGTTACATGTTGTAAAGTCCACTTGTCAGTAATGAAAAAGTCTATTCTTGAGTACGATAGATGTGAAGGGGAGAAGTATGTATAGTCTCTTTCTGTGCCGTGCTGGCATCTCCAGATATCATATAGATCGTGGTCATGCAAAAAACGATTGAGGTTTAATTTGGTGGATCTTTGACCGGAGGAGGAGTCTAAGGAAGGATTATTCAAAACATTAAAGTCGCCACCGATAATAAGTCTACCTTGTTTACACCGTTCAACGATCTTGTATAGTTTGTGGTAGAAGCTCAGCTGTTTGCTATTTGGTCCATAGATGTTTACTAAGGTGTAGGTTATGTCGTTTATTTGACATATCAGGATATCCGAAATAATGTGGAATGGAATAGAGTCATTTATGGCAGTGATAACTCCATTCTTTTTCTTGACATTTGTCGCCAGAAATATTTGGGTGAAATGGTGGAGGTATAGTTTAGGGGTTTTGTCTTTAGCAAAATGTGATTCCTGTATAAAGATTACATCAGCCTGGGACTTCCGGATTTCTTTGGCGAGCATCGATCTCTTAAATGGGGAGTTTAGGCCTCGTACGTTTAGGGATGTAATATTAATCATTTGTACATGTTTTCCCCAGGTGTTTGCATAGTAGCGTCGTTATTTGGGGGGATCGTGGTTTAGTGGGTATCTTCTGAAGGAGGAAAGAAGTGAGACTATCGTATTGTGGGTTAGGTTCGATGGGGGATTTGGAGGACGTTTTCCCTGGATGTGTAGGATTTCCATATCTTAGAATGTAAATAAGCAGCTGGTGGTACTGTGGTGGAAGGGGGGAAGGAGCACAAAAAAGGATAAAAAAAAACTTGCAGACAATGCAAGTAGACCAAGTAGCTACAACTGCCACTTGGTAACTGGGGGTTTTGAACCGGCTTTGACCTCATGCCAACTGTAGAAACTTAGAACACGAGTCATTAGGTATGGCCGATCGCCAGATAGTGGTATGCAAAAGAGTGGCCTCTAGGGAGAAGTATAGGCTTGTCAAAGCGCAAAGTGTGACATTATGGTGATTATGTTGCCTCCATAGGTAAAATGGAGGCGGATGTCGTTTCCTGTGCATCCGCAGGTAAGATGTTCCATACTTTGAGTAGTTCCAGGCCAGCTTCCAGGGATTTAATTGTATAGATCCTTCCTTGATGTCTTACTGTTAGCTTTGTGGGGAAACCCCACTGGTACGCTATGCCATGATTTCGTAAAGCTTTGGTAATGGAAATCATTTTTTTCCTGTTGAGAAGTGTGGCTTTGGATAGGTCTGCGTACAGTCGGAGATTAGCGTGTGATGGTGGCAGCGGGGGTGGATTTCTAGCAGCCGTCATAATTCTTTCTTTAATGTGGTAGAAATGAATACGGGCCAGTACATCTCTTGGAATAGATGCTGACAGAAATGAGGGTTTTGGTAGCCGGTGTGCTCGATCTATCGCCATCTCCAGATTAGGGAGTGATGGGATAAGAAGTTGGATATACTGCTGTATATAGGGCAATAGCGCCTCGCCTGTGATTGATTCAGGGGTCCCTCTAAATTTGATGTTGTTGCGATGCGAGCGATCTTCCAGGTCAGCTAGTTTTAAATTAATTTGTTCGATGTCAGATGAATGGTCCGCGTGGGCATCGATCAAATCATTATGTGCAGATATTACGTCCCCCATATTAAGTTCGATGTGCCGTATTCTGCGTTCTTGTTTTTGTACCACATTAGTAATTTGGTGTAGCGATACTGAGATGTCGTTATGTAAGGTTTGCCGCAATAGTGTCAACATGTTTTTCATGGAGATTTCCGTCAGCGGTTGGTCTGACGCTGGGAATGAATCTATGTCAGGCAGGATTGTGGAAGTTGACTGAGGCGGGAAGTTTTGGGCCTGACATGTGGGGTCAGGGTCATGGTCAAGTCGTGGCCGAGATTTGGCTGGGCTACTGGTCGTGGGGGATAGTGGTGGTGACAACTCACCAGGGTCCCCTGGATAGAGTGGATGTCTCAGCCTGGCGTCTACTTGCTGGGCCATGTAGTCCCCCTCGTGTCTCCTGCTTTCTCCCTGGGTGCTGCAGCCGGCGCCATCTTGGATTCCCGGATTGAGCGCCGGGAAGAATAAAGTAAGTTTCCCCGGCTGCTCCGGGGTTTTTCTCCTGCGGGGCATGGTCGGAGAGGTGCGGGCACCCTCCGGTTATGTCACAGTATGGTTATTGACTCCCTGGGCCGGTGTGTGCCGCTCTGATGCTGGCGGGTGGACGGAGCGCTCACAGCCTAGCGTCCATCCGTGAGCCGGCCGCGCATGCGCCCCCCTTTACTTTATTTTAACAGGGTAATCTAACAAATAATATACTTCCTGTCCCTGGGTGGCTATGCTCACTCACTCGCTTTCCTTTAGTTCACCTCCCCGAAATTGACAAGGACACTGCATTTTCTATACTGGATGAAAGTGTTCTTAGAATGAAAAATGAAAACTAGTGCAGCCACCTACATCTTAGAACTGTTAACCTGCAATATATAATGCCTGACCATTTATAGCTATTCTCCCCCCCTCCCCTCCTCACCACCACCACCACCACCACCTTCCTTTACTAAGATAAGCAGCATTGCGCCACTACTGTCCATGACTGTTCACTCAGATGGCCATAAGGGCTCATGTACACTGCAGCTGATAAACTCACGTTTAGGAGCTGTTCAGTGTTTTTTTCAGCAGCCCCTGAACTCTCCCTAATGTTTTCCTATGTGTCCATGTACACATCATCGTTTACAGTCGTTTACAGGTATTTGAGTTTACAGTCGTTTTTTTGAATGCAGAAAACTTACGTTCAGCAGTCAATTGTATCAGCATTTCAAACACAAAATGCTTGTAAACGCAGCTAAACGCGGTAAATCGTGTTTATAAGCGTTTGCGTCTGACATTTTTTTAAACTCTTCTAGTTCCCGATGCTGTCCAGAGCCTTTTTCATCATGATAAATGCATGCAAAGCATTTTTAAGGTACTCAGATGGACAAAACACTGAAAACAGGATGTTCCTACCAAGCTTGTCACACACTGTAATGACCAATTCACACCTCAGACCTCTCCCACCCTTGGAAACAAAAGATATGTTAATGACCATTCACACCTCAAATTCCTCATGAAGACCCCCTGCCAGGTGGCCTTAATGACTCAATCCACCAGACACCTTCCCACCCTTGGAAACAAAAGAAATGTTAATGAGCAACTCACACCTAAGCTAATTTCAAGACATACTGCTGTCTCTGCTTCTACTCTCTGTATTTCTCAGAAATAGTCTGAAATAGTTATTAATTAACTACTTTTCTGGGCATTTGGGAGGTTCTCCTGTGCTTATCTTTAAAAAACGCTTCTAAACGCAAACGCACATAAACGTGCATAAACGCGTTATGCAAACGCAGCTAAACAGACGTTTTTTAACCTACATTTTCCAGCAGTCAGTTTCCATAGTGTCCTGTGTACATGGAGCCTAAGAGGTGCATCCTCTGGTCAGTTAGTTAATGCATTAATCAACATACAAGATGCCTTCTTTATCTCATTCAAGCACAATACAAAGTGTCAGAAACTGTTATATAGACCATGTTTTATTTTAGTAAAAGCTATGCCTTTATTGAATTACAACATGCTCTGCACAGCACCATTGCCTTGCTTCACACAGAACTGATTTGCTTTAAAGATGTTGGGTAAAGCAGAGGAAATAGCAAATACAACTATAGTGAAGATGTATAAAAACATGTCATATTCCTACACGGTCTACTTGATAAATCTCTCTATATTGGGATTGTACCTCTTACCTTCCATAATCCTCAGGCAACAAATTACAGCAGAAATTCTTGATTTCCCCTAATCCGTTGCTTCTAACACCTTCACATTGACCTTCTTTTGGGCGGCGGTTTGATAAGAAATTCCATTAATGTTTATCTTGAACTGATTGTCTCAAGGGATTCCTTGCAGATATGCATCATTCTATGTTCTAGCTTCATATCAGCACCTCTCATGTTGAATCAATGATCTGATAGGGTCATGAGAAGAGATGGACAGTTCAAAGACCATTATATTAGAGAGGCAAAGTGCCAGGTTGTAATCTGCAGTGTTAAGGCAGTCATAGCTGCTTGAATAGAGAACATATTTAAAGAACATAAATCATTAATACAAGGGAAACAATAAAGAAGTGATGCAGAAAAATGCTATGAGCTGTAAAGGAAGGAATCATGCAATAAAGATAGAATGTAAATACACATCGTGAAGGGCTCTACCATGGCAGCTCACAAGATTGTTGTAACATATTAGATAGGCCTTGAGCAAAGATCTCATAAGTGCTGCCCATTTTCAGTTTGGGGGTATGTTGTTATTATTATTATGATCATTAATAATTATACTAATAATACTATTATTAACTTAATCTCCCATCCATAGTTATAAAGGCTCTAATATTCCTTTATGGCCAGGTCAGTATGGTTAAAACCAATAAACTACAAATACTGTGTTGTATCAATTGCATCCAGAGCAAACCCATTTAGACACTGAGGGATCAATCAAGCTCTCTGCAGAGGGTGTCCCTGGTGGAAATTGACTTTATGATCTCTGAGTTACAATGCAACAGTGGACTTGTCCTATTGTTAGAATAACTCGATTGCTACTAATTTAAATTTTTTAGGAGGGTCCCCCTTCTAATGCTGACTGAACATTAGGCAACTGTGCCACCTTTTCACCACTTTCCCATCAGCTGTTAACCATAGCAGTCTGCCACTAACTATTTAGATCTTTTCCTGGTTTTAAAGCAAACAAATGGTAAAAATGCAGTAGAATTCAACACACACTGCCACCATCAAAAACATTTCTATTGACATCTGTGGACATAAGTGGGAATCCAGCTGCTTGTCTTCACCTGACAGTGAGACTCCTCTGGAAATATGGAGCCACCTTAACAATTAATTTTATGAAGAACATGTATCCCTCTTCTATGGAACCAAATGCAACCACTGACTAGGTCATTGTGGTATTCAAAAGTGAATTATTTCCTCCATATGGAGGAACTGTCTGCCACCCTACATAACACTGAAGAGGCATTTCGTAAGATGTGGAGGCCCTGGAAGTGTTTTTTATATACTGAGACCAGGGGCGGACTGACAACTCATGGGGCCCCTGGGTAATAGGGGATCATGGGACCCCTGTGTCCTTGCCCAAACTCAAAAAACCTATGAAAAAGGTACCAGGGGCATCTCATGCGGCCCCCTACTGACCCCGGGCCCTCGGGCAGTGCCCAAGTTTCCAAATGGTCAGTCTGCCCCTGACTGAGACCTACCTGCAGATAATGGTTGATTCACCATGGCTTTGTCGTGGTTTAGCCATTTTCTACTTTGTCAGCTGACTTGGGGATGTGGCCCCTTTTTTAATGCCTTCACCATTCTCCCTCCTATTTTGTCTATCTTCAGTCTCAACTGATGAAACTCCCCTATCTTCAGGTTGAAGCAGCCCTCGTCCATCTCTCCCTCTCCCTCCATACTATGGCAGTATTTGGTACACTATTGTCGCACACTCCCCATCAGGCTTCAAACAGGCCCCACAATTGTAGAATCACTCATAAAGGTGACCTCCTGGGTTTTGTTTGCCTGGGGAGTAGTGTAACAGCTTTTATTCAATGAAAGCATGCCTTTCTTTCCTTCCTTTTGCTCTGTATGATTTTATTCTCATTCTGCAAGACCCCCACAGGTCCATGGAAATTACCTATTGCCTAACTGTATTTGTATTCTTGTTCATATGCTCTTTGTAGGACCACAAATTGTATTGTTCAGAATACTTCTCTTACTCCTTGCCCTACAGAGTTTTGCTGTTTTTTGTGAGCTATAAGAAATTTCTGACTTAAAGTGGAACTGCACTGCATCTTAGCACCACAAACCAAAAATGCTATTTAATTAATTTCTTTCGGGGTACAGTGTTGGATGATTGTCAGCTAAAGTAGTGTAGCACTGTATGGCAAAAAATGGACTGGTCAGGAAAGGGGGGTAAATCTTCTGGAGCTAAAGTGGTTAATATTCAAAGCAAAGTCACCCATCCATCCATCTCTCCATTCATTATTTTGCTGAGAAATAATTTTGAAAAACACCCCTATCTTGAGTAAGAGCAGATGATTCATGTAGCATTTACTTACTGGAATCCGTCTGCTCTTAGCTCAGGCAGGAAACCAGGAAGTAGCTGAAGAAAGGCAAAACAAAGTGTAAGACAAAACATATGTTATACTAGACTTTCCTATCTATTTACTAATGCTAGCAGTATAAGGATTACAAATAGCCAATGTTGATTGAGAGAGTGAAGTTCCACTTTATATAAAGAATTATCATCTGGTTGCTTGAAACAAGAAAATGTTTAACACTTGAAAATTGGTGTGGACCAGCAATTCTATGCAAACATATTCCTAATCAAAGCTTCAATATGTATGGCAGTAACTGCTACTCTCCTGTATTCCATTAGATATAACTAATTCTTCTGTTAACTGCAGTTTGAGCCCCTTGTTGGTATTATATCTTTACATTTTTAGGCAAATGCATGTATTTTCATTTTGTTGTTTTATTGACTAGTTGATTGATTCTAAAAGGGAAGATCTATGTAAAATAATCAAAATATTTTGTATGAAATTTAAGGGCATCCTAATGTAGCACTACTCCCTTAGGAGTCGCTAGAGATTTGCCCTCCCCCCCATAGTTTTGCACAACCAGGCAACACACATTTCTTCCAGCCTTGCGCTCCAAATACAGTAAACAGTCCTTGAACTTTTTTTTGTGTGATTTTTATTAAGGGGTTAATAACTTGTATAGGGAGGAGGGATACATGGAATGCCCAAGGAAATGTTAAACTGTTAACTGTTAACTTCCTGGAACTATGCACAAGTGTTCAGAAGGGTTTCTCTTCTTTGAGAGCTCTCCAGCCACTCAAACCCCAAAAAAGACCCCAGATGAAATTTCCTCCTCACCCAGCTGCCTAGGAGAATCACTGGGCAAGATGACCCAGAATCTGCCTCCCTCAGATCAGCAGTCCCAAATGGGGGCTAGTCAGGTTCCCACCCAAATGCCCTTTCCCCTTGACTAGCCCAGAGAGTGTGGGATTACTCATTCAGTCTCTCCTGCAAGCTTGTGGGTTGATGGCTACCTTCAGACCAGGGGTGGACTGACAACTCATGGGGCCCCCGGGCAACAAGGGATCATGGGGTCCCTGTGTCCTTGCCCACACTCAAAGCACACCCAAAAAAGCCTATGAAAAGGTACCAGGGGCATCTCATTAGGCCCCCTACTGACCCCGGGCCCTCGGCAGTGCCCGGCTCCCAAATGGTCAGTCCGCCCCTGCTTCAGACCTTATTTTTGGATGGCTCCTTACCTGCTTCCCAGGCTGTCCTCTCTCAGGGGACAGTGAGACTGAGAGATCCTCCCTTCCAGCTCCTCCAACTGTAGGTAGGCCCCTCTCCTGGACCCCCTCCCAGTCTTCTCACTCCATCCTGCTCACTTTATCTTCCACCCGAACTCTCCTGCTACTGAGCTTGGTCACTCTTAAGGGCTGTCCTGACCCCATAGCAAGTCTTATGCTTGGGGATTGACCAAGATCCATTGAGAGTGAAGACCAGCTCCTCCTCACCCCCTCTCACTGAATTCTAGAGACTTCTCCAAGTCTCTAGATCAGGGGGAGGTTTCAGGGAAGTGATTTGCAGAGCCTCTCAGCCCTGACCCAAATTTAACCCCTCTGGCTATTATACCAGACTACTATTCAGCTCTTTAACTAAGAAGTGATTAACATGCTTTCCTAGGAGGGTGCTACACTAGTTACATTTTGTAGCGGATCACTATAGTAAACGGTATAAATAAACCTTGAATCACAGATTAATGCTATTGCACAGCTGGTTGATTTGTAGACATACTCATACAGGCACGCTTGGTAGTATAAAAAAATCATAACTTTCCCTTATCAGTAAATAAGACACATTCAAAATAACGAAAATATACTATCTGGCTAATTTACTGAAGCAGTTCAAAGAACAATGATAAAGTACAAGATAACCATAGTAACTGATAACAACTAAAGAAATGTCACTTCACAGAAGTACAGGTATATTCATCCTAACTGCGTTCTGTGGGGTATTACATTTTTCTCCTTGCTGTAATGTAACTTTACATGTACCTAATTATGAGGAACTGTTCATTAGATAGTTAAAGCTTGGAAGGCTTAGAATCTCTGTTAGTCTTAACTGCTATTGGGGGAGCATTGAGAAATTTTTCCGCGTCTACTGTCTTGATGACAATGATTTCACCATGCAGGAGTGATGTAAAATCAGGAACACAGACACGCATGTTTTTTGTAGAGGAAGGCTAAAACTCCCATCAGCATTGTTTCTTTTATTTGTCCCTGTTGCAGATTTTCCATCATTTTCTGTCTGGAGAAGCCTACGTCATCATGAGTGAGTAAGAGGGAAATCATTCTAATGGATCCCCATATAGCACTAGGAAACCCTTCAGGTGTTGAAATTTATCCCCACTCTATCCTAAACAAAATTATTTTTGCTGAAGTTCCACTTTAAAGTAAGCTAATCATTTATGATAATAATTACTATTAGCCTTCTTTATTAACCAGTTGTGGACACTTGAAATACTACTGACATACGAAAAACAGCCCCCAAAAAACTAAGTAAATAGGAAATGTGTTTCATGTCCTGTCCCTCTTCCCTTCTGATGTGCCGCCCTCCCCACACTTGCCAGTATGTCCTTACTGTCAAAATGATAGCCAGCAGTGGCTGTGTAAATACAGCAGCTGTAATAACTATTGTTGTAAAACAATGAACCACCTGGAGCAATGTTTATAAACACTGTTCAGAGAGAAAGATACACAGTAACATTGTTACTTTTGTATCTACTCTGTTTCATTCATCTCCAAAACTAAGGGATTAGCTTTGACCTACTTATGACAGTTAAGGTGGTTGTAAACCTCAGTCATGAAATCTGAACAAAGCACATACTCTCACCGGGCACTTTATTAGGCACACCTTGTTAGTACTGGGTTGGACCCCCTTTTGCCTTCAGAACTGCCTTAATTCTACATGGCATATATTCTACAAGATGTTGGAAACATTCTTCAGAGGGAGAAATTTTGGTCCATATGGACATGAGTTACTGCTGCTTTTTGCATCATCTCGAACCCAGCCCATTCTCTGACCAGCAAAGTATTTTCGTCCATGCAGCTTCTGCTCACTGGATATTTTCTCTTTTTCAGACAATTTTCTGTAAGCCCTAGAGATGGCTGTGTTTGAAAATCGCAGTAGACCAGCAGTTTCTTAAATACTCAGACCAGCCCATCTGGCACCAACCATGTCACGTTCAAAGTAACTTAAATCCTCTTTTTTCCCCATTCTGATGCTCGGTTTGAACTTCAGCAAGCCGTCTTCACCATGTCTAGATGTCTAAATGCATTGAGTTGCTGCCATGTGATTGGCTGATTAGCAATTTGTGTTACCAAGTAACTGAACAGGTGTACCTAATAAAGTGGCCGGTGAATGTTTATCTGTAGTGTTTACATGTCCCTCTCCAAAGTTCTAAGTGGCATTTCTCTTTGGCGCTTCATTCCTCTTATCAGCATGAGTTATCAGCATGAGTCACTTCTGACAAGTTTTTCAGACACATGAGATAAAGTGATGTGTTGGGGAGGAGAGCTCAGCACACAACTTGTCTATTCACAACACAGTTTGTCTGTTCTGTGTGAAGGGGGGGGGGGGGTTCTTTCCTCCAATCAGCTCTCACAGAGCTCTAACAGCAACTCCCTGTCCCTTTCTCTGTCATACTGACAAATGCAGAAAGATTTTATCTAAAATAAGCACTTTTGAAGAGATGTAAAAAAGAGAAGACTGCAGATAAACACGTAAACCTTATGTAGGAGGACTTGTTTCATCTCTGTGTATCACCTGAGGTCAGTCACTTTACTGGCTATACGGGTGGGTTTACAACCACTTTCACCCCCTTCCTGCTCAGGCCAATTTTCAGCACTATCACACTTTGAATGACACTTGCGGTGTCATGCAACACTGTATCCATATGAAATTTTTATCATGTTTTTGAGAAAGATAGAGATTTCTTTTGGTGTTTTTTTGGTAAACAAACAAAAACATACCAAATATGTTTTTTTAAGTTTTTCATAGTCTCTGTTATAAATGTTGCAAATAAGTAATTTTTCTCTTTCACTGATGTGTATTGATAAGGCTGCATTTAAGGGCACTGATAGACAGCACTGATGAGGCAGTGCTGATTAGGCTGCACTGCTAGGCGTCACTTATGGGTGCTGATAGGCACTGATAGATGGCACTGATGGGTAATGTTAGGTGGCACTGATGGGCTCTAATACTCAGCACTGATGGGCACTGATAGGCAGCACTGATGGGCACTGACAGGCAGCACTGATTATCAGTGTAAACATCTCAGTCACAATTGATGGTTACCGGCCCTGACAGCTGTGAGGACAGGACTACCGATAACCGGCAAGTCTATATACAGTGTGATCAGCAGTGATTGAACACAGCTGATCACATGGTAAAGGGCCACTGTGATTTGTACTTTACCGCAATCTGTGATCAGCCCAGGGGGTGCTTCGGAGGTGCAGTTCTGGAAGGATGTCTATAGACGCCCTCACAGAACTGGACAATCATGCTGTAGCCATCTTTTGGCTATAGCACAGTCAAGAACTGGGTTAGAATGGAATTAAACCTCTGACATTTTTAATGAATTGGGCTCCAGGAGCTTTTAGCCATAATGTGCCAATATACACATGTGTATGTGACACCATATCACATGGATATGTGATAAGTATATAGTATGTGATAGTACAGTATTAGTACATTATGGCAGACTTACCTGGCAAGCGATCCCCTCCAGTACTCGTCCTCCAGCACTCCCATCAATCATGGGCACTGCCATCTTCTCTTCATCTACTTTGCAAGTTTCAACGTTTTGGCTGCTTGGTTGTTCAGCCCACGATGACGACACTTCTGCTTATGCACACAGGAGTTACATCAACATGGTACAGAATAGTACAACACTTGTACACTGAGCTGCACATGCATAAAAATCCTACCTGTCCCTTTATTTTTTGAATTTTTTTTTAGTATTAATTCCACTTTAAAGCAACCTGTCAAGTTTTTTTTAAATATCATTTGTTCCTATTTAGCATTTTATAAACCCATAGTTAATCCTAATCAGCCTTAATTAACTCCTTCTTCCCCTTCTCCTCTTAACTATTGTTTTCCTGCTGATTTTTTAAAATCCATTTTGCTAATCAATAATATTTATAATTTTATTTTAAATTTTTACTCATTTTATTCAATCATTTATTTTCAGTGTGGCATTAAAAAGGAGTACAGTTTAAAAGAAAGACCCTTTGTTTCATTTGAAATAGCTTTACAATGCTTTGAACCAGAATCATCATTTTTTTTGCCATTTTATATTCACAGTTTTTTTTACTAACACAACATAGAAAATGTGTGTTCAACATAGAAAATGTGTGTTTTTTGTGGATTGCAAAAATAATAAAATCATTTTAGCATGTCAATATCACCAAAAAAAAATCTGTTTGATCTGCAGTTGCCACAGTTCACCTGTAAAAAGAAAAATGATTTGGAGCAACCGGGGAAAACAAATGGGATTTAAAGTCCACTAATAAGTAGATTCTAAATAAGTCCAGTATAGACCAGGGGCTGCCAGACTCAGGAGAGGCACAGTCAAGCTATGAGAGGAGGACAGCTGCAGGAGGAGACGGACATAGGCAGACTCACTGAGATAAGCTGGTAAGATGTGGAACAAGAGAGGGGGCGGGAGTCAGAACATGCCACCAGGAGGATCAAAGGATAGACACGGGACACACTGACAGGGGAACTCTGGCACACTGACTGACACTGACAGGAGACGCTGCAAGCACACCCTGAGAGTAGAAAAAAGTGATATGATTGACTGCAAAAGCTGGGGTACTGTATGAGCTCTGTGAATACTGAATCAGGGGAGTACAACAAGTAATCTGGAGTACTGGGAGTATATTTGGATTACCGGGAGTTTTTTCGGAGTACTGGGAGTATTTTTGAAGTATGGGAAGTCATTTTGAGCACTGGGAGTATTTTTGGAGTACTGGGAGTATATTTGGAGTACTGGGAGTATATTTGGAGTACTGTGAGTAATGTGGAAAAAATAATAATAATTAAAATCTAATTTTTCTTGGTATATTCCCATTAGGTAAGAGGGTAAAATGTCTAACGGGATTGCTGATGTGACCCAGTGCCCATCTTGCTCTATGTATGTGTTCCTTGAAGGGCTGTATACTGCTGTGCACGATGTGAACTAGTTGTTTCTCTGAAAGCCCAGATCCTGGATCTAGAGAATTGGGTGTCAACACTGAAAAGCATCAACAACCTGGAAAGGAACTTGAACATTACCCAGTAGGTACTGGTGGGGGCCAGTATAGAGGGGGGTGTGGAAAATGTAGGTAAAGGAGCCAGAGGTAGGTAGTTGGGTGACGGTTAGAAGGAGGGGTAGAGGGAATAGCCTTAGAGAGGCTGTGGAGGACCCAGTTATCATTGTACACGTTGGTACCAATGACAAAGTTAGAGGAAGGTGGAATTATTTCAGGGACCTAGGGGCTATATTGAAGAAAAGGATCTCCAAGGTGGTATTCTCAGAGATACTGCCTATATCTCAAACTACACTAGGGAGGCAGCAGGAGCTAAGAGAACTTAGCAAGTGGCTGAGGAATTGGGTCAGGATGGAGGGTTTCGGGTTCCTGGAGAACTTGGATGACTTTTAAGTCGGTTGTGGGTTTTATAGGGAGGGTGCAGCTCTGTTGGTTGAGAGGATGGTCAATAGGCTAGAGGGGCTTTTAAACTAGGTGGTGGAGGGGAGGGATCAGAGAAAACATTAGCTAGCAGTGATCGCAGGTCAGAGGGGGATATGACCATAGTACCTAAAAAGGGGAAAGTGGATTGGCAAAACAAAATTACAATCACAGAACAACTAAGAGAGAAATAATATGTGCCTATAGAAAACTGAGAGTCATGTACACAAATGCCAGGAGCCTAGCTAACAAAATGGAGGAACTGGAGCTGCTGATACATGAGGAGGGTTTCAACTTTGTGGGAATATCAGAAACTTGGTTTTGACAGCTCACATGACTGGTAACTATCCAGAGGTATTCCTTGTATCAGAGGGACAGGGAGGATAGAATAAAGGGAGGGGTGGGCCTGTATATTAAGAATGATTTACTGGTGAATGCAAGTAACAGCATTGCAAGTGGGGCAAGGAAGGAGGTGGAGTCCCTAAGGGTGGAACTTCAAAAGAAAAAACAGGAGGGAAAATAATAGTGGGGGTATGCTACAGGCCCCCTAACCTGGACAAGGAGGAGTCTGATCTCTTTTTATGGGTAGAAATGGCAGTGCGGCAGGGCAATGTCATCATAATGGGGGACTTCAACTATACAAATATTAACTGGGCAGAAGGGATATCTTGTTCATTTAAGGCTCGTCATTTCTTAAATGTCTTACAGAACAACTTCTACCAATTGGTGGATGCCCCGACCTATTAATTACGAATGACATAGATCTGGTTGCGAATATGTAAATAAGGAAAAACTTGGGATCCAGTGATCACAGGATAATTACATTCAACATAAATCCTATGAACAGGAGGCAAATGGGTAGTGCAAGAACAGTACATTTTAAGATAGCCAATTTTTCTAAGCTACGCAAATACTACAAGATATTACATGGGACCAAATCTAGGAACACTGAACACTGAGGAAAATTAAGAGTAGTTTAGAAACATATTAAATAGAGGTATTAACCATTGCATTCCAATAAGCAACAAATATAAAAGAGCCAAGATTAAAACTTTAATGTGAAAATACATATTAAAGAGAAAAAAAATGGCCTTTAAAAAAATGGTCATTGTATTTCAACTCTACAAGGAATGCATTATGAAATTTAAGAACATAATCAGGGTGGCTAAGACAGAGAATGAGAGACACCCCCCCAAAAAAAAAATTCCCCCAAAATTCTTTAAATATATTAATAGTAAAAAAAGTGAGGACAGAGCATATTGGCCCCATTAAGAATGAAGGGAAGTTGGTTATAAATGATGAGGAGCAGGCAACTGTACTAAATACATTTTTCTCCCCAGTTTTTACTAAGGAAAAGGAGGGCAATAGTAACCATGACTGTATCATTAGTAACACATCACAGAATGTGCCCTTGTAAGAGGTTTCCTTTGTCATAAGTTTTCCGCAGTATGATTTGTGGTAAATCCTATATATCCTTTTTGCAACCACTTAGAAAAGTCTGTCTTGGATGCTGCACTGGCCATAATGGCCATTAAACAGCTGAAAATAGATAACAGAAGCCCACATTGAGAAGAACACATACAAGAATAGGGAAGGGAGATAATTTAGCCCCAAGGCAAGGTACATGTTTATGTAAGAATAATTGTGGGTATTTAGTTGGAAGAATACCCATTGCAAGCAAATTGGAATGTCTTATCCTTTTTAGACAGTGTTAAATTTTGTAGTAATTCTGTTATCTTCATACTTGTGTACTAGGCTTCCAATAAGATTGTATGGCCTGCTGTGGCTTAAGTTGTTAAACATATTTGCCAGTACATTTTTGACCTATAACACACATTTTAGTTGATATTATAAGGAGATGTTTCAATAGCAACTGCAAGACCCAAATTAGGTCAGGTTGTAATTAATCACTATGTAGGGGGGATACAAAGAGACTGCTCTATTTTGCTCTATAAAAAAAAGATTCAACCAAAAATGCAGTATACATTTGTATGACCATGCTGTAAATATGTACAGATATATTGCACTAAGTTTTTGCACCTGCTGAGCTATGGCCAAGTCATTGGTATGCAAATAAGAAACAAGAGAAAAGTTCAATGTTGGAAAGTGCCAGGCACCAGCCCTAACCCCATCGTGTGGGAGTGAAGTTAATGACCAGCATCAATTTATCGCAGTGAAAATCATGAGAGAGAAGCTCACTCCCTCGATTGAACCTGATTAGGTCAAGGGGTGAATCTAACACTCCGCTGTCTCAAATGGGGTAAAACTTTGTTAGCAAAAATTACAAGTTTGGCTGAATTCGGGTCAGGAGTGGCCCTGTATTGGAATTTGGTCAGAATGGCATAGCAGAGTGTCGGGCGAAATCGGCAGAGTAGAGGACCTTCCTTCCGTATCTTGGCAAGGACCTAACTCAGAACCTAACTTATGTTTTTGGAAGAAATACTGTTTATCATTCATTTCAGTTCACTTTTTTATTTGGCATATCATTTAATTTCTATGTTGAGGCCTCCCCCTTAAACCTGAAGTGCTCTGGGCCCTCTAAAGTCTAAATCTGGCACTGATGCAGCGTGTCATTTGTTTTTTGCATGGCTCAGGTCTGCCTGCAGTGAATTGTAAGGTGAAAAAGAGGGCACATAGGAATTATTCAGGGATTTTAATTCAATCTTGCATCTCAGGTATGGCCATGCAGATCCCAAGACACATGTATTCTCTTAAATTGTAGCTGGACTTTGTTGAGTGAGTAGGTGGAAATACCAACATGAAGGTGAGATCTTATAAAACAAAAAACATTGTACACCATACTACTAAAAATCAGTTAGTGCCTTTAACAGGGCAGTAAACTAGTACAAAGAATCTAGGTGAGCGCAGAAGCCAACAACATGTGAAAAGAATTAGAGGACTAAGAGAAGCACTGCATCAAGAGGATGAATAATAAAGGTGTCTACATGAAGAATTAGGATGCCTACAGGAAGACATAAGATATCAACAGGAACGACTTGAGCATCAATGTGACAAATTATGACCTCAATTTGAAGAATTAATACGTAGACAAGAAGTGCTCTTCCTGATTTGATTGCCCCCTGGGGAAAAGTGTGGAACCATTGTTGATTGTTCTCCAGTGCTGAGAGTAGATGTACAATAAAGGCTGTGTTTGCTGCATTCATTTGTGGCTAAATGTCTGGTAAGTGCATATATGGTGGTAGATAAGCAGCACTAGTGGAGTCTACATGGTGGATGGTTACCACTTGTCACGTACCTGACCGGAGGCTGGAATGGAGAGAGCTCCCCTTATGTCTAAGTGCAGTGCACCCCTGAAGGTGGTAACAGAAGGTGCAGTGCCCAAAGAAGCACGGGTTGCCAATGGTATGGATGCTTGGTGATGCCTGATGAGATGGTACCCGTGGGTGGACCAGATGCAGGAGGAGGTCCTTCGGAGACACCTGAATCCAGGTGGATGGGTAGAGCAGGAAACAAAGTCAGTAAACAGAGCCAGGGTCAACACAGAGCATCAGGCAGGAGCAAGGTCAAGAACAAGCCAGGGTCATACACAGAGCAGCAGACAGGAGCAAGGTCAGGATCATACACAGAGCAGCAGACAGGAGCAAGATCAGGATCAAGCCAGAGTAGAGAGCCAGGAAGAGAGCCAAAGCAGTTCAGTTTCAAGCCGGGTCGTTAACGAATAATCAGTAGGAAACACACAGGAACACGGGAACAGGAGGCTGACGATAATCCAGCAATTATTGTGAGGGGCTGCAGTCCTTCTAAAGGCTACTGAGTGTCAGCAATTATCGCGCCCTGCGTGTGCTGGTGCGCTTTTGCATACAGGGATGCATGATTACGTGCTGTGCGCCTATGCGCATACTCACATTTTTGCGCAAATTAGCACAGCCATATTGGGCATTAGCGCATTTGCCAGGGCTTCTTCATCTTTTCCCCTGACACCACTTTTCCATTGAGGATATTACATACTTTATGTATTCATCACAGACTTGGACATTAATGTTTTTGTAGATTATGTTCACATTTATTATGTGTATATCACTGTTTTACTTACAAGTTTTGTTTATTTTATCTGTTTGGGGTGAAGCACCTTTCACTGCAGTATTATTTCGAGGTCTGTATGTGCACTTTGTTGCCAGGTGCCTATACTCCCAGCCGCTACCTGAATGAAGAATCTATAACATGACAGCACCTCCAACCTAACCTCATGTCTAATTTTGCAGTATCTCTAATACGGTGGTTCCTCTAAGAACAAGGCAGCCTTTGATATATTGGCACACACACTCAAATGTGGCAGTCTCTGTGACAACACTTCAGTCTCTTTAACATGGCAGTCTCTATAGTAACACTGCAGTCTCTTAGTAATATAGCTACACTCTCCTGTACTATACAGCAATCTCTAGTAAAATATCTGACTATTTGCAAGTGGACATTTTGTCATTGAGATTCAAAGTATAGTATATTCAAAGCCATTTTTTTTTTTTTTGCAATTTTGGTTAGAGTGGGGACGTGCTAAATCTGAGCCCCTAGTGAAGACTATTTTCAGCAGACGGTAAGTGATGAGGAATACAATCACCAAGAGGTGTATCTTCCAACGGGGGCACCTCTGCTGATGAAAACTGTCCAATAGGGCAAATCCCTTCACTTTCAGTTAAGGCTGTGGAACTAGAGATGAAGAGAAATTCCCCAAACAAAACATATGTATATATACCTCATTTTCAGAGCCTCACAGAAAGGCTGCAACACAGTAAACATGCTGCTTTTTTGTTCCTGTATGAGTTCAGTTCAGGTCTTAACAACAGGTGGCAGCTCTACACCAATTGAATGTTGCAGAAGTCATTGCCTAGGGGTGCTGAACACCAATAATAGTTAAAATGAGAAAAACTGTGATAGACTCAGCATGAATAATGAGCAGCGAGGAAGGGATGGATCGGTCAATGAATAACCAGAGATACAGTAAATGAGCAAGAGCAGCTTTACAAGATGCTAATTTAGATATGCATATTTATAACGTTAATCGCCTGTTCAGGATTTCTCCAAACAATGCAGAGTCGGCTTGACCTCCCTAATGGTGAATCCCTCTGGGAGAATTTGAGCTCCGTTGTCAGCTTATTTGTATCTATTGCTGTGTGTTCTATGATGTCCTTGAACGCTGTGCTCCTGCACAGGTCAGACACACTGCTCTCACTATGGTAATCCTGGACAGCTGGTAAGAGCCTATGCATATTTATAGGTAGACTTTAATTTCTCTTTTACCCACTTTATACAGTCTTCCAATTCTCAACAGGAAATTAAGGTTATCCTCCCTCTTGTCGCCAGAGTACATGGGCATGAAAAGTTTACAGATTATTGAAGATAAATTAAGGCTCAGACTACATGGGCACTTTCCCTCATGTCAGGGATAGATAGGAATTATGGTTTTTGTCCCTTCTGTAATTCTAATTTTTATATATAAGGACATTACTGACAGGGTGAAAAAACTCATTTAGTGCTGTAGATACTTACAAAGACTCTATTAATCATCCCCCAAAAATTCTCAATGGTAGTCTCCAGCAATATAAGTGTTCTCATACTCCCCTCTCCAGTGGATTGTGTCTTCTACCTTCTTTCTATTTCAGTGATGCTGCCTGGGTTTGGGCAGCACAGTAGCTAAGTGGTTAGACCTTTTGCCTAGCAGCCCTAGGGTCAATGGTTTAAATCCCAACCACAGCACTACCTGCATGCGTTTGCATGTTCTCCCTGTGCCTGTGTGGGTTTCCTCCCACACTCCAAACACATGCTAGTAGGTTAATTTTCTCCTGTCTAAAATTGGCCCTAGTATGTGTATTCAAAACCTCCTGCACTGAAGAGAAATATATTTGCACAAATGTAGACAGATAACTTAGTGGATGACCTCAGGTATTCCAATAATGACACCCGCTTTGCTGCCCTCCAACAAGTTGGGAAAACCCAGAAAGATAGCTGCAAAAGACAAAAAACTGAGGGTGCACCAGCCTAGTGCATTACCTTGGTGGTACCTTTATTCCTATATATAAAAGACAGATGTATACTCACAAGCGACATAGAATTAATGACACTTTGATCATAGTAATGGGAACTGCCTGGTCCCCTAAACAAGTCTCGATTGAGGATAGGTGATCCAAAAGGCTGATGCGTTTCGAGGGACAATCCCCTCTTCCTCAGAGCCAATTTTGGATGCTGCACAACCCATGCATTTATAGAGAAACTAAGCAGATCACATGGTATCCAGTGCCAACCGCTCCTATCAGTAGGTGGGTGCTTGGCAAATATAAATGAATGACTAAATGAATGAACCAACACTTCTAACAAAGCCACAGATACAAATACATGGTATCCAGATGATAATAATAAATAGATGGATAACACAAAAAAATTGATAGACGATAAATACAAGTGTGAACATAAAAAGTATTTTATATATATATATTTCTCTCTCTCTCTCTCTCTCTCTCTATATATATATATATATAGTATATGTAAAACAATATATATGTAAATATAAATAACTATGGTTAAATATAAATACTAATAACCATTTGACCAACAAATTTACCTTTCCAACCATCAATTTCTTGGGGTGCAAAAATGAAAGTCCTGCTTCCCCAATAAAGATTAAAAAATGGTAGTAATATGTCCAAAAAGGATGGTGGATCAGTGGAGCGCATGCCGTCCAACAACTGGAAGTATAGCGCGAGCATAGTATACAATACACTATCTTTTCTGGTAATACGAGAGGCCAAAAACCTTAAAGAAGGGAACAAAGATAGCAGTAAAATGCACGTAAGTTTCTGTATTGTAGTGAGAAAGACTCCTGCGCCTACTATGTGCTAAAAAATAAAAATAAAATAAACGTTTTTATTAGTGACTGCCACTACGTGTGCTGCTGCTAACATTAATTGTGTTCCCACAATGCAATATAAATATTAGCAGTGTGTGATGTAGCGCTGCTGGCAGGAAATTGTAAATGATAAAAGTATGAAACATCAATCTAGCAAATGCTAAACAGCCACAGTGAATAAACTCATAACAACGTGCTTGATAATAAAAATATAAAGAGTATATAAATAAATATATAAAGTTCATTCAATTCCAGAAAATGAGTGATCTGACACCATATAATATAGATCCATGCTTCATGTGAATTTCATACAATATAAGTGCCACCTCGGTGCTCTCAGAACTCTCACCTCCAATGAGTATTGTACTGCGTGTATGTTAAAATATATCCATTGTTGGTCTCCATCTCCTCCAACCACTAGGGACTGTACACTCCTCCTCTCCTTTAGTGGATATTAGGATAACTTTAAGGATTACACGGTTTAGGATGGTAATAGTTGCCTTGCTCAAAAGAAAATACGCCTCATATAGTACAGTAAGTAGATAAAACTATCAACATTTATTCAAAAATATTGCACTTACCCTTATGTGTACCATGCTCCACCTTAAATTGTTCCAAGCTCAATGGTGGTCTTGGCCTCCCCGATATCAGCAAATATTACCATGCAGCACACTTAGCACAATTGCCAAAATACCATGCGACCTTCGAAATTCCTCAGTGGGTTGCCCTAGAATCAATAGAGTGTGATCCCCTTTCCACTGCCAACTTATTATGGCTAAGGCCAATAGACCGCAGCTCAATAACTAATCCCATCACCTCCCACTTCCTATCACTGTGGGACAAACTGAAAACTCGCTATCTCTTTCAATCATCCCATAACCCCTTGCTTTCATATCTTCGAAACCCAGCCTTTCCCCCAGCCTGGCAAATGCCAATTTCATTTAAAGAATGGACCTCTGCTAACCAGCTCCGTTCACTTCATTCCCTACAGAGGAATAAGTTTAAATCCTTTGCCTCATTAAGGGAAACATATAGCCTCCCAGCTTCCGAAATATTTCGATATTTACAATTACAGCACTTCTACGCCCCCTACGCAACTATATCTAGCCAACCTGACCGCATGTCTCCCTTTCAACGGGCTTGTTACAAAGATCCTCACAGACGTGACCTCATCTCATGTCTATACTCCCTTCTCACAACTTTAGCCACCACATCCCTCCCTTCATATACCCGCAGATGGGAAGCTGACCTAGATAGGCAATTAGATCCATCTGATTGGGACCACATCTGGACCAACACAAAATCATCTTCGCAGAACATTATAGTGTTAGAAACCGACTATAAAGTCCAAACACATTGGTATTTGGTCCTAGTGAGAATCGCAAAATACACCCCTAATTACTCTCCCAATTGCTTTAGAGGTTGTACAGACCCAGGAACACATTACCATATTTAGTGGGACTGCCCAGTAGCTCAAACCTTCTGGGCTGATATTTTTAACATGATATCCAAACTCAGCGCAACCACTCTCCAACCCAATCCGACAACAGCTCTACTCAATCTGCGCCCTCCTGGCATAACCAATTCACAATTCAAACTCCTCCTTCAAGTTACTATGGCAGCCAAGCAGGTCATTGCAAAATCTGGGAAATCCCCCTCTCTAAACATTTCTGCTGTTAAAACCAGAGTAACACAAGCCATGATACATGCAAAAGTGGAAGCCACAATTCTAGACACAATCCCTAAATTCTTGAATGTTTGGAACCCCTGGGTCGAGTGTTTCCTCCCGCCAAATTTTGACGAATCACTTCTCCTCCCTTGATATGTAAACTACACCCTTTGGGCACTATCCCTGAACCACCTCATACAATACACAGGTGTTATCACACCCTTCCCTACCATTCCTGGAGTCATTACTGTCCCTCTTCATTTCCTCCCCCCCCTCCTTCTTTCACCCCCCCCTCTGATTTTCCTTTACTTTTCACATTGCTCCAGAGAGTCATTACCCCGACTAGTCAAATTTAGTGATATCATCTCATCTCGCATTAACAACCTTTGCTTATTTGATACCATTAGGAAGGCTGCATTGTTTCCTTGACTCTTCTTTTCCCTTCATTATAAAGACATTGGCACTGCAACTTTTATTCTTTATGTTCTGCTGTAAGTATAATGCCTAATGCATACTGGTATTGTCTCTCTATGTTTGAACAAGAAAAAATATTTCACTTACATTTAGGATAACACAACTCGCTTTTAAGAACAGGGGATCACGGTATATACTTCCTTATTACTAAGTCATCTGCCTCTGCTTATGCCCGAAGCGTTGTGTCACTGTCATGTGATTTCGTCCCCTTCATTCCCAGTTAATCTTTAGGTAACACCACCTTATATTCTACCAGCTGTCATCCATCCCACACCATCAGTGCCATTCCTTATGGTGAATTTATCAGAGCTAGACATAACTGCTCTACAGAACAGTCTTTTGAGAGGGAATGTATTAATATCATACCATGTTTGATAGGAATTATGATAGAAATAATATAGCACAAGGCTTAATTAGAGCCAGATCTAGGAACAGAAAGGACCTTTTGATTGATACGGTAAAACAGAAGCAACACCGTGGTGACAACGGCCCGGTCACTTTTGAAAGAATATAATCAAATAATAAAAATTAAAAAGAACTTACCCATTCTATATGCAAATAAAAGTTTGCACACATTATTACAAAAAGGTTGTCATTTTTCTAGCCGATGGGCACCTACCCTAGGCACTTATCTGTCACCCAGTCTTTTTCTTTCTTCCTCTAAGAGGCATCAACCCACGTCGTCAACTTACACAAGCAATTACCCTTATAATAGGAAAAACTTGCGGATATTGCCATTTAAGTGTAATAGGGAAATCCCTCTATTCTTTGACATCTGGGGAAGAGTTTCCCATACAACACACACCATGTACCACACGTTTACAAACCAGAATTGGAGAGCACTTCTGTGACACTAACAATCTCAATGCCAAGCATAGTTCGAATGTATCCTGCCATTTTATTGATTGTCATGGAGGTGATCTCTCAGATTTTAGGTTCAGAGGCTGTCTCATGCATTTAGAGGGAGCGATAGAGAGAGGAAGCTTCTCAATAGAGAGGTTTGGTGGATTTTTAAGTTACGGACCAGATCCCCTCAAGGGTTAAATGTCAGATGGGATCTGGATCTACATTTGTATTAAAGTTTCCTTTGGTATTTTGTAGTCTTATATACATCGAGTAATAGTTTCAGACACCTTTTTTTTATCTCCCTCTCTGCCCTCTGAGTCACATATATAATATCAAATGTTCCTTTATTTTTTTAAATGTATTGATATGTATGAACTTGTTTGTTCAGTGTTTGCTTATTATGGTGGTTCAGACATAATATGGGCTATCTACTTCAGCCATTGTCATGTCCCATCATTATGTCCTTGATTGGCCAATTAATGGGTGGAGCTTTGTTCTACCCACCATGTATTTGCATTTTCTATTTTCCATGTCACTGTATGGGTTATGACTAAGTCTTGTTTAGCCGAAACATGTCAACCTTTGTACCTGTGATGTTTTTACTATGGTCGATTTAATAAAACGAAGATCTGAGAACAATGGCAGTAGTGTGGATCAATTTAATTTAATTCTGGAATCCGTTCCAGAATTATCCGAAAGCAACTGGTGATCACTCACCTGCCTAGTTCCTGGGATGAGTATTGGATGGGTAGTAGCACCTTCTTTTCTTTTTTCAGGGAACTAGAAAAGTTTAAAGAGCATGAATTTGTGCAGCTAGTTACAAAATACCTCAATCGAGATCATGAACATTTATATTAAATGCACAATTGGACATGCTTTTCTTCACATTAACTATTTTTCATTATGATTATCCTGCTGCAGCATACAGCTGGTGTACCATCATTTCTCACCCCTCTGTATGTATTTATATAAACCCCTAATACAGAAAAGTGCTAGTGGTCAAATGACTGTCCTGCTGGGGGATACATCTGACCCATCATGGCTAGTTACCTCTGCATTCTTCCCATAAAAGCCTTGTGTAACATAAATACATAGCTGGTGTGGAACCATACTTTATTTATTTCAGGTACTTGTATAGCACTGAGAATTTATGCAGCACATTACATATATATTGTAAATTCACATCAGTCCCTGCCCTCAAGGAGCTTACAATCTAAGGTCATTAACTCACATTCAAACACCTAGTAGGGCCAATTTACCTGCCAGCATGTCATTAGGGTGTGGGAGAAAACCCACACAGACACAGGGAGAACATGCAAACTCCATGGAGATAGTGTCGTGGTTGGGATTTAAACTGACGAACCTAGTGCTGCCAGATGGAAATACTAACAACTTCACTGTGCTGCCTACTTCCAAGCAAGCATGAATGTCTCTAGGTTTTAGCTAACCATTCTGTACTGGATTGTGTGATAGCAAATTAACACATATCAAAGTATACACAAACAACAGATCTTGCAACTGGGATAAATGGACACTAAACTGGCATATTGTTACAAATTACAACTGATTATTTGCAAGGGATTATTGACTGAGCAGAAAAAAGTGATTACGTATATTGATCTTCACATTTTTGCTTGTCGGTGGAACTGATTTTTGAGAAATACAGCCTATGAAAAAGGCTAAATAGTATTAAAATAACAGCAAATAAAATGGTGTATTTTATTCTGAATACTGTATTGTAAATGCAAAACCTAGAATATAAGTAGTCACTTAAAGTTAATATGGTCAAAATGGGTTTGCTCCATCAGTGTCCTTATTAGCTGTTCCTCTCCTGAGCAAAACCATTTTTACCCTTCCACCTTATGCCTGGTTAGTAATACAGAGACAAGGGTATGGATATTCAGATATTTGCATATTCTTAATGTGTAGTAAATGGGCTTTAAAAAAGAAGTATAGCCAAAAATCTATGCAGACATTGCTGAGCACCATGGCCAGACTAGAAACTAGCGTAGTAGCTGGTGTGGTTGTGGTCTTGAGTTTTTGTGAATGACAACCTTGCTCTCAAGTGCGGGCATTTACAACATAAGCTGGCAGGGGGGTCAGTGCTCAGCAGCTTTCTTTTCAGTAAAAAAGATTGCAGAGGAGGTACATGGCTTCACCATTAGATAGCAGAGCTGCAGAATAAAGGAGTGGTGGCTTCAGTGCCTGTACCTTTCCTACATATAATTTGGGCTTCTCCTACCAGCACTATAAAATGTAATTGTATTTATTTAAAAAGGCACACATTTTAATAGGACTAAGTGCTTTGTGCACTGGATCCCCTTGGGGACTCAACATGAGTTTTAACATTTTAGTGATACTTTAAAACAAGCCAAACTCTGTAGCTGCAGGCACCATTGAGCCATTCATCCTCAAATTTCAAAGCAAAAACACTTTTACTATAATGTTTAACATCTGGGCTCACTCGTCAACACAATCCCATCAGTGATCTGGCAGCTGAAAGCCTTCAAATCTATTTAGTAAACACAGAGCAGGTTTAGCTGAGTTACTGAGAACACAACCCAAATCTTCTTCTATGAACTTGAAAGTGAACTGCTCCACAGTGCCTACAACTACAAAGGCCAGTATGTTTTTCTTAACTAATTTCTTACTTAAATATATGCATATTTGAATAGCCATAGCTTAGAAAGTATTGCAGCAGCAGTTACATTTTTAGCACAAGTTCTGGTGACCCTGATGACAACCAGGGATTTTCTCATTTTGGAAGAATTTCATCCCACTTCCTATTTTCACTCTGGGACAGGAAGTGAAGGAAAATCTCCCCAACAGGACAAGGATGGCAAAAAAAACCTCTGACAGGGGTTATAATTGTCCCTTACTCTATCCAAAATGAAAAAAAAAGAGATTTTCATTTACTTCTACTTCAAAAGAGAAGTATGCTAGAACTATGCACCTTGCTAATGACAAGAAAATATCTCCCACACCACTACACCACCACTGCCAACCTAAACTGTCGATATAAGGCAGGCTGGATCAATGCTTTCAGGTTGTTTACACCAAATTCTGACCCTTCCATCTGAATTTCACAGCAACCAGTCTGCCCATTCTCCTCTGCCCTCTGACATCAACAAAGCATTTTCATCCACACAACTGCTGCTCACTGGATATTTTCTATTTTTTGGACCATTCTCTGTAAACCCTAGAGATGGTTGTGCGTGAAAATCCCAGAAGACCAGCGTTTTTTAAATACTCAGACCAGCCCATCTGGCACCAAAAACCATGCTATGTTCAAAGTCACTTAAATCCCTTTTCTTCACCATTCTGATGCTTGGTTTGAACTTCAGCAAGTCATCTTCACCACGTCTAGATGCCAAAATGCATTGAATTGCTGCCATGTGATTGGGATTGGCTACTTAGCAATTTGTGTTACCAAGCAATTGAACAGGTGTACCTAATAAAGTGGCGATTGAATAGTTGTACCTAAGTGGCCGATAAGTGATTATATACACACACACATATATATATATATTCTCACCTAGGTGGATGCGGCATCCATCCAATGCTGTATCTGCTCGAAGACTGAGAACAGAGTGATCAAAGACCACTAATCTCTCAGTTCTTAGTGTTCTGTGAGTAGAGAGCCAATAACTGTCAGTTTCTAGCTCTCTACTCTGCCCATTTAGTGCTCACTGGAGAGTTGGGCTGTGGAAAGGGGAAGCTCAGCGAAAAAAAGAGAAGCTGAGCCAGGTGCCTCTCTAGGCTTCTGAGTGGATCCTGACCTTATGGTGAGGACCGGCATTGTGATGTCAGCCAACAGCAGGCTTTAGCCCACTGTTGGTTGAAAACAGGAGTGCAGAACGAAATGTACTCCAGTGGTCCCCAGAAGAAGTATAGCCAAAAGAGCTTTGTCAAAACTTCTCCTTTTAAGTCTGGCATTACAGGGATCTCTTGATTGGCAATCAGTCAATGTTTTCCTAACATATATACTGTATGCATCCGCTATGCAAAGTGATGCTTCATTACTCTCCTTTGAGGCACCATCACACCAAGCAAGCCTTACCACCGTTTATTTATAAAGCATCAGTTTAATTTTCCAGTCTACCAAAACTCTTGAAATGTTAAATTTCCATTAAAATTCCCTTAACATTTTTAGCTGTAATTGTTTGTGTGAAATATATGCCAAGACTGCTATATGAACTGCATCTTGCACCAGTCTTTTCCAGAGTATGTAATCATTTTGATATTGGCCTTATGCAGTCTATCTTAAAGAACTTATTCCAGTATTCAGGAGAGTAACCATAGCTAGATTACACATTGGCATGGGTACAGTCTAGCTGTTTTATTAGTTTCATGTTACTGAGCTATCCGCAATATGTGCAGAAATGTATTCAAAATCTTTCAGATCACAGCTTTGACTTCACTCAGCTTTTTGTACCAACACAATGTTCTGAAATTCTAAGGAAATCACCAGACTCTGAAATGTCCTCTTCCAGCATCTGTTCTTCAACTGCCTTGTGGCCCATCTCTGAACAGCAGTTCAAAATCTGGCCAGCCTCTCACAGTCTGGGCAGCTCTTTCTCCAGCACTAGAATGCCTCTGTCCTCTTTCATTCACAATCCACTTAAATCCTCAGAGAATTTCTATATCTTGTTCTCTTTCATCAGCACAAAAGCTCACGTGTTGAATCCAACAATGCACAGCTATGTTGGGCTGCCCTCCCTCTTCCTGTAGTAGAAGACAGTAGAAAAAAAGGCATGTGTCACCTTCTTGTGCAGCTAATGAAATTCTCTGATAACCCCCTTAGGCGGCCTGTCACAAGATCTGATTTTGTTTTTGAGTGTCTCTTTTTATTTCAATCATCTTTGTGCTTCTCTGTCAAGGCAAACACTCCATGCTGCTCAGAACACAAGTGGCAGGTCCCATAATTCACAGTCAATATATCCTCGGCTACCTAAATGTAGCTCAGAGGATTACTAAATGACTATTCTGCATTATACTTTGTTTTCAAACCATTTAAAAGTGCCATAAGTATCATTTTGAAATATGTATGCTCTAAAATTAATGACATTCTAAAGAGATGTAAGATTAATTACACAACAGTACATAATTTATTATTTCTATCTGCAGCCTTGAAGTAGACCTTCCACATCCCAGCAGTGTGAGAAGTCACTCATAACCATAAATAATCTATTGTTGGTGTTATAAGAGATATTATAATGTTCAGTAGGCGTCTCTGTTACTAATCTGTGTTGGGCAGCAAACCAACTCTGTTCTCCTTTAGCCTCCCACCAGGTTGTAGATATATCATAACAAATTAAGTCTTAAATAATAAAGTCTTAAATTCTTTAAGACTTTGCATATTTATCTTTTAATTATCAGAAGGTTAAAGAGGAGATTGGATAAATCTACTTGCCTAAAATAGAAAACCCTTCTGTTACTTTATACATGGAATGTAGAGGTGACCTGCCCAGGGACTTATCTACCACCACAATAGTTTGCACTGTTGCTATTCCCCCCAGTCCACTAAAGGGGAAAAAATTATTTTCTAAAAGGCTTGCTAAGTCACTTTTTCACCATTTTCTTTTATAATAAACTTTGCATTAGGCACATATAAGGAACTAATGGTTAAATGTGAAAATAACATGACTTCAGTTGGTATGGATCAGCAGCACAAGGGTAGCACCAGCTAATAACTTTCTTTTTAGAAGCCTTGAAAATGTCCCCCAATTTACTTTTATAGCTTGGTCCCAAAAGCAGAAATACTAGGAAATCATTCCTCTATTTAAAGCATGCCAACCTGTTTTATATTGAAGCCATGGCATGATTGTTTTCTTAAACCTTCTGCACCCGTTCTTCATTATTATCAACATGAACACTGTTGGCAGGGGTTAGCCATATTGCCAAAAAGCATCCACATATTGAGGGACTTCTGATTCTGATTTAGTGGTGTTCATCAAGGTACACAATGAAAAGTTCAAGTAGCATGCCATGGTACTGGTATGGAGGACAGGCAGTTGGGATTTGTATGAAAATATGCTCTATGAAGCTGTTGAGGGTAATATTGAGAATGGGCATTTGTGTTTATATTTCCTACCATATATTTTTCTTTCAACAGCATTGCTGAAGCGTAAAATGAAAAACAATGTGCCACAGGAGAAATAAAAGCAGCAGATGATGTGTAGTTTAGGATTTTTAGTAGTATTTGGACTGATGACAAGATGGAAGAGGCAGAGAAGGATCATCCACTTGTTTGCACCTTTCCTTACTAGATAGCCAAAGTTCCTTGTGTTTCATCAGCCATAGCTTAGCTTTTTACCTAAACTGGTTGTACATGGTGAAAAATACTGTATGTTTCAGTGGATGCTGAAATTCTTTTGTAGCAAAAATGCTGGTTCCGAAATTCTTCAGAAACCCTGAGAGTGAGAAGAACAGCACAAGAACAGCACAAGTACCAAAGGTGCTCATTTTACATTCAACCCCACTTTGGTTCATGTGGACTTTATGGCAATATATTGTTGAGGTATATTTTCTTCAACAAAATACTTCTTTTCTAATGTCAACTGAGCTGGTATTCATTCTAGTTTTGTTACTTGCTCTCCCTTCCTTTTGTCAACTCTATATTTGCCACATGTGCCATCCCCACACCTACATCCAATGACAACACTTTGACTTTTAAAGTTATCCTCATCCTAAAGAATCATTGTTTTGAGTTTTCACACATGCCCACTTGTGTTCCCATCCTTAACACTCTTAGATTTGGATAAAAGCCTTAATGTAGTTGTAAACCCTTACATATATGCAGTGAAGTGACTAGATGTAGCCAATAAACAGAGATAAAACAAATCATCCTACATTAGTTGTGCCTGTTTATATGAAGCCATATTTTCCCACAGCCTCTCAAAACCCACATTTTACACAGCATTTCTTATCTCTAGAAAGCACGGGTCAGGGATCACACATTGCACAGCACATCTCAGGGAGGAGAGCTGAGTATAATCTGAGAGCTGAATGGAGGGAAGGGACCCACCTCTCTTCGCACAGCACACAGTGAAACATGCACAGCTGAGGTTATCAATCACAGTCTGTGTGCTGGAGCTCCCCTCTATCTCGTGGAGTTGGGAAAAGCAGCAAGTCATGCTGACAGCAGACAAATGAGACAGCAGAGAGAAACTCAGTGGATTAAGGTAAGTACACACTATAAAAGGATATGCTTTTTCATTCTTCACATTAGAGGTTTACAACCACTTTAAGCAGTAGGATCAGTCCTGTTTTGCTTACAACAAAAGGCACTGTTACTAAAGATTATGGGAGAACAATACACAGGTTAATTTAGAGAAATCTGTGAGTACTGTGATAAGCTGAGGAAAAAAACATTTCATGTTAAATTGTGTGAACAGCCTTTGCCTACAGGGTTTCTTGTGAGCCTCAGAGTATCGAATGACCACAGACAAAGTTTAGGAAAAAATCCTTCCAGTTCCTTGGCTCTGCGTTGTTACTGGAATCCATCCACCATCCCTTAAATTGGTACCATGGACAGCTCCACTATGTGTTTGTGCTCAATTGCCTTAAAGTGTATTTTCACCTTTGCAGCTGACTTGGGAATACACCTATTTTATATGTGTTATGTGATTTCATTCAGAGAGCATAATTGAATAAAAAATGTTTAAACTTTGCAGATTACCTTTTTAAATGCTCCTTTATGAAAACTTCAAAACTGAAAAAATAGCCCACTCAGCCCTCCCCATCAATGTAATGATTAGGAGAGGGCTGGGGAGGTATTTTTACCATAATTAACCTTGCCCATACTGTTTTGACATATCTTCACTATCAACTGTAAACTATATAGGTACTCTGCCTGTCCTACTAAAGGGTTAAAGATATCAAGACTTGTATGTTATTGAACTTTATTATTCCACTCTGTCTCTGAAGTATCATTAAAAACACATTGCAAGTATTCTGAACAATACAAGCTGGCTCAATTCTGTGTATAATCCTGCTCCAAATAAATATCTAGATAGGTAAGACAATCATTTAGATATGCTGTATCGATTGGAACACATAACATACATACAGTGGGGACTCCATAATGTGGCTGCTAAGGTGGAATAATCTTTAAGGAAAACTGTTCTGCAAAATTAAAAATAAAATTTTCCATTCACCTGACCTCTTCTTCGATAAAAAAAATCAAAATGTTGATTTTCTCTGGCCATCCTGCCCAGGGCTAACTCTCAGCCACTCCTTATTCAATTCATGTATCTGCTTGAGGATGAGTCTGGCCAGAAAATATAATTCCAGTGTGTCTGGAGCAGGTGCTGCAATGAAAAATTGGACTGACATAACACCTCCTCACTACCTGCCCAAAAGTCTCTGAAGAGTGATCCACTGTGGATTGCTCTTCAGATGGGACTGCAAGCATAAAGCCCTTGGACAGTCATCATTGGAACAGGTGTCCCCAATGGAAACTTTTGTTTTACCTCTTGTTCTGGTGACAACTCAATACTTTTGGACTTGCCGTCACCTCCTGATCAGCAATACAAATAGAGACTAAGCAGGGACACAGAGAGCAATTAAATTACTGACTTGGATTCTATTCCTTCCCTAGTATATCCAAAAAAAGAGAGAATACATGCACTTTAAAGTAAAACTAAACACCCACAACATAATTCTTAATTTTATAGAGAACTGTAAAAAAAAGTAAAAACAGAATAACATAAATGTTTGTTTAAAAAACAAAAGTTTCTATATTATCAGTGTAGCCACTGTAACAAAAAAGATAGGAAAAGCTGACAAATTGCACAGGGAGAGATTAGGGTCTGTGTGAAAACTACTTTAAATTTGATCACTAGCTCTTTGGGCAGTGAATCCTTTTTTTCTGAAAAAAAAGGAAAATGTTAAAAACAATTGTGCCCCTAAACCGCCTCAATTTATATGGCTAAAAATGACCATACCTGTATTTCTATAGGAAAAATAAAAGTTAGGTCTACAATGGTTAGGCCTATTATCCTATTAAAAAATATCCTGCTGCTTTCTAATTTTATTTTCATTCTTAATGAGAGTTTGAATGAAATTGGACAGTGACAGGAAGATTTTGCATGAGCAAATACAGAGACAACTTCAGCAAACTACTGGCTAATTTCTATTTGCCAGTCACCAGTGTTGGAAAAGACAGTTAAAGTGTTATTAAATCCACAACAGTAAAATCAGTCTGTATATGCAGTAAATCATGCTTGTTATACTCACTGTGGAACCTATGGGGTTAATTTGATCTTGAGTTCTCTGATCCTCCCCTTCTTCCAGTGTGCCCCTCTTATCTCTTGATAAGACATACCGTGTGCAGACACTCTGCACATGCTCAGTTTGGTGTGTATTGCTAGAGAGGTTTTTTATTTTCTTGGGAGAGTGAATGTGATCAGCACAGGGCCAATCAGTACTGTCTAGTTAGGGCCTTCTCATCATCCTAGAGCAAAATGAAAACTCCTCCTACAAGCCTTACCTGTGATTTCACAAGATTGCTCTAACTGCTGATGAGAAAAAGGTATTTAGCAGATTATATTTACTAAAATAATTGCATTTCCATGTTCTGTGTACTGTGGGAGACCAGATATAGTGAATTCAAGGCCCTGGGTTTAGTAACACTTTAAATCCTAGGTTTAGTAAAAAAAAATCTTTAAAAAAAATCAGCATTAGGGCTGGTACTTAGATTCAATGTGACCTTTCCCTTGTGCTGCTGGCTGCTGTTTTAGTTAAAATCCAAAGCCCTCTGATCCCCCTCTACCTCCACAGCCATAATCTTCCAGTGCTATGGGGGTTATTACAAGCCAAGGGACCTGTCATAGACACTCATAAAGCATACTGACTATTCAGCCCCACCCCCCATGTTTTCCCCTTCTCCATTCATATAAGCTTTACTAAAGCTTCCATCAATGAAAAGCGCTCTATGAATAGAGGAGGAGGGTTTTCATTAATTTGGCCATCCTCTATTCACATTCAATAATGTATGCATTCCTCAACACTACTGTCTTTTTTAAAAGGAAGTGCAAAGTTCAAGGCTGAAGTAGAAATTATAGCTACCTGATTTCTGTTTATATTGTTAGATCTATTAAGCTAGCCTTACACTAAACAATTTGATTGTACAATATCTCTACTATTGCCTTTAGATTTACCAAAACTATGTAATATGAGCACAAACTTGAACAATCCATTCATATATTATCCAATCAGGCAGACTCTTGTACTACATAGTTTACGGTAGATCTAAAACAGATTTTACAATTAGATGGTATCCTGTATGAACAACTTTAAAGATTTATTCTCATATGTTGCTGTTGATGTATTTAAAGCACTTTGAATTTAGTTCCTTGCCTGGAAAAGCTTGTCTATGCGACTGGTGTAACTGAGGTTTGTTTATTCAAAGGCACTGACAGAAAATATTCCTTCTTAACAGACAGTTAGGTGTTTTCATTTCCTAAACTGTGCCACAGTCTAACACGTTTCCTACTTCCAATTCTTTTTTTTAAAAAGTCTATCTACTGTCACCCAACATCCATTATCACTACTTCTACGGTTTTCTATCCTTGATAAATCTGTCCCCACAGCTTCTTATGACACTTTTTTCTCATCTACACAAAAAGCTTTTTGTCTGCTTCATAGGGCATTAATGAGGATTTGGGAATCTTCACCCTTCTAGACATGCATGGCTTATCTGCTATACTAAACAAGCTCCTGTGCTATTCATATCATTTAAAATAATAAATAATTTACTTCATTCTAATTGCAGTACTTAAACAAGAGCAACATGAAGATATTATAGAAGAAGCCAGCTGGCAAGAAATTTCATAATTGTAGTGCCATGCCTATGTTGGTTGTACTGAGTTCTATCCTCTGGAATATGTCCCACATTGGTAGCTTGGAGGCTTATTGACAAACCTTGGGCTGTTTAAGAATATACTGGCTAACACTGCCTGTCAGAAATCAGCATAAATATACTTGCATAAACATTTTAAAGTGAAGCAACACGATAAACATCAATACCAGGACAAGAAAGAAGAAATACTCTATCGGCTACTAATTATTGACCTATTTGCTCACTGATCAATGTCTATAAAGAGTCTGCCAGCATTGGGGCCCTCAGCAGGTGGAGCATTTGCTCTCCAACTGGAGAGATCTGTATTCCTTAACCAATTGCCCTCTGGAAGATTTACCCCTCTTCATGACCAGGCCGTTTTTTGCAATACAGCGCTGTGTTACTTTAACTGACAATTGCACGGTCATGCAACGCTCTACATAAAGGATAATTTTTCTCCATTGGCAGAATCCCCTTTCTTTCTAACGGTATAGTGTCTCTTTTAAAGGATTATGAACAGGGGTGGCAGCTGGCCTCTCACCACTCTTAAGTAATGTATTGCAATCCTTCTCTCTCTCCTTGGAGTTTGAAGAAGTGTCTCTGAATCAGCAGTTTTGGAATGCAACAGTAGTAGTTCAGAATACAGAAGCAGCAAACTTGAATGCAGCAACCAGGGGCTTACTGACAACTCATGGGGCCCCCGGGCAATAGGGGTTCATGGGCCCCCTGTGTCCTTGCCCGAACTCAAAAAAGCCTATGAAAAAGGTACCAGGGACATCTCATGGGACCCCCTACTGTCCCGGGGCCCTCGGGCAGTGCCCGAGTTTCCAAATGGTCAGTCTGCCCCTGGCAGCAACAGTCTCTGAATCAACAGTTTCTGAATGTAACCGCTGCAGTCCTGGATGCAACAGCAGTAGACTTGGATGCAGCAGCAGTCTCTCCCACAGGCTGGGGCTCAGGGCTTTTCACATTGTCCCACAGTACAGTACTGCTGTGTGAACAGTACAGGCAAGTGGGAAGGAAATACATCACTGCTCTTTCTCCATCATAATTTCTTCAGCATACACATGTGATTCAGCCCAATATCCTCACTTCCCTTCCTCCATATGTGTATCACCCCTGAAGCCCTCTCCCTGAACACACCTCTCATCCAATTACAGTCCATCCTCATCCATTCAGGCTCCCGCAAGATGACCACCCCCTGAGATGAAGACATTCCATAGCTTGTTCATGTTCTCCTTCAAGATAGCCCCTGCCAATCAATATTTGGCAAGATAGCCAACATTTTGCAGTTAGCATTCATTGACCGGACTACATAATTTTGACTGGCCATAGAAAAGCATTGCTTAGAACTCTGCTAATTCCTGACCCTAGTATGTGTGAAATTAAGCATTGAATGACATCTGGTGAGTATTTGTGGCCCCCCAGCTCATTCAGATTTTCCCATGTCATTTCCATATTTCTCACTGAAGTCTTTGGAAAGTGCCTTTGCTCTGTCCATCAGCAACAACACTTGCTTATGTGTGGCAGTACATGTTTGCAGTAGATGTGCTACTTAAAAGTTTTAAAACACTCTTATACAGAGCACCAACACAGTTCGGTTTGACCTGTGCTCAATGGAGGGAACTGCGATTGGTCAATGTTCACAGGTTTCAATGGGAAAATGCAATGTGCATTTAACAACAGTCTGAGGAGCCTCTGAGATTATTCAAAATTCATTGCACGTGCATCTGACCTACAGCTGACCTTCTTCAAGGTGCTTTTGCATTTCCATTGATTTGTATGAGCAGAGAAGCTATTCTAAAACAAATGCCCTAATGGGAACTGAGGTCCCCATTTCATCCCTGTTCCATTTCAGACCTATGGGCTTTAATGCTATAACTTGTTGACAATGAACAACTATACAAATCCAGAAAGTTAAACATCATTATTGGGATGAGGTTTGAGTTTGGGTCAGTTAAGGGTTCATCATTGGTGTTTATTTGTATTCTTGTTCTTCCTCAGCAATTAGCATTTTTAGGAGAGGTGAACAATAACAATGGCAGCCTTTATATTAATAACTTGCTAGGCTTCCTTACATTGAAGTAAAACATGCACTGAAACTTAAAGTGTTTCTCTGATACTTACATGGCAACATACTAGTGATAAATCTCCACCTGTAGCTCTTTTTTCAGGACCTGTGAATAGATAAAAGTAAAAGAAAAAGAGCCCCCAGCATTGTTCTTTATTTCATCAGAGTCCACTAATATATACTGTATGAACTGTATATAGTATAGTTACTGGTTACATTGTTCTGATATATTTCAGGATGCTTGGAAATCAGTTAATGTAGAAAAGGTAGGGAGCTGCCATTGTTGGATTTTAATAAAGGGGAAAGCTTCAAGTCATCCTAACAATTGATTCTTTACTTAGGAAGTGTTGAGGTGCAGCTATACCATGTATTTGAGGAAAACCCAGCATATTCAAGGTATGCAGTCCTGGCAACCTGATATGGGAATTTAGACACCTGAATTTTTTGTAATATTCAAGTACTGCAAGGGCCTTTAAACTTAGGCCTACTGGCTTAGAAGGGCTAATAATGGGAACTTTGTTATGTGGCAGTAGAAGCTGAAGAACAGGAACTCATGCCAAATGTCATCATAGGGCTTGCAGAAGCAGGAGGCAGGAACATGGACAGACAGATAGAAATTGGTGACGGGCCACCACAGAGGCACAGATTCAGAAGACAAGAGCATAAACAGGAGTTAGACTGAGGTCAGTATCACACAGGCAGAAGATGAACCAAAGGATTAAGCAAGCTGCTGAGTCAAGAAGCAAGCTAATGGTCAGGTACAAGAGGGACCACCCAGCAAAGATCCTGAGTCTTGCAGTGCTTTAAATAAGCAACTGGGTGCAATACGTTCATGTTTTGGAGGAGGACAATGCATATCTGAAGCACTCCATGTCCCAAATGCTGCTCCAACAAGAGGACTTGGAAAACAGGAAACGGAGCCAAAATATCCGTATTCGCGGTATGTCCGAATCTGTTTCTGACGCACAATTACACCGTCACCTACTGTCCTTCTTCATCGCAACTGCTCCCATGGTTCCAGAAGCAGATTAGCGAATGGATAGGGCTCATCACTCTTTGGGCCCGAAACTTGTTGAAGGCACAAGACCACGCGACGTCATATTCCGCTTCCATTTCTTTCAAAGCAAAGAAGCCTTATTATCAGCAGTTCGCCACAAATCTTCTCTGGAATTTTAAGGTGACAGACTCCAACTCTTCTGCAACCTTTCCCCAATTACCCTGGCCAAACGGCGAGCTCTGAAGCTGATCATAACACACCTTCAGCAACACCATGTCCCTTATCGGTGGGGGTTCCCCTTCAAGCTGGTCTTATCTAGGGACAATACTCAAGTTGTTCTCCGTGATCTTCATGAGGCGGACTCTTTCTTAAAGCAGCTGAGACTTCCACCTTTGTCAGATGATGTGTCCTCATTTCCACCTACTCCATCCCGTCCTTCCGCCACCCCCAACTAGATCTGGACTCCAGTCCACAGAGGCCGGAAGAGACTCTCACGCACCCCCACAACGTCCACGTCCTCCTAGGTCAACCGATTCACTTGCCTGATGATTCTCTGGGATGACCTTCTGTTATGAATCCGGTGATGATCCTTCCCTCCTGATCTATGCATGGTTTCTCCACAGGTTTTTCTTTTTTGGCCGTCCAAACCTGGCCAGGTTTGACGACCTTCCTGATGTGTCGGATGTCGGGCTGCTCCCGATTTTGTCTAGCCATTCTAGTTGTTGTTTCCAAGTTTATATCCTTACGGATACCTATGTCTCCCACTGTGTTTTCTCTTTTCTGTGTTATTTTAATGTTTTCTGTTTTTTATTCTGTTTCATTGATGGTATTTCATTTATTTTTCTTGCTAACACATACGCTTCACCCATTGTTATTTCATGATGGCTTTGAGATTGTTTTCATATAATGTTAAGGGCCTCAACTCTATTCAAAAACGGTGGATGGCTTTGAGGGAATTTCGATCCTCAGGAGCAGACATTATTTTTGTCCAGGAGACCCATTTCAAATCAACTGGCTCCTTCCGTTTTGCCTCAAGATCTTTTTCCCAAGCCTATTCGCCCTTTGATCCTTCTGGGAAGGTTGGGGTGGCAATTTTGATTAAAACACACTGCTCCCTTCGGGTTATTTCCTCAAAGTCGACCAACAAGGTTGTTTCATTATTTTGGAATGTATGCTTGGTAACACTCCCCTTGTTTTGTTGAATTTATATGCCCCTAATATGGGTCAATTGCAATTCCTTTCCCAAACACTCACCAACTTAGATTCCATTTACACTTTGCATGTGATTGTTGGAGGTGATTTTAATTAGATTTTTTTCCCCCATAAAGACAGGAAAGTTCTTTTTGAGTCCACACCCTCAAGGCGGCAATGCTCATCTTCAAAATCCTTCTGCAGACTGATAAGGGAGCATCGTCTCTTTGACGCTTGGCGGATTAAACACCCTCTACATAAACAATTCACTTTCTATTCCACCCCTCACCATAGCTTCTCCCGCCTAGATCATTTTTTTTATCTCTGCTCCACTGCCTCTCCTGGTCTCCTCTGAAATCAACCCCATTACCTGCTCTTACCACGCCTCTCTGACCTTGAACCTTTTCTTCCCTACCGTTATACCCAAATCATGTCATTGGTGCCTTAATGAGATCTTTCTTTCCACAGAACATCTTCGGGATGAACTTTCTTGGGGACTTGATACTTATTTTACCCACAATGTTGGCTCCGTAGCTTCTTTCTCAACCCTGTGGGAGGCCCATAAGGCGGTATTTCGAGGACTCTGTAATTCTGTGGGCTCCCGTTTAAAAAAGTCCTCGTTAAGTGCCAAGGCTTCTCTTAGTCATCAACTGTTTTTGGCGGAACGACGTCTATTCTGGGCTCCGGGCGGTAACATCTCTCCATGACCGAATTAAAGCTCTTGACTCCAGTAAGTCTGCACAATCCCTCCTTTGGGTTAAGCAGAAATTTTATGAATTTTCGAATAAACCTCATCGTATGTTAGTCAATCGACTCAAAGCTCAATCCCCTTCAGCGATGCCTGATCTTTTAATCCAACTGAATGGAAGACCTACCTATGATCCCCAAGTCATGGCATCCCTTTTTGGCTCATACTATGAGAATCTTTATAACTGTCTGACCCCAGACCTTCATCCGCCCCTCACACAATTATCTTTAGATAATTTTTTTGATCCCATATCACTTCCGAGACTATCACACTCAGACATTGCCATCCTTAATGCTGACATCACATTGGAGGAATTATTATTATTATTACATCGAGTTTATATAGCGCCAAAGGATTTGCTCAGCGCTGTACAATAGAGGGGGGACAATACATGAAACAGTACAGCAACTACAAACAGCACATGAGGGGTTAGAGGGCCCTACTCTTTTGAGCTTACAATCTAGAAGGGAGGGGGTAGTGGTACAGGAGGAAATGGCTGTGGGGGATGGAGTGGTAGGAGGAATGAAGGAGAATGGCTGTTAGGTGAGGGTGGGGTAGGCTTCCCTGAAGAGGTGGGTTTTCAGGGAGCGCCTGAAGGTGAGGAGGGAAGGTGATAGTCTGATGGATTGGGGTATTGAGTTCCAGAGGATGGGGGAGGACCTGGATGAACGGTGTCTCTGATGCCAAGGGAGAGTAGTTTATTAAGGAGGAGGGGGTGATCAACTGTGTCGAAGGCCGCGGAGAGGTCCAGGAGAAGGTGGACAGAGTAGTCGCCTTTGGCTTTGGCGGTAAGTAGGTCGTTGGTGATTTTGAGGAGGGCGGTTTGAGTGGAGTGTAGGGGACGGAAGCTGGACTGTAGTGAATCAAGGAGATTGTTGTCAGTTAGGTGGGCGCTTAGGCGGTCGTAGACTAAGCGCTCAAGGAGCTTGAAAGTGAGTGGCAGCAGGGAGATGGGTCTGAGGTTGTTTGGGTCAGTGGGGTCCAGGGAGGGCTTTTTGAGTATGGGGGTGATGTGTGCATGCTTTAGGGGGGAGGGGAATACGCCGGTAGAGAGGGAGAGGTTGAAGATGTGGGTGAGGGAGAGGATGAGGGAAGAGGGGGGTGACCGGAGGAGTTGAGAGGGGATAGGGTCCAGGGGGCAGGTAGTGAGGCAGGCTTCTGAGAATACCCTGGTGACTTCTTCAGTGGTAGCAGGGCTGAAGGAGTGCAGTGCTGGGGGAGTTGCGGTAAGCGGGGCCTTGGGTGTGGTGGGGGGCAGTGCGGTTGCGAGGTCAAAGGAGAGAAGAGATGAGGGGGAGATGGGGGGGAGGCTAGGTGGGGAGGTAGATTGCGAGTTGACTATGTCCTTATGGATTGCGTCAATCTTGTTGTGGAAATGAGTGGCAATCTCGTGGGCGGTAAGCGAAGTACTGAGTGGAGGAGGGGGGGGGGGGGAGAGTAGGGAGTTGAAGGTGGAGAAGAGTCGGCGAGCACAGGTGGAGAGGGTGTTGATCAGGTTTACGAAGAAGGCCTGCTTGGCAGCGTGGAGGGAGGAGGTGTAAGTGAGGAAGGTAGATTTGTAGAGGGAGAACGCATGAGGGGACCTGGTTTTGCGCCATAGTCTCTCCAGCGCGCGACTGCGATGTTTGAGGTGTTTAGTATGGTCGTTCTGCCATGGTTGGAGTAGTCTAGGTTTGATGTTACGTGTGGTTAGGGGTGCCAGAGAGTCTAGGGTAGCTGATAGTGAGTTGTTGTACGTGGTGGTGGCTAGGTCAGGACATGACAGTGGAAGGATACTGTCGTGTAGGCGGTCGGCAGCCGAGTGGAGGGGGGCCGGGTTCAGGTTGCGGAGGATGCGGCTGGTGATGGTTTGGCGCTCTGGGGGGGGGGTTAGGGGAAGGGGAGATGGAGAACGTGAGGAGGTGGTGGTCGGAGAGAGGGAAGGGGGTGTTAGTGAAATTGTTGAGGGTACAGAGGTGGGAGAAGACAAGGTCCAGGGTGTTCCCATTGATGTGGGTGGAGGATTGAGTGTACTGTGTGAGCGCACAGGAGGAGGTTAGGTGGAGGAGTTGGGAAGTAGCCGGGTTGTTGTCATTGATGGGGATATTAAAGTCCCCAAGGATGATGGTCGGTAGCTCAGAGGAGAGGAAGAAGGGAAGCCAGGCGGCGAAGTCATCCAGGAAGCTGGGTATGGATCCGGGAGGCCTGTAGATCACTGTGATCCTTAGGGGGGTGGGGGTGAAGAGCCGGATGCAGTGAGCCTCGAAGGAGGAGAAGGTTAGGGAGGGGGGGTTAGGGAGGACCTGGAAGGTGCTCAGCGGTGATAGGAGCAAGCCAACACCACCACCTTTTTGACCGCTTAGTCTTGGTGAATGGGACCAGACGAGACCTCCATAGGAGCGTGCCACAGGGGAGGTAGAGTCAGTGGTCTGTACCCAGGTTTCGGTGATGGCTAGGAGGTGGAGGGAGTGGGAGATAAAGAGGTCATGGATGGCGGTAAGCTTGTTGCAGACCGAGCGGGCGTTCAGGAGTGCAACCGAGAGAGGGGGGATGGATGCGGGGAGGAGGGGCACAGGTATGAGGTTGAGGGGGTTGCGGCGGCTGGCGGGAGCAGGGGGGCCCTTAAAGGAGGGGTGAGGTGGTGAGGGGCCAGGGTTCGGGGAGATGTCCCCAGCAGATAGGAGAAGGGTGAGGAAGGTGGCATGGGAATGGGAAGTGCCGGAGCGTGTGGGTCTGATAGTGGTGACACGTAGGTCAACGGGGGAGTGGAGTAGCAGAAGGAGGTGTTGAGTGCCGTAGTGGGGAGAGGGGAGAAGTGAAGGGGCAATGTAGAGCTGTTTTGGGGGGTAGGCAGGTAGAGGGAGGCGATTTTTGGGATGGAGGAGAGGAAAACAAGGAGGAGAAGTGCAGGTGGCATGTTGGGGTGAGTGGAGTGCTGGTCGGGTCGGGGGAAGTGAAGGGATACAGGTCAGGGCAAGGTGATGTGGAGAGTCTGTATCACCGTGGAGGAGTCCATTTGAGTCCTTCTGTAGGGGAAGAGTGAGAGTGGAGGGCAGCAGCTGGCTGGCTGCAGTCTGTGGGTGCATGCTGGAGTCCGTGGGTGCTGCGGCACGTCTTCGGTGGGTCCGGTGGTTCGGCGAGTGGAGGGGTCGTAGGGTGCGATGTCTGGGGGTGTTGGTAGGCACAGCGTCTGGTGATGCTGACGGCTCGGTGACTGGAGATGTTGAGGCCAGGCGTCAGGTGCTGAGGGCTCGGCGTCGGGAGGCGCTGAAGGTGCTGAAGGGCGCAGCGTCAGGAGGTGTTGAAGGGTTGTCATCAGGAGGTGGTGTGGACCGACGTCTGGAGGTGGAGTGGGCTAGGCATTGGTAGGTGCAGTAGGGCTCGGCGTCTGTGGGCAAAGTGAGCCAGTGCATGCAGATGTTGCGGGTCAGCGACTGAGGGTGCTAGGGGCCCAGCATCTATGGGAGCGGTAGGGCTTGGTGTCCGTGGGTGCTGAAGGCCGCGTGGCAGGCTTGACTCCGCCGGATTGGATAGGGCTCAGGGCTGTGTGGAAGTAGGTGCCTGGCCGCGTGGTACCCGGAGGGGAGCAGGGAGGCAATTGGTAGTGGAGGCTTACCCTCTAGGTGCAGGTGGCGGAGATGCGGTGACGTCTCAGTTTGCTTGGTGGCCTGGAGAGGTCCCCGGTCCGAGGCTGGGTGCTGGCTGATGCAGGGCGCTGGGTGGTCTGAAGCAGCCCCTAGGTGCCGGTAGCTGGGTGCTGGGTGTCCAGGAGTGGTAGCTGGGTGCCCGATAGCTGGGTGCAGGGTGTCCAGGGGTGGTAGCTGGGTGCCGGTAGCTGGGTGCAGGGTGTCCAGAGGTGGTAGCTGGGTACCATTAGCTGGGTGCAGGGTGGCCTGAGGTTGGCCCAGAGCCGATGGGGAGCGCTCAGGGGAGACAGGCAGGCCAGCGGACTGGGTGGCGGAGCAGCTGGGTGGCGGAGCAGCTGGGCGGCGGAGCAGCGACCAGTGTGCCTGAGCTGGTTCCTGGTGGTCAGGGATGGACCCAGGGCTGGTGCGGAGGGCCATGGGGAGGCTGGGAGGTTGGCAGGGATCAGAGGACAGAGCGGCGGCGGCCCGGGCCAATGCCCGGCGATCCGGTTCGGCCGCGGCTAAGATCGAGGCCGTGGCTTTGGGTGCGGGGTAGGCCGCAAGTCCCGGAGCTCCGGGAAAAGGTCCAGTGGCCTTCCCTGGCCGACGAGCAGGGACCGGACAGTCGTGGGAGCCCCGCTATGGTCCGCTGCCGCCCAGATGGCAGCGGATTGGGGCCAGGGGCGCAGGAGCTCGTCCGGTCCACCTGATGTCCGAAATTACTTGACGCAATTAAACATCTCCCCTCTCGTAAAGCTCCAGGACCAGATGGATTGCCCTACTCCTATTATAAATCCTTCATCAGTATCCTGGCCCCTCATCTCCTCTCTTTTTATCAAGATCTTCACAAAGGTGTCACACCCCAGACTGAGTTCTCCCGTGCATATATTTCGGTTATCCCCAAACCCGACAAAGACCATTCTATTGTAGACAACTATCGCCCCATTGCCCTACTTAATCCCAACTACAAGATTTTCACTAAAATCCTGGCCAACCGACTGTCCAGACTTATCTCCAAGCTCATACATAGGGATCAAGTGGGCTTTGTATCTGCCAGGCATGCTGCAGATAACACCAGGAGATCTATTGATCTGGTTGACTTGGTTAACCGATCCTCCATCCCTACTATATTATTGAGCTTAGATGCTCAAAAAGCTTTCGACCGTTTAAGTTGGCCTTACATGTTTATGGTCTTGGGGAGGTTTGGCTTCCGGGGTCTATTTGTAACAGCCTTGAAGGCTCTTTATTCTTTCCCCCTTTTGCAGGTCAGATTAGCCTCTTTTTTTCGCCCCCCTTCCAGATGTCAAATGGTACACTTCAGGGTTGTCCACTCTCTCCTTTACTGTTCATTCTTTGTTTGGAACCATTAGCTATTGCCATCAGGTCTAATCCGGATATTCGCGGGATACAATCCTATACCCATGAGTACAAATTATCCCTGTTCGCAGATGACATCCTCCTCACACTTTCAAGTCCCCATACCTCCCTACTGATTTTACATAAGACCTTGAGACAATTCGGAGCCCTATCAGGCTACAAAGTTAACACGTCCAAAACTGAAGCACTCCCACTACACGTCCCACCCGTCGTTCTGTCTTCTCTTCAGGAAGCCATTCCTTACCGGTGGTGCACCCACTCTTTAAAATACTTAGGTACTAATCTTACTTCCTATTACCACTCCATATATGAGGCCAATCCCCCCCCCCCCCCCATTTATAGCAATTTCTCGCTCTCTGAAACACTGAGCTTCCCTGTCCATTTCTTTTCTCGGATGCATCAACAAACTAAAAATGACTGTGTTACCCAAACTTCTATATTTATTTGCGACCCTCCCTGTTTCTGTCCCTATGTCCAAACTTCACTCCCTTCAGAAATCTTTCCTGCATTTTATTTGGCACAACAAGCGGCATAGAATTGCACGTTCTGTTTTGCTCTCCCTGCATTCTAGGGGGGGCTTGGGGGGCACCAGATATAGTAACCTACTATTATGCAACTCACCTTCGTTTTCTCATGTCATGGTCCACTCATTACCCTCCCAACACATGGACTGAGATTGAATCTTTGCAGCTGTCTCCGGCCCATCCTTGCTCCCTCCTTTGGTTGACCTCAGCAGTGGATGTTTCTTCCTTTCGCCACCTATTCCTTGGCCCCATGCACTTTTCTCTGACTGGCAGAAAAGGCTAAATTGACACTGGTCTCTGACTGTTCCCCACTGACAAATATCCTCTATAACCCTAATCTCCCAGACAATATGGCCATGTCCCAGATGTCTCTTTGGGTTGCAGCCAACCTTTTCCAACTGCGTCACTTGGTACACCCGGTGATTCGGAAGTTACATTTATTCTCAGATCTCTAGAAAAAAGCTCTTCTACCATCCCAACACTTATATATTTACCTTCAAATACGCCACTTCTTTTCCACCTTGTCACCGTCATTGATCCTGGGGAAGCCTACTCCCTTTGAACGTTTATGCATACAGGGTCCACACCAATGGGGTATTATTTCTAACACTTATAAACTTCTTATGGACGCCCGCTCCTTATCCAATGACACTCCCCTTTACATGGTCTCAATTCTTACAATGTGACATTGATTTGTTAATTTGGAAGAAAATTTGGGAAAACGCACCTAGATCTTCTGTCTGTGTGGTCTTTAAGGAAAATACATACAAGATCATGATGTTATGGTACAAAAAGTTCTCCATGCTTATAACTCGAATGCTTCTCCTACCTGCTGGTGCTGTGGTAAAGACCTTGGTTCTCTCTACCATATCTTTTGGACATGCAGTTCCATTACTCCCTTTTGGGAAGATGTTTTTTCCTTGTTACAATCACTATTGCATACCTCTCTCCCATTTGATCCACTATATTTTTTGCTAAGTCTACCAGTCCCGGGACTACCTAAATCATCCAGGAAACTTTCTGTACATGTCCTGACCGCGGCTAGGAGAAGCATTCCTATGTGTTGGCTATCCTCTACTCCCCCTTCAATGCCAATTTTGTACAAAATTATTGCTGATGTAAGACAGATGGAGTATTTGACTGCCCTACATAGTTATTCGATTTCTGTGTTTGAGACAGTATGGCGCCCATGGGATACCTTCATTTCCAAATTGTAAGGTCCTGATAACCTCTACACTGTTATTTTATGACTCTGCTTGTCCTGATCCTATGCAGTTTTACCATCGATGTACCTTTCTGTTATGGGGTTTTTTTTTTTTCTATCTTTTTCAAACATACTGTTTGTATATTTACATGAAAACCAATAAAAATTGTTAATATAAATAAGAAACTGGGTGCCAAAGTCAGTTCAAACATGCACATGTATACGTACTCATGGCTCTGTGCACAGTTCTGTGGACCATTCTGCTTGCATGCGCAGTTCTTTGAGCATGGGTAGGAGCTCATTGTTCCTAACAACTGCATGTTTGTGCTGCAAGGCTTCCCTCTTAACAAATGTGACAAAACTGGGCTTTTGTTTCAGGGGTGGTATTTTGGGGCTTTCAGTTATATAATGATAGAGCCTTTTTTCATTGTAGGGTGCTCAAAGCACAGGATTCACTTACTCTTGACTGTCTATTGTTGGAGCTGATTTTTGTTTTCAGCATACCACTGCATCGTTTAAAAGAAAAATAAGACAAAATGCAAGAAAGTGTGCACATAAACCACCTCACATTACATTTTTCACAAACACACACCCCTATCTCCACTGATATAATAAAATGTAGGCATACACTAGTTAGACCTATTTTCCCTGATTATAACTATCCTTCTGCTGGCCAAATTTACACTTCTGTATCCTCTGCAGATTTTAGATGACAATCTTTTAAAGTTCAGCAACCAACAGATTATTGCACAGAATAAACTCACAATTTGATAGACATCAAATATGATATGGATATTATACCTGTTTAACTTAGGAGATGCAAAATGTCTCTGTTTGCTTTCTGGACATTATAGCATAGACATATTTGTTACCATCTTAGTTGTTCTTTTCTTATACATATGGTTGGATGCTTGGTACAAATGTAATGTTATCATATCAGAGATTATGTTTTGATTTTAAGAGATGGTGATGTAAAAAGGGAGGTATCATGTTCAATAGATCCAGATTTCAAATGTGTATTGTTTCTACAGGGTCTTAGCCGTTTATGAGTCTCTGGCTTAATTGAGGTTTTTTTTACCACTATTAGCTCTCTGCCTTGACCGCTGCTAAGTACTGTTTATGACAAGGCTTAATTGTAAGGCTGTACAGGATTCATGATGATCCCCCTATTCATTCACCTAGCTTGTTCCCATTTGCTAAAGGACAGGCAACTTCTTGTTCTGGGTCACTCCAATGCATGACTCTCTATTTCCTGTGTTGCATCACAAATGTGAGAGTGCTAATGTGATGAAAACCTATCTCTTCCCTTCATTGCTCTGCCTGCTTGTGCATGTTTCTTATCTAATAATTATGCAGCTTTAACCTATAGAGAACTAGACTTAGAAACTCAGGGACTGTGGGATATGTAGTTTCTTCACAGCAAAATGCAGTTTTCAGACTACATACAAGACAATGTACGGACAAAGGTAATGCATTAACCTATGCAGTGCCATATTGTTTGAAAACAAACACTTGCCACAGACACTTGAAAGAGACACAGGAATGTGAATATTTACTGTGCTATAGAGTGTGCATATAGGGCAACAAATGGCACCATGAAACTACATGATCAATGCTCATCTTATGCAGGTGAACACACAAAGTGCAGGCTGGAAAGTTTATAATGCCTTTAATTTCAACTCTTTTCACCTCACTCCATGTTTTAGTTAATTAGACCCATATACTGTATATTGTATATGTCAATATACACCAAACAGACATAACTTTACGGCCACTGACAGGTTAAGTGAATAACATTAATTACAGTCAGGTCCATAAATATTGGGACCTCGACACAATTCTAACATTTTTGGCTCTATACACCACCACAATGGATTTGAAATGAAATGAACAAGATGTGCTTTAACTGCAGACTGTCAGCTTTAATTTGAGGGTATTTACATCCAAATCAGGTGAACGGTGTAGGAATTACAACAGTTTGCATATGTGCCTCCCACTTGTTAAGGGACCAAAAGTAATGGGACAGAATAATAATCATAAATCAAACTTTCACTTTTTAATACTTGGTTGCAAATCCTTTACAGTCAATTACAGCCTGAAGTCTGGAACGCATAGACATCACCAGACGCTGGGTTTCATCCCTGGTGATGCTCTGCCAGGCCTCTACTGCAACTGTCTTCAGTTCCTGCTTGTTCTTGGGGCATTTTCCCTTCAGTTTTGTCTTCAGCAAGTGAAATGCATGCTCAATCGGATTCAGGTCAGGTGATTGACTTGGCCATTGCATAACATTCCACTTCTTTCTCTTAAAAAACTCTTTGGTTGCTTTTGCAGTATGCTTTGGGTCATTGTCCATCTGCACTGTGAAGCGGCGTCCAATGAGTTCTGAAGCATTTGGCTGAATATGAGCAGATAATATTGCCCGAAACACTTCAGAATTCATCCTGCTGGTCTTCCCTATAAATGGCTGTGCAGGGGGAGGGGAGAGCATGGGGGAGCAGGCTGAATTCTCAGCACAGCTAGAAAACTGGCCACAACATGCTCTCATGCCTAGTGTGGTCCATTTTTAATAGGAAAGCAGAGGGACTGGCAGGAACACCAGGGATTTCACACAAAGGAAGAAATACAAAGAGAACAGGATACTTTGTCATACAAGTACATTTCTTTAAAGTATATGTAGCTGTCAGCTTGGCACCAGATGCCACAGCATACCTTCAGAAGTCTAGTAGAGTCCATGTCTCGGTGGGTCAGGACTGTTTTGGCGATAAAGGGGGGTATTAGGTGGGTGATCATAAAAGTTTCACTGATTTTTGTGCATTTATTTTTGCCTTGTGTGCTTTATTTTTGTGCAGTGGATTAGTTTGTTTCATAAATCACCAAGTTAAAGTGCCCTAAAAATGTTCAGGTTGTCAGGTTGTTGATTTAAGCTTTACTCATTACCAGAGTACCAACGCCTGCTTCAATACACAATTACAAAAATGTGCAAAAGATGATTATTACAGTACAGCATACACTGTGTATCCCACAATCCTACAACTGTACAGAAGTCTGACCGGGAAAGAGATTGTGCATGGAAGGTCAGGTGAGGACCCGGGACCTCTTAGCAGTAAGTAGGAACGCACCTGATGCCCCAGAAAAATAGCACTAACTAATTTATTCTAGCACCCACATCATTACTGCAGTGACAGCTCTTTTCCTCAAATCATTTCTCTTTGTACAGGAATCCAGGCATATCATACCAAAACATTTCCATACATCAAAGGAGTTTGCAAAGTTATGTTATACAAAAGTTATAATTAAGGTTCATTTCTGTCCTGTGCTGATTTAGATGCTAAAATGTTCTGAAGGTGTTTGCTGGATTTCTCATAATTAGCTATACTTTAACTGAATTTTATCGAGACAGACATAAAAAACTTTTTACCAAAACATGCATGCAATTTGTCTCTCTGTATCTTGCTATGTGAAACACAGAGATTCTCATTATTTTATATATAGATTTATTTTAAAAAAGAAATAGACGTTTTGCTGTTCCCAGCATTTCATTTTCTTTGTTAGCTCATTGAACACTGCACTAAACTTTAAAAGACCAACTCTCCCAAAAATCTACTTGCATATTTGAGTGGAATGGGGCAAGTTTTCACTGCTACCTTGAATCCCGGATAGATCTTCTTCATCCTGTAGTATGGCTGTAATAGGCTGAGCTTGGCTTTTGTGTCACGGTCTAACATTGTTACTCTTCTCAAATCCTAAAACACTATATTTCCAAAAGTAATGGTACACCTGCCTTTAAACACACATGAACTTTAATGGCATCCCAGTCTTAGTCTGTAGGGTTCAATATTGGCCCACCCTTTGCAGCTATAACAGCTTCAACTCTTCTGGGAAGTCTGTCCACAAGGTTTAGGAGTGTGTCTATGGGAATGTTTTACCATTCTTCCAGAAGCTCATTTGTGAGGTTAGGACCTGATGTCAGACAAGAAGGCCCGGCTCTCAGTCTCCGCTCTTATTCATCCCAAAGGTGTTCCATCAGGTTGAAGTCAGGACTCTGTGCAGGCCAGTCAAGTTCCTCCACCCCAAACTTGCTCATCCATCCCAAACTTGCTCATTCATGTCTTTATGGCCCTTGCTTTGTATACTGATGCGCAGTCTTGTTGGAACAGGAAAGAGATATCCCCAAACTGTTCCCAAAAGTTGGGAGAATGAAATTGTCCAAAATGTCTTGGTATGCTGATGCATTAAGAGATCCCTTCACTGGAACTAAGGGGCCAAGCCCTGAAAAACGACCCCACACGATAATCCCCCCTCCACCGAACTTTACACTTGGCACAATGCAGTCAGGGAAGTACCAGTCTCCTTACAACCTCCAAACACAGACATGTCCATCGGATTGCCAGACAGAAAAGCATAATTCGTCACTCCAGAGAACACGTCTCTACTGTGGTGGTGTGCTTTACACCACTGCATCCGACACTTTGCATTACACTTGGTGATGTAAGGTTTGGATGCAGCTGCTCAGCCATTGAAACCCATTCCATGAAGCTTTCTACACACTGTTATTGTGCTAATCTGAAGGCCACATGGAGTTTGGAGGCCTTTAGCTATTGACTCTGCATACAGTTGGCGACTTCTGCGTACCATGTGCTTCACCATGTGCTGACCCCACTCTGTCATTTTATGTAGCCTATTACTGTTGTTCCAAGTTGCTTCCACTTTATTATATCACCACTAACAGTTGAGGGTGGAATTTTTAGTAGCAAGGAAATTTCACAGATGGCCTTAATGCACAAGTGGTACCACACTTGAATTCACTGAGCTCCTGAGAGTGACCCATTCTTTCACAAATGTTTGTAGAAACAGTCTGCATGTCTAGGTGCTTGATTTTATACACCTGCGGCCATGGAGATGATTGGAACACCTGAATTCAATGATTTAGAGGGATGTCCCAATACTTTTGGCAATATAGTATATATCTATACATTCATTTCCCCTGAAATATTAGCAAGGTTCTACTAACGAATGGATCAATAATTTACCAGCTTCCAGGTCACATATCAGATGTTCTTGTCTACTCTAGCTATAGATATGATCCAGATCTAAAGTGTTCATTTTATTTTTGTACCTTATTTCAATCATATCCTTTTTGGGATCTTTGATCTTCATATTCTGGCTTATTATTTTGGAAACCTGCCAGCGCTTATGCTTGTTGAATTTTTAAAATTCCTTTGTTGTACAGTATGCATGCGTGTATTAACATACTCTACTATTCTCTTCCATCACTTTTGTTTTATTTTTAATAAAACATTTTTCTGTATTACACAAAGTCTTCCCTTGTCCCTAAAGGCAACACTGTAGCGAGTCTCACTTATTGGTGAGATAACAGAATGTTCATTTTGACTCATTACATTTTGTTTAGATGCAATTAAGCCACTGCCTCCCTCCCTTCTCTTTCGTCTCCTATCTCCGCTGTGATATGTATTTAATGTGCATCTTAATGATCTGATTACAATGGGGTAATTATATAATTGTAATTTATTACATGGCGCTCTCCTGATACACCGTAAACAAAAAGCTAAAAGTGGGAGTTTTGGATCCTAGGGTATGGACTAATTAGGATATAGTATGTACGAATATGAATTTATGTTTTTTGATTTAAAGGAGATTCCTAAGAGGTTAAAATTAGTATTTGCTTTTGGATTAGACGTTTGAATTGAGAAGCCAAATTAAAATGAAAGTGCAATCCCAAGAAATCAAAGTATCTTTCCTAATAGGATGACTTTAATAGGCAATATTGGACTCCCCAATTACACAGAAAGAAAATGATTTAGCCATCTTTATCTTTACCCAGAACTAAACTACCAGGATTAGATACTTATCTAGGCAAATAGTATAAGAAATCAACTGTGGCAGATATAATCATCTACCTGGGTGATAGCAACACTTTCTGTGAGCCTGCTATCTAATATAAATTCTTTTGGTAATATTCCAGTGGTAGAAATCTTCCATTTTTACCATTAATTTGGTCATTTTGGCATATACTGAACCATACTGGGTTTTAAAAACAGCAACTCAGTTGTGCTAACTGGTATACAGGTTTCTAGATCTCATTATATAAAGAATAGTTTTTTATCTTTAATTAAGTTCTTCAAAGAAAAATAATAAATTGAGATACACTTCTTTAAAGCTGAACTCTAGGCAGGTAAACAATTGCCACACTGATGCAGCTCTGTATTCATAATAATTAAGATTATTCAATTGATAATAATAATAATTAGAATTATTAAATCATTACATGCAAGCAGTGTAATAACCTAAATTTGACAGTGTACCAGCCTCTTGCGGTCCTAGTACAGAAGAGCTCAGACTGAGGGAATGTTAAGCAGCACAAGGAACCAGTTTCACTTTTTATTGTCCATTCACAGGCAAGGGTGGTAAGGAGCCTTGTAAATGTTACTGAGCTGCAGCAGAGAAAACAAAACAATCTGGTAACAGCAGAGATGTGTAAATATCAGAAATAAATGGATGAAATAAAAACAGCTACCTTATATGTATTTTGTTTGTCTTTTCATATATATTTGCCTGAAGTTTGGCTTCAAAGTTAAGGTGAAAACTTGTATTTAAAATGGTATTTTTTTTTTTGCCTTCCTCTGGATCAACTGTGGGTATAGGATTATAACTTTTTTTTTTTTTATGGTTGAACTGGATTGACGTTTGTCTTTTTTCAGCCAGACTAACTATGTAACTATGTAACTATGTATAGCTTTGCAAGTTTAATTTAGTGTCCTATTATAAATTTCCTCTAAATTGTTTTACAATATTAACTGCTTGTTGCCCTTACTTCTACTGGACACTCTTTCCCAAGAATGGCTTTGGATACATGATCCTCCCCTGGGCATCTGTGTGATTAAAACATGTGCCTAGTGAGGTTTCTTCCATACAGAAAGAATCACATTATTTTTTATGTTAAACAGGCTCTTCCTTGATACTTCTTCTATCAGTATCAATGTAAAATAAATCTGGTTTCTTTTGCCTTAACAACCAATTTCAAACACTTTATCCATAAAAGGAACTCTACTAAGTATTGTTTATATCTGAAATGGCCACATGACAATCGCAGTGTAGCCACCTTGCTGCATGTGGAGGTGACTAGCCAAATTTAGTTCTCCTGGATAATGTTTTTACCTTAAACTGCATAAGGGGTTCTTTACTGGTAGAGCAGTAAGGATGTGGAACTCTCTTCCACAGTTGGAAGGGCAGCATGGAGTGTTGATCTTTTCAAAAAACGTTTGGCTGGGCATCTTAGAAAATATAATATAAAGGGATATGGGAAATGGTAGTGGCATATAAACACACACATTGAACTGGATGGACTGGCGTATTTTATTTTAACCTTACCAACTATGTACTAAAAAACAAAAGACAATCAATGGGGGAAGGTGTATAATAAAATGCAAGTGTGGGCTACTAGGGTATCATCAAGTATGAGTATAGCAATATGTCAGGAATCTAGGAATGACCAGAAAGGCGTGGACTGACACAGGGAAACGCAGGTTTCAGGTACAGTATAATACAGTTTATTATTAGCCACCCAGATATATAAATATAAACGCACAGTGAGCAAACCAACCTTCCAGATATATATATATATATAAACGCACAGTGAGCAAACCAACCTTCCAGATATATATATATAAACGCACAGTGAGCAAACCAACCTTCCAGATATATATATATATATAAACGCACAGTGAGCAAACCAACCTTCCACTAATCTTAGGAGGTGCAGGAACACAGGCGTAGTCAGGGCTGGAGAGGTGGAACGGTCAGGCCGGCCGTAGGGTTCTGTAATGACCATTTGGTGGTACCTCTAGTGGTCCCCAGGACAGGATTCCCCAGGGCGTGGAGTCTAAGTCCCAGTCTGCTTATTCACCAGGGCCCCTGATGGTGGGGATGGACTTGGAGCAGACAGGAACCAGGTCGCGGCCCCTGAGTACACCTGCTAGTGGTAGAGGGATCCGCCAGAGGTATGTGCAGGTACGGCTGGATCCGTGCAGGATGGATGGATGGCAGAGTAGTTAGCGTGGTCAGACGGGCCAAGTCAGCAACGTGCGGGCAGCAAGGTATCAAAGGAGCAGGCAGAGAATGGTCAAGGTCACAAGCCGGGTTCAGTAACTCACGGGCAGCGCGGTACAGGGGATCAGGCAGAAGGATGGTCAGGCAAGCCAGGGGTTCAGCAGGAGACGGTCAGCAGAGGTCAGGATCAAGCCGGGTCAGCAACAAAGCAGGAACACAAGATACCAGGTACAGAGGCTCATGGGAAAACATACACCAAGGCCCAGACCACAGGCCTGGTCATGCCTTAAATACACCTTTCTGCAATCAGCCACAGGTTTGGCTGATTGCACGTGTGAGCTTCTGGCTGCTGAGATCACCCGCTGGTCAGCTCTGGTACTGCAGCCCACACGGCAGGTGAGTCCCACCACCAGTGCTGAGTCCATTCCTGACACAATAGGGGAAAAAAATCCTGAATGGAACTTTAAATATACCACTAGTGTCCACCAACAGAGAAAAAAAGTAACAAATATATATATAGAATTAAAAAGTTTATTATTTAACAAACAATGTTAAAAAGCATAAAGCAAATCTAAAAGTAGATGTATATTATCATTCATGATTGTATTGTGCATCCTATATGGTAGGTCTACGTGTTTCATGGGTTCGTCCGCTTCTTCAGGATTGATACAAATTGTTCATAAGACAATTAGTTGTACAAATTACATAGGATACATTCTAGGAGAAGAAAAAACACATATAAGTAACCAAGTTCCATACATGAAAATACAAATAACCAACTACCCCACCTGTGCAGTGTAGGATGAACCAGTCAAAATATATATAATGGAGAACAAACTACAATTTTCAGAGGCCAAGACTAGGTTCCCAAAAATGATCTTACCTCTAGAAAGAGGATTACTATATAATAATGGAAAAATTAGTGGCCTCAGCTGTTTGTGCCTGCCAGCCCAAGGGAGAACTCCCTAAACACATATAGGGGACAATTCACTAAGTGGTACCTTACTGCATTCAACTATGTGGTAAGATACTGCACAGCATTTTTCAAGCTGGCATTCACTAAAAAATGTCCTGTTTCGGGCACCTTGCCTTTCATCCATGTGAAGGAGCTAGCTCGTCATTGACTACTTTGAGGGTCGCCACATGCTGAATATTTTTTGATACGCTTTTTGGTGTCTTTTGAATATGAGTGCATATTTATTGTTTTTCATTTCACAAATGTGTATTGATAGGTGCATTACCAATTTGTATTGATAGGTGCACTACCAATGTGTATTAATAGGTGCACTACTTGGGTAGTGGCGCTTTTCTCTCCTTCCTTTTTCTGTATATAATAGGAGGTCAAGCCTAAACATTTTTAATTTGAATGCTATCAGGCAGGCCCTTGCATTACATAGTTGAAGGTAAATCTTAAGGAAATTGAACAAGAAAACTGTATAATGTATGGCCAGCTTTAGCTTTTAAAGCCCAACTCTGGAAAGGTTAATAGCTTGTTTGCCCTAGTGGATGCAAAAAACACTTTTACTTAACTGATCCTCTGCTTCCCAGCAGGCGGCGCTCCCCCATGTTCCAGCAACACTCTGTCACTTGGGGTCTCCATGTGCAATGCAGGGATATGGACCCTGGCCTGAATCAGTCATGATGACATCAGGATCTCAGACCGCTGAAGCACGGGGAGAGAAGATGCTGGGGGACCCATGTAGCACCGCGGAGGAACAGAGAATAAGAGGGTTGGGTAAGTAAATCTACTTTTTTTCATTCCCTCCACACCAAAATTAGCAGTTAACCCTTGCAGTACAGGCACAACCCCACTGTAAGGGAGAGTTTTCAAGTTTCTTGGAGTTCAGCTTTAAGTAAACCCAACATATTTGCACTTAAATGTCCAGTGCTGTCATTTGTAAAGGTTTTGAATGTTAGCACAGATGTCTGGGCTGTGATTCCTAACATTGCACTAGGATGGACTTTATTTTAACTTCAGAGGCTGTCAGAGCAGACGTATTTAGGGATATATAATTATTATAAAACAATAATATCTTGTGATCATGCAGTACCGTTACTGACAGAAATTGAACATTTCTTTTTTCATTCCTGAACTGCTTTGTAAAACTGCAACAATGTGAATGATAATTATACTTATCAAGTTGTTACGCTGTTTTCTCCATACATCTTCTTCTCACCAGGCAAATGAGAACCCTATTTACAGCACCCTGCAGAGTTTATGTCTGCGCATGATAGCTCATTCCTTACAAACGAACACACTACTAAAGTGACGCAGACTGAGAATGTCCATTTGAATTTATGTCCTTCTGAATTTGCTCATCTTGTTTCTTACATGCTGAGTTAATTAGAAATAAAGCATACTGATAATGTGTAAAAATGTGCCCAGTTAGATCCCAATTAGAGCTGCCATTTTTAAGGTATCCATGCTCTAGTCTATAGAAACACACCACTGATCGTTTAACTTCTTACAACTCCGCCATTGGTTAAAGCCTTAAAAGTATTGTTTGTCATCCTATGACAAAACTGAATGACTCTCTTTTCCAATATGGACACAGTTAACCCCTTGCCTCCTACTAATAAATGCTTGTGAGAAAAAAAAGGAGATTCACAGACAGCTACTTATGTGTTCAGAGAATATAAAGAAAAATGGATGGAGGTGTAATGGTGAAGCGGGTATGACGGCACAGTTACAGTTGAGATGTATTTTTTATATGTCTTGATATATTTTTCAGTTCTTACACCATATCCAGTCATAAGGACCGTAATCCAGCCATGTTTTGTATTCTTCTTTCCTGTAGAAGAGAACTGTTGCAATTTATGTATTGCAAGCATGGATGTATTGATGTGTATGTATATTGTGACAGTATGAACGGCGAGGTGATGGATGGACGCTATGTGTCACCTCGCATGCAATCATACTTTGAAGTGTAAGGTGGAGTCCACTCTGGGTTTTCAGGGCCACAATGGCAGAGGTGGTTCCGGACCGGATTTTGTGCTCCACTGATGACCACCAACAGGTGGTATAAATAAGGCAGGGCTGGAGCAAGGAGCTGCTCGTGGCCTGGGACTCAGAGTCATTCCTGAGTGAGCAGTGTGTATTATACCAACAAGAAAAGGTTTGCGTATTGTTTTGTTTTTGGGTGACAGGGAGAAGCCCTTCACCTGTGAGAGAGGTATAGTTCTATGTTTAGTTAGTGCCTGGATGGCAAGGGTTTATTTTGCTGTTTTCTTTGTTTTGATATTTTGAAAACCTTTTAAATAAAACTGACAACCAGTCAGATTTTGAAGAAAACCTGCTGTGCGGCCTACCTTTTTCCCAGGGAAGGTGATCCCCCACCTGACCTAATCCCACAATATTTACGTATTCAGGATGTATTAAGGATATGTACTGCTCGGTATTTAAATTAACCCTGCATTCACATTGAAGATATGCTTCCTACTGCCCAGACCAAAGATACCTTGTTCACTCTAGCCTGCACAGTACAATGCAGTGGCTCTCACTGGCTCCTTCTGCTGACCTCCACAATGCTGATGTATTCTAACATATTCCTCCATCTACATTAAACAGCATGGATGGATTCAAGTTAGCCATAAATGGTTTGAATCTTAGCCAGTTCAGCAGGGATCAGCCAAGATTTGATCCATATATGGGCAGGCTGATTGTACCCAAGTCAATCCATCGACTGACTTGGGTACAACCAGCATGTTGGATTTATAGCATGTGATTATTGCCAGTGGCTATAGCCTCTAACAATCACTGTGTTCTTGCCCCCCAGCCAGAAGAACACAACAGTTCCATGGGAGGGATTCCCTCATCAACATTGACTGTGTTGATGGAGGAATCAAGCAATTGTCTTTCCTGCAACTTGTGGTGGCAAGAAAGAAAATTGCATAATCTATGGCCTGCCTAAGGCTGACCATACATTATACAATTTTATTGCACAAATTTTCTTTAGATTTACCAAAAAACATATAATATGAGGTCAAACCTAAACAACACTTTCAATTTGTATCCAGAAGGGTTTTGATCTACTTAGCTGAAGGTAATTCTAAAGGAGATTGGACATAAATTGTACAAGAAATTTATATAATGTATGGCCAGCCTTATTTTAACTCTTTTGCATCTCCCTGGCAGCAGAGTTTGTCCTATCACCTCTCCTGCTTTTCTTTTCTCCCTCCCTAATCTGTGTTCCCTCCACACAGTCTATGTCATTCCTGTTGCTTTCTTCACACTTCAGCAACAGTAAATCTTAAATCTGTCAGCTGATCAGCCTCTAGTGGCTCTGATTTTTGGCACAGTGCCACAAATAGAGAGCAACTGAGCATGTGCAGAGCGGGGTGAGATAGTGTATTACTAGATTTTTAAACAGCATAGCTACTTATTTTTACTATTTTACATACAATAGTTATACTTGCAAAAGGGACCAGCCTGGAGTGATCTATCAGGACGTATTTTTCTGACTTTCTGACTTCCACGGATACAGGTGGTATACCTGAATGAGAACAAACTAAAAAAATATTAATTTTCAATATCAAAATATCAAATAAAATCAAATACCAAATATAAAAATCAATGGCGGTAATGGTGTGCTGTGGGACACTCTTTGCATCTAAAACTGGTATTGTCCCATGTAGCATAAATTGCTTCTCGTACTTACTTCATCTGGTATAACTGCCCTCCAGTCTCTAACATTGAGTGAAATTTCTGACCACTTCTCCATGCAAAATTCTTTCAGTTGCAAGATGTTTGTGAGTTTACTTGCATTGATTGCCCATTTCAAAATGACTAGAGCAGTCCATAACTCTTTATTTCGTGAGCCATTCCTTGTTGGATTTGTTAGTGTGCTTCAGATCATCATCGTATTTGAAGACTCATTTACATTTCAACATCAAATTTTGAACATATGACCTCACATTCACATCAAGCATACTTTGATGAGATGCAGACTGTATAAAAAAATAAAAATGCGCTACTACATAGCAATCCCTTACCCTCAACTAGAGCTTGCTAACTCTAAATATTTGTACACCTGGCTATAATAGTGACCAATAGACAGGTGCAATTCATTTCATGTTGATTAGATATTTGGAAGAAAAATTCATTTTCAGAGATTCAGATGTATTTGAATCTTTGAATGGACATAGAAATGAATGGCAATGAATACCAAAAAAGTTACAACAAAGTTAACAAATGCATTCATTTCATCTGTTTCATTTGGATGACATAACATGCTGTGATAGTAGCTTGCATCCATGAGGAAAAGGATTAAATGTTTGAATTTTTTCAATAATTTGGATTTGGATAACAAATGGATCCAAAGTTTGTTCCATTCATTCATTCGGATTCACATCTGAAATGTTCAGTCAGATCATGCTATTTCTCTTGGTGGGTTGGACTAGCGTCTGAAAATATTGAATCCTTCCAATTCATTAAATATATTGAATATATAGCAATCTTCTAGAATAACCACAAAATTTTTCAAATCCAGACCAACGAATATATGAAATGAATGCCGAATAGATACAACGAATTCCAAAAATTAATCAGGTTAACATAACAAAACTAAATTCTTAAATTAAGGAATGCATCCAAAAATAAAAGGAAAATTTCCAATGTGGACATGTAGTGATCAAATTATACAACACAAAAAAAAACATGTACAGCGCTCAAATAATATAAAGTGCTAATCCAATACTCTCTACATATTAATCTTGGTTAAAATACACTATATCCAAAATCAAATTTCAAACAGTCTGAATAAAAATGTTTGGTTTAAAAATAAAAACATAATGCAAAAGTGCCTAGAACATTATTCATTAACCCAAAAAATCCAGCAAATTGTGACGTGCAATAAATGACACTTTCCACCACACACTTCAACGTTTAAAATACATCAGTGAAAAAAATGTTACTTCTTCTGGTGCTTGGAAAACTGTGAGTCAAAAATACTCTTCCACCACCATGACACAGTGCTCTTCTATTATGCTCACCCAAAACAAGACATCAGAGCAGAGGATTATTTTTGCAAGGTCAACAGTCTATTTGCCTTTAGCAAATCATCCCCGATGACTGTGCTGCCTGGAGCTTAAAGGAGCAAACCAACCCCAGCACATAACATTTCTAAAACTATACTCTACAGTTTGATTTGATTAGTGATTCTAAATGTATTCCTGACCACATAGGAAAGTTGAAATTAAAATTCCAGTTGGACAATCACATAGAGGTTGATTTACTAAAGGCAAATAAATGGTGCACTTTGCAAAGTGCAGTTGAATTTTTTTTTCTATTTTCATTGCACCTGATTGGGCACTCTGCACAGTGAAGCTTTACCTCATTTACTAAGCTCTGGAGCAACTGCACTTTGCAAAGTGCACAGTCTATTTGCCTTTAGTAAATCAACACCACAGTTTGTAGTGCGTGCACTTGGATTGTTTCAGATTCTTGTTGATATCAGTGATTATTGCTCTGGCTCCCAGCTCATTGAACATATTTATGGTCTTCAATTCATATTTATGCCCTGGATCTGCGATTTTACTTCTAGCTCTGGTCGTTCTTCGCCAGATCAGGTCAACACTTGTTTGTTGGCCTATAGTTAAAATGGAGCTATGGGCAAAGATGACATATATAATGCAATCTGTCACTGGCATTAACACAGCGGTTTTTGTTTTATTACCTGTTGATCCCACCAGTAGATCTTTTATTTACTCACTTACTGTATAGAGGGACTACACTGCTTTCTGCAATTAAATCACATGGCAGTGCTGTGACCTTGTGCAGATATCAGAAGATAAAGAAAAAAGCAAGATTCATGCAGGACAGTTGCAGTATGTCGGCTTAGTAACTTTGAAGAATGACAGGTTAACAATAAATCTTGGTGACACCCAAGTGCCAGAAAATGCTCCTAAAGGAAATGTTCAAGACAAGACTGTGTATAATATGCTAAACAAATCCCAAAGACATATGAAGTACAACTCTGATTCTGATCCCCTGACCCTTGTTCTCTATTCTAATCAGAAAATTATAACTGACTTTATTTCCCATATAAGCAAATTAGGAAAACAATGTTTGTTGGCCAATTATATTGTTATTTTTATTGCTCCATCTGTTTGTTGGAGAAGTGTGCTAATGTTGAGCTAATGCATACCAATGAGCCCTGACCCACAATGTCACATTCATTTGTAAGATTAACATAATGTCCTATAACTGTCTAGTTTGTTAATCAGCTGTCAAAAAACATTGGGTTAATCCAACTTAAAGGTACACTTCCAGGTGAAATGGAAATTAGCCTTAAGATGCATACAAGGAGTATGGCCTACCTGCTGCTTTTCTAATGCAGGCATCTCTGTGGGGCACCAGTAAACCCCATTACCTTTTGTCAGTAATCTGGGGGTTTAAAAACCCATGCTTGTGAAGCAGGAGAGCTATGATCAAACACACCGACTGCAGAACCCGAATAGGCTGCATTCACACCTGGGCAGAGCAATTTTAAAGATTTTGTATTTGAACATTTTAGAAAGCATATACAAGCATTTTAGAAGTGTATTACAAGCATTTTACATGTGTACTCAAGCTTAAGGCATTTTTTTAGCCAACAGAAAGTACTAAAAGAGGAGATACGCTAATATAGGCTACAAAATGCCTGAAATAAGCCTAAAAAAGCACATAAAAAGCTGAAATCTAGCATGTTTAGATGGTCCAAAAAGAAAAAAAATACAGCCACCATATCTAATGATTAGTAAGCTGCAATATATACATTTTTTTGGCTGTGGGGGTTTAATGTCGCATTAATGTTTTTAAGAAGCATATGAAGTTATCAGTATATTTGTCTTTAGCCAACTTATTCTCATCCAGGAATCATGCAACACTGTCTGAGGTCTCTAAAGGTGTTTTTGAAAAGAAGTCAAACATTTGAACACTAAACATGAATGGGACTTCAACACAGACTTCTGCCAAGGAAAACAGCATAGTGCGTCAGCACTAGAGATCTATTTTAAAAGGTAATACTGTAACACACAATTATAGCAATTCCATAGCAAGGACCAAAGAACCAAGTGAGATAAAGTCTGGGATGAAGCCTATGCTATTAAAATAGTCCCAACCAGGGGCAGACTGACAACTCATGGGGCCCCCGGGCAATAGGGGATCATGGGGCCCCTGCGTCCTTGCCCAAACTCAAAAAAGCCTATGAAAAAGGTACCGGGGCATCTCATGGGGCTCGCTACTGCCCCCCGGCCATTGGGCAGTACACGAGTTTCCAAATGGTCAGTCCACCCCTGGTCCCAACAGTGGTTTGAGGTCAGCTAAGTCTTCCAAAATACTATTCACATTTATTTACTCCTTTAACAGTATCGAAGCCCCCTTCCCATTGTTGAATTGAACATAGATGTGTTTGTAGTGCTCATAGCCCTAAAATAGGCAGTGACTGGGGCTTTACAGATACCAATTACAATGTGACTTAGAAGAGCAGCAATACCAGCATCAAGCTGAGAAGTTCTCCAAGTCATAAAGCACTAACACATTACCTGAGTACAAATATTTTTTGCAGCTTTAAAAGCTTTTCCATTAACCTCTAACAACTTCCAGGTTATATTTTTAAAGTCAATAAAAAGACAAAGTTACAATGTCTTTGTTTTATAGAAAGGATTTATAAAAAAAAACTATAGAGTCCCAGGAAAGGTTGTAGCTCCTATTTATTCTTCGGAACAGGGGCCTCTTTAATGGATCACACTTTTGCATCCACTCAGTGAATTCCATCTTCATCACCATTATCTGCTAGGATTTCAACAATGACACTCCAAATCACATTTTAGTTTTAGTCTGACATCAGCAGACACTGAACTGCATGTGGCAAGCTTTGATCCCGCTATGTAAGTAATTCTTTTTTGTATATAAGCAGTTGTATCATCCACTGGCAGCTGTAGATAGGTTTGCGCAAGGTTTAGATTAGGGAAATGTTTTTTTGGTCAATGTTGTCAATATATAATTAACAACAGGAATCTAATATGGGTGTTCCTGTAAAGTTATATGTTAGCATCTATTGTTTATAAATCACTTGCAGCCAGTAGGCAACAAGTATAAGGCTGGCCATACAATGTAATTTTCTTTCCTTTAACCACAAGTTTAAGGAAAGAAAATTGCTGGATTCCCCCACCAACACAGTCAATGTTAATGGGGGAATCCCTCCAGTTGTGCGATATCCAGGAGCAATGCTCGTACCTAAAACCCAACAGGCTAGTTGTACTGAAGCTGATCAACAGATCGACTTCAGTACAACCAGCCTGCCCAAAGATGCCTGCTAAACCAGCTGAATTTCAATCTGTCTACGGCCGGCTTAAGTCTACCCAAGGTCATAATTACTGACAATTGCTGAATACTGGCATTCATTTAATGTGTTGTGATGATCTGCAACTATGATTGATAATAATGATGATATTATTGCACAGCAGCCACCAATACACTGCAACACCAGTAGGAGAGCTGGTAAGGTGAGTGGAAGTTTAGTTGACATGCAAAACACTTTGGGATAATTTATCAAAAACAAGAAGGAGCTGAAAAACAAATGGCACAAACACCAAATTTTATTTAATGTCTGCTCTGATTGAATCCCTTCACTCCAGATTAAATCCTAGTTCACATGACTCAATTCATTCATTTACACTTTTGAAATCAAAGTATAGACTATTTTTTTTAAGTTTTTTTAAAAAATAGGGAAGAGTTACTGTATAACTCTTGTGATGCTATTGTTTTGCGGTTTGTGTACCATTTAGGAAATTTCAATTAACCTTTTGCCAAAGATATGCAAAGGAGGTTAGAGAAAAGTTCCCAAAATGAGGGGAATTCCCTTATTGGACAGTTATTCCTGGAACAGGTATCCCCATTTGGAAGATCTCCCTTCACCTCTTGTTCTGGAGACAACTGTAAAGTTTTGGATTTCTCCTCACTTTGCTTGTCAGTGACAATGGTCAGAAGTACAAATAGAGCAGTAAATCTCCCAAAAAACAGCAATAAAGAAAAGTGTGATAGCGGGTATAACTTATTCTCATTCAATCAACATTTAAAAAGAATGTCTTGACTAAAAATGAATTTTCAGATGTCCATCTAGTCCACCCAGAGTGTGAAGATCAATGCAGTATCCTGTGAGCATGATACACCTTGTCAAAAAACCTACAAGCCTTTTGTTGCCAACCATGCTTAAATCCATGCTTTTTATGAGAAATTGTATTCTCTTTGACTACAGCAAGAGGACCAGTAAACTACCGTATTGTGATTCAGTCCTGACGTCAAGCAAATAATTAAATGGATCCAGTAAATCCCTTAGAGGAAAAAAAGATTGAAATGTGGTTTTATAACTCATAAGAAACCAATCCAAATAAAACAATAAAGAACATGCATAATATCTGTCCTGGGATATTTAATAACACATTGGGGAAACTGTATATCTACACAACAGACTATACTCCAGGACATATACCATACAAGTCCTACAAATCTCTAATAAGCTGAACACCGCTCTGAGTTATCTTGTAACTGAAGATGTGTGCTGTACGGTGTTATTGTTTTTATTCTGCTTTAATAATCATTGATCTGTCATCTGACATCCTCATAGCAAAATTGTCTGCTTTGTCTACACAACGTGTATAGCTTGGTAGAGCACATATGATTATCCATGGTAGCTCTGTCTTTCCGTTTATATACTGGTGACTTACCATGGAGACATTAACTATCTATGTTACTAGGATCCTTGCAGTGTTTTAATTATAGCTGTGGGAAACAAACCAGATTTTCAAGTGTGTAATTAGTTTCTTGCCATTTTTAAAGAGGAAGCAGATGTTTATAGGTTAACCCTATGTCTGAAAAGCAGATTAAAAAAAAAAAAAGAACTATGTACAGTTTACTACTTTAAGTTAAAATGGTGGACGATCCCTGCAATTCAACCTGCAAAAAAATCAGGCATGCCACATTAACGTAGTCCATTTTGTTTTGAATGGGCTAGCAGCACACCTCAGCACACAAAAAATGTACCTGAATTAACTCTCTTCATATCTGAACATTGTGGTGAACTATACTGCTGGTGCATTCTGCTGTACTGTATGTACATACATGCATGGAGTTTGCATGTTCTCCCTGTGCTTGTGTGGGTTTCCTCCGGGTACTCCGGTTTCCTTCCACACGCCAAAAACATGCTGGTAGGTGAATTGATTCCTGTCCAAATTGGCCCTAGTATGTGTATGTATGAATGTGATTTAGGGATCTTAGATTGTACACCCCTTGAGGGTTAGGGACTGATGTGAATGTACAATATATATATGTAAAGCGCTGCGTAAATTGACAGCGCTATATAAGTACCTGAAATAAATAATTAAATATATTATATATGGGAAAACTCGCACTTTAGCATGTGTTAACACAATACATAAACATATACTGTATGTTATTAAAATTATTATTATAATAGTACAGGATTTATATAGTACCAACAGTTTTTACAGCACTTTACAAAATAAAGGGCGACAGTACAATTACAATACATATCAATTCAAGAGAGTTCAGAGGGCCTTGCTTGTGAGAGCTTACAGACCTGAAAGGATGATCAAGTGATACATACAGTAAAAACTGTGAGGAATGAGTTGAAGGATAAAGTAAATTACAGTTTATTAGGTGGAGGTGGCATAGACCTCCATGAAGAGATGGGTTTTCGTGGATCACCTAAAGGAAGAGTAAGAGTAGGACAGTGTAGGAGATAACCAGACATTGGGGGATAAGGAGTTCCTTGAGACTGGAAGAGGGGCTCTGGCATCCTAGAAGCAAGCATAGGAGTAGGTGATGAAGTGCAGGAGGTCTTGGAAAAATCAAAGAGGATTGTTTAGATATTTTTAGCCAAAGTTGGTCATGTAACTCAGGGCAGAAATGTGGATGGCTTTGTATGTTGTTGTTAGTATTTTGAATGTTTTAGGTTCTTAAAAATAAAGCTTAAACCTTCTCTCCTCCTAAGCTTTTTTTTTACACCTCATCATCAATTCCTAATTGCTTCTTTGAATAAAGAGGTCTAGGACCAGACCAAGGTAAGCCGGTGACTTCCTAAACAAGCCAAAATTTATACTCAGTATAAGATAAACATTGACAGTGTAGGAGATAACCAGACATTGGGGGATAAGGAGTTCCTTGAGACTGGAAGAGGGGCTCTGGCATCCTAGAAGCAAGCATAGGAGTAGGTGATGAAGTGCAGGAGGTCTTGGAAAAATCAAAGAGGATTGTTTAGATATTTTTAGCCAAAGTTGGTCATGTAACTCAGGGCAGAAATGTGGATGGCTTTGTATGTTGTTGTTAGTATTTTGAATGTTTTAGGTTCTTAAAAATAAAGCTTAAACCTTCTCTCCTCCTAAGCTTTTTTTTTACACCTCATCATCAATTCCTAATTGCTTCTTTGAATAAAGAGGTCTAGGACCAGACCAAGGTAAGCCTGTGACTTCCTAAACAAGCCAAAATTTATACTCAGTATAAGATAAACATTGCTCCTGTACGTTCACATTTCTGCTCTACCTTAGCGTTAGTGATGAGCCGCACTTACCTGAGTTTGGCTCATGGTGAGTGTGGATGCCATATCTGAACCCCATTGAAGTCAATGGGAGCCAAGTGTTAAAAAAAAAGTAATGGCCATTTTCTAGGCTAATATGCTTCAGGTTGTTAGACAAATGGCATGTGGGTCTGGGCACTGCCCTGGGGGACATGTACCAAAGCAAAAGCAAATTTTTTAAAAATGTTTCCATTTAGTGGGGAGCAGTGATTTTATTAATGTTTAACCACTTGCCCTCCAGAGGATGCGCCTCCCTTCCTGACCAGGCGATTTTTTGAGATAAGGCTGTGTGTTACTTTAACTGATAATTGCGCGGTCATGAAATGCTGCACCCAAATGAAATTTACATACTTTTTTCCCAAATATAGAGCTTTCTTTAAGTGGTATTTGATTGCAAGTGCGTTTTTAATTTTTTGTGCTATAAACAAAAAAATACCAACAATTTTGGGAAAAAAAACAATATTTTTGACTTTTTGCTATTAAACATTTTTAAAAAACAAATTTCATCATACATTTAGGCCAAAATGTATTCTGCTACATGTCTTTGCTAAAAAAATCCCAATATGTGTAAATTAATTGGTTTATCCGAAAGTTATAGCATTTACAAAAGGCGGTATATATACTGGATTTTTTTTTTTACTAGTAATGGCAGCGATCAGAGATTTTTTTACTAGTAATGGCAGTGATCAGAGACGGGACTGCAGGACTGCGGCAGGCATTATGACACTGGGGAGAACTGACTTGGTGTCACTGACATCCCCAGTGACACCAGTATAGTGGTCAGTGCTAATAAAAACACTGACACTGTACTAATGGCTCTGGGCAGGAAGGGGTTATCATGTGGGGTGATCAAAGGGTTAACTGTGTGCTGTTTTACTATGAGGCTGTGTGTTTCACTGTAAGCACACTGCTTTGTGTGGCTCTGCTATGCAGAGCCATATAAAGCAGTGTACAGGAGCTGACAGGGGAGATATCTGTGTTGTTTATACACAGGTCTCTCCCCCATTGGAGATACTCAGTGATCACCGGGAGCAAGCGAAAAAAATCACCGGCCGGGACCCTATGATTGACATCTGAGGCCGCAAATGGCAGCGCGGTTCCCCTACCCGGAACTGAAAAAGCATGTATATATACATAATTTTGCACACCTGTGCCACTCTGTAGCAGTATTTCTGCTATAGGGCGGCGTGGAAGTGGTTAAAGAGGGATGCCCTGGCCCTGCCTATGAAGTGGCACATCTGTACAATACACACTGTAACCTACTACATCAACACTGAAATTTACAGAGAGAAAATGCTGTTTAAATTGCCATCAAAATGAAGCTCCCAGTCATTTACTTCTGTTTGTAAACAAAGCGGCTGGAGATTCCCTTCATCTATACCAGGCCCTTATCCAAGATGAGGGCCTGATATAGATGTTAAACGGGGACTCCAACATAAAAAAAAAATTCAAGTCTGGCATAAATTTTAAGGGGGAACTCAATAGAAAAAAAGTGGGGTTCCCCCTAAAAATCCACACCAGATCTTTATTAAAGTATGCAACTCCCCCTCCTTCTGAACCATAACAGGCTACATGCCCTCAATGTGATCTATGTTGATGAGGACAAGTCCATAACCCCGACCCAACGGATATATAGAGGTCTGCAGGGGAGGTGCTTATTGAAGTCTGGAAGTCCCCTTTAATGGTGAGGTGGCACCCAGATACCACTCCCCTATGTAAATGAGTAAAGGAGTGCATAGCACTCATTTACAAAAAAAAGTAAAGTGTAAATAAAAATAGACAAAAAATGACCCACAATGTACATCCTTTGTTGATTGCATTGTCTAGAGTAGTGGATCCACATTAATCACAATTTCCAATGTCCAGTGACCCATCAAAAGAAAGAAAACAATCCCCCATGTCTGTTCCCATTGCTGCACTGACATCAAATGACATATGTGGTGGATGACAGTAGATATACACAAATGGGAGGGGTGTTACGGGAACAGGATTTGGGAGGCCTTTGTCCTTGTCAACAAAAGGTAAGGTGATTTTCCAAGGGACTGACCCCTGCAAGGTACCACCCCTATGTTGGAAGCATGTGGCCTGGTACAGTTCAGGAGAAGGGAGGCTCACACTTGTCCCCCTCTTTTCCTGGCCTGCCAGGCTGCATGCTTGGATAAGGGTCTGGTGTGGATTTTAGAGGGGGACCTCACACTTTTTTAACTTTTATTTATGGGGTCCCCCTTAAAATTCATACTAGACTTGAAATGCTAGCCATGTAAGAGAATAGGGCAAGGGATTTTGCTGGTTCTCAAGGACTTAAGGGTGCCTGCACCCACAGGTGTCTGTCACAACCATTGACATAAGTTTTCTTGTAAAGAAGCGGTAATAATTCCAAATACCTGAACATCCAAGATTCGACCCCAACTTGTGTTTATAAACAGTATGCCAAATGCATAAGTGATCTGTGATGGTTGTCAATGGTCAGGTTTTCAGTTTAGTGTGTATAGCCCTACCTTCGTTATTGTGGAATTGCTAAACCCTTTAATAAAACTTGTTAAGACAGAAGATAATGCCTAAACTTCAAAAGCCTGTTCATACCTATCTGTGTGCCTTTTAAAGCATTTTTAGGGCCTATTTACACTTCTATTTTCCTGCAGTAAAACCCATGAGTTTTACTACATTAAAATACTTTCAAATCTAAATTAAAAATTGAACCCCATATTTATATGTTGCAGTTCAGCATGTTTTCAAAGGGAAAGTATAAAAGCTCATATACACCTATGGCAAAGTGTGTGTGTGAATGGACCCTAAATGTGTGTTGATGTGCATTTAGATACACATTGACATACATTTTACATGCACTTTCACTGATTTCCTTGGCCCCCAATGTGAATTGATGCATAAAAAAGTATATCTATTCATACATTTTTTTATATCTGCCTCGACATTTGTAAACGTTTTAATATATGAATGCTTTCTGCAGAATAATGTTGTAATTATGCCACTGAGTTTGCTCCGCAACTAATTTGTATAATTGTGTACTACATGATACTATATTATGTCATGCCTCCTTGCAGTTCATTTCTGTTCATAGGTTTTACTTTTTGTCAGCATAAAAGCCAAGTGTTTAAAAAAAAAAAGTATAGCTACCTTTTTATTTAACAACACACATCATACAGATGTGAATTTACATCATTGAATATACTGGGGTTTGCCATATGGAACCTTACTTTGTGTTTCAACACTTAGGTGTGAATGGACCCTAAATACACACTGGCTCATATATATATATATATATATATATATATATATATATATATATATGTATATACTGCAAGGTTACTACTGATTAGTAAAGATTAGCATATTGTTTGACAAAACAGAGTAAATACGGTCAATCTCAGTCTTTTTTTGTGTGTTAATTGAAGTTTATCAATTGGATATGGGTATGCACATAGATCTGATCTACTGTATACATCAGTTCAAGAATCCAGGCAAACAAGATCTCTGAATTGCATTGTACTCTGAAAATCAGATAATTAATATACTCATAATAGCCAAACAATGAGATTTGTCAAATCTGCCCTATTCACAATTCGACTCTTTTATTCCTAACTGTTCAAATTCAGTTTAGCTCTTGGAGCATTCAGCAAAAGCTGACTCCATAGATAAACTGGAACTCTGGCTCTGATAAAACATAAAAAACTGCTAAACTGGGAGAAACTTCTATGTTACTGTAATGGGTTGGCAACAATATTAAACCTGACTATGATGATGCAATAATGTATATAACAAGTATTCAGTGGCGGAATTACCAGAGTCGCGAAGGTTGCACTTTCGACCGGGCCCTGGCGTTTCGCCACCATAAGGGGGCCCCGAGGCGGCAGGAAGGGTCCTGCTTTGGGACTGTCATAAAAGGCTTTGAGAAAGAAGGCACACCTTTGAAATGCTTTACTGCCCACTGGATAGACATAGAACATGGCGTGCAAGTAATGCTGCTTGATGCGGACACTGTTTACTACACTGAGTGATGCTATGCCAGCATTGTGATCACAAGTTGCTTCTGCTTCATACTGCCCTGCCTACCTGTGTGTACATCTCAGTCCCTTCCATCCATGCTGATATAGAGCTGCTTGAATGTAAGTGTGCTAGATTTTTGTACCAATAAATACTATTTGTTTTTAATGGGATCTTGCAGTCCTGTTTGTTTGTTTTGTTTTGTTTTTTTAAATAAAGGGCCCCACAATGGGAGCAAGGGGCCTTGGGGTCAGTGGGAAGGGCCCTGGGCCTGGAAGGAAGGGCCCCAGGATCATTGTAAGGGGGCCAGGCAGGGGGGTCAGAGGGGCCCTTCATGGGCCCTTCATGGCTTCTTTCACCGAGGCCCTGAAGGTTCTGGTTATGCCTCTGCACATATCCCACACAAGCTCAGTTGAAGCTTATTGGTAGAATACTTGAAAAACAACAATCTTACACACACTTAAAAAAAATGAAAAGGAATTTTTTTTTAGTTATAGATAATAGATTACAGAATAGGAGTCTCAGCTTCACTCTAGTTCAGCCCTCAGTAGGGTCTCCTGGTCTACAGCCATTGTGCATTGCAGGCCAAGTTTTGATGGTCAAAATGTTGTCATGAACTCTCATGATCCATATGATCACCTCAATAATCAGAACAGTTAAAGAGGAGCTCCAGCCTTCCCCCCCAAAATTAAAAGTCAGCAGCTGCAAATACTGTAGCTGCTTACTTTTACTATAAGGACACTTACCTGTCCAGGGTAAGTGGTCACCTGAGCTGATTCTTCAGAGGACTTTGGATCCAGGCCCTGGCATCTTAATTAAGGAAAAACCTTTGTGAGTGGTCCCGCAGTCTTCGGGGACCTTTGATGTATCTCAGAAGGCTGAGGATGAAGAGGGGGAGGGACTTCTGCTCAGATTGCCTAGGCAATTCGGGCAGAAGTGGGAACAGGTACCTGTAAAAACCAGGTACCCACTCCCTCCATGCCCCCCTCCAAAATAAAAGTGCAAATTCTTAAAGAAAAGGGGGGAGGAGGCAAATAAGTGGAACTTCCCCTATTGGGCGAAGTTCTGCTTTAAGATGGTTATATGCTGCCCATATCAATGATTCAGCAACTTGACAGTGCACTGTGCCTGCCAAATTTGGGCAATCCAATAGCTTAACCGCTTCCTGTCCACCCTATAGCAGATATACTGCTACAGGGCGGCATGGGTGCACAAAATCATGGCTGTGGCTCTCAATCACCAAGGTCCCAGTGCTTTTTATTAGCACTGATCACTGTATTGGTGTCACTGGGGATGTCAGTGACACCAAGTCAGTTCCTCCCAATGTCAGAATACCCGCCGCAGTCCCTCTATAAGTCACTGATCACCGCAATTACTAGTAAAAATAAAATAAATTTAAAATCCCAGTATATACAGTATACCGCCATTTGTAAATGCTATAACTTTCACGTAAACAAATTAATTTACATGTATTGGGACTTTTTTCTAGCAAAGACATTTAGTAAAATACATTTTGGCCTAAATTTACGATGAAATTTGTTTTTTAAAAATTTTTTACTGGGCGTGTTTAATAGCAAAACGTCAAAAATATAGTTTTTTCTCAAAATTGTCAGTCTTTTTTTATTTATAGTGCAAAAAAAAAAAATCCAGTATATATACCGCCATTTGTAAAAGCTATAACTTTCACATAAACCAATTAATTTACGCGTATTGGGATTTTTTCTTAGACGTGTAAATTTATGACAAAATTTTATTTTTTTAATTTTTTGACTGGACAGAATATTGTTTTTTTTCTCAAAATTGTTGTTTATTTTTTTTTATAGAGCAAAAAATAAAAAATGCACAGGTGATCAAATACCACCAAAAGAAAGCTCAATTTGTGGGAAAAAAAGGACATAAATTTCATTTTGGTGCAGCGTTGCATGACCATGCAATTGTCAGTTAAAGTAACGCAGCCCCGTAACGCATAAAATGGCCTGGTCAGGAAGTGGGGTAAATCCTCTGGATGGCAAATGGTTAAAGTATAACTAAAGGCAAAAAATCTTTTTTTTGTTTTTTTTTTTGTTTTAGTTGTGGACAGAGTGGAGAGGGGTTTTAGACATCTGACAGGGGTTATATTCCTCTCTTACTTGATCCAAAAGGAAAAAAAGTTTTGCCTATAGTGCTACTTTAATATAATACTGAGATGAGTGGTCAGCTGACTTGGTTGGTTTATATTGGTAACTCTGTGGCTTCTGTTTCTAGTTGTAGTGCAGTTTAAGCTTATAATTTTGTTAGAAAAATGGTTTAGCATTATACAGTGAGGAACAGAAGTATTTGAACACCCTGCGATTTTGCAGGTTCTCCCACTTAGAAATCATGGAGGGGTCTGAAATTCACATTGTAGGTGCATTCCCACTCTGAGAGACAGAATTAAAAAAAAAAATTCAGGAAATCACATTGTATGATTTTTAAAGAATTTATTTGTCTTGCACTGCTGAACATAAGTATTTGAACACCTAAGAAACAGCAAGAATTCTGGCTCTCAAAGACCTGTTACTGTTCCTTTAAAAAGTCCAACTCTACTCCACTCATTAATCTAACTTAGTAGCACCTGTCTGAGCTCTTTAAAGACACCTGTCCACCCCACAGTCAGTCAGATGCCAACTACTACCATGGGCAAGACCAAAGAGCTGTCAAAAGACACCAGAGACAAAAAAGGCTGGAAAGGGCTACGGGGCAATTGCCAAGCAGCTTGGTGAAAATAGATCAACTGTTGGAGCAATTGTTAGAAAATGGAAGAGGCTAAAGACGACTTTCAGTCTCCCTCAGACTGGAGCTCCAGGCAAGATCTCACCTCGTGGGGTATCACTGATGATAAGAAAGGTGAGGAATCAGTCCAGAACTACAAGGGAGGAGCTGGTCAATGACATGAAGAGAGCTCGGACCACAGTTTCAAAGCTCACTGTCGGTAGAACACTACGCCCTCATGGTTTCAAATCATGCATTGCACGGAAGGTTCCCCGGCTCAAGTCATCACATGTCCAGGCCCGTCTGAAGTTTGCCAATGACCATCTGGATGATCCAGAGGAGGCATGGGAGAACGTCATGTGGTCAGATGAGACCAAAGTAGAACTTTTTGGTCTAAACTTCACTCGTCGTGTTTGGAGGAAAAAGAAGGATGAGTTGCATCCCAAGAACACCATCCCTACTGTGAAGCATGGGGGTGGTAACATCATGCTTTGGGGGGTGCTTTTCTGTGAAGGGGACAGGACGACTGCACTCTATTAAGGAGAGGATCAATGGGGACATTTATTGTGAGATTTTGAGCAAAAACCTCCTTCTCTCCGTCAGAGCATTGAAGATGGGTCGTGGCTGGGTCTTCCAACATGACAACGACCCGAAGCACACAGCCAGGATAACCAAGGAGTGGCTCTGTAAGAAGCATATCAAGGTTCTGGAGTGGCCTAGCCAGTCTCCAGACCTAAATCCAATAGAACATCTTTGGAGGGAGCTGAAACTCCGTGTTGCTCAGCGACAGCCCCGAAACCTGACAGATCTAGAGGAGATCTGTGTGGAGGAGTGGGCCAAAATCCCTGTTGCAGTGTGTGCAAACCTGGTCAAGAACTACAGGAAACGTTTGACCTCTGTAATTGCAAACAAAGGCTTCTGTACCAAATATTAACACTAATTTTCTTAGGTGTTCAAATACTTATGTTCAGCAGTGCAAGACATAAATTCTTTAAAAATCATACAATGTGATTTCCTGAATTTTCTTTTTAAATTCTGTCTCTCAGAGTGGGAATGCACCTACAATGTGAATTTCAGACCCCTCCATGATTTCTAAGTGGGAGAACTTGCAAAATTGCAGGGTGTTCAAATACTTCTGTTCCTCACTGTAGCTACAAATAGGGGGCATTCTATTTAGTTTGGAGATGTCTTTAAAGTGCTACTAAACCCTCAACAGTAAAATCATCCTGTATATGCAGTAAAGCATGCTTGTTATACTCACTGTTATACTCACCGTGGAACCTAAGGGGTTAATCCTCTGCATTGTGTAAAAAGGCTGTTTGATCCTTTCTTCTCTGCCCCTCCTCTTGTTGAAATGACCACATGATATAAACGGAATCCTTAGTCACATGCTCAGTTTGGTGTGTATTGTAGGGTTTTATTTTTTTTGGGAGAGTGCATGTGATCATCACAGGGCCAATCAGCACTGTCCAGACAGAGGGTCAGAGGTTTCACATCCTCCTAGAGCAGAAATAAAACTCCTCCTACAAGCTTTAACCAGTGCTCTGCTGAAGTCACAAGACTGCTCTAACTGCTGATGAGAAAAGGTATTTAGCAGTTTATATTTACTAAAATAATTACATTTCCATGTTCTGTGTACTGTGGGAGACCAGATATAGTGAATGCAGGATCCTGGGTTTAGTATCACTTTAATTCCTATTTATTTACACTTCTTGTCAAGACAGCTGGTGATAATTCAGGTCAGATAGACTGTAACAGTATCTGATTCAGATAATTTTGAGTCAGAGACCGGGTGAGTTAAAAAAAAAAAAAAAGTTCAATCTTTTCTATCACAACACACAAAATGTTGATACAGGTTACTTTGTATCCTTGGTTTGTATGCTTGTGACCCCACATTTTAAAACAACATGTTTATCACTAGTTTAATCTCTGGCTCTTTGTCGAAAAAAAGCACATTATTCTAGAATATTATTTTTTGCTAGACATCTGTTTTTTAATATCACAGTGTAAGAAAAACATACATATCACTCGTCTGGAGATTATGCAGAACCCTTTTCATAAAGCGAGAAGTTATTTTGTATTGGTCATTGGCACATGGCTGTGGATTCTTCTATGGCATGGTAATAAAACTTTTCTATGAACATATGGGTAACAAATGAGTTTGATCTCTTTTTCCTTGTATATTTAAATGTTTAACATCCAAGGAACAGGACTTTTATTAGATTCAATTATTCTTTTTCCTTTGTCTTTATTTTCTCTTTTTCTTTCTGTTGCTTCATGCTTTTAAATTAGTTTCTGATGCTGCATAAAAAATCTAATAAGGAGTTATTGCAGTAAGACTACCAGATACGCTTCATATATCCACTTGTAGGTGTAAATTAAATGAGCATATATTCTATCTTTAGGTTGATGACTAGAATGTTATTAGGGCAGGAAGCACACTGTTAGCGCAGAACAGGGTTAGTATATGTTATATTCATTTACATATCAGAATTCAATGACTTACCTTCATTCAACTAATGTGGATGGTTCTTTAACCTTAAAAAATTGTATTTTTGTTTAAATATGCTCTTACTACAGGCTGACTACTTGTATGGTGTTCCAATTTAGTGTCTTAAACATTTACTTGAAGATCGCAAACATTTACAGTATGTTTGGGATTGTGCATGCAGAAAGAAGATTTTTTTTATTACCATTTTTAACAATAGCAAAATCAAAATGAGCAGTGCATACAATAATAATAAAATTACAGGACCAAGAATGGTTGTCCATTGTTGTGGGTTTTCAACCTATAATTAAAGTGATCTATCTAGTAAACCATAACTGGATGACATTTAATTTGCTAAATCTCTGTGTGTCATACACAAATGGCATGTTTTCCATAAAATACTCTTTTAACTCTTTCTCATACATTTTTGCATCTCAATGTTTATCTTCTTCAGTCTCTTTCATCCGGTAACTGTATACATGTATTCACTCTACCCTCAGCTGAACATCAGTGTTCTGGACTGACTACTGATGGTGACAACGGTGGAATATATGTGTCTATTAAGTGGTTATTCCATTGCTTAAGATATTTTTTTAAGAACTGAATTCCCTTAAAAGCTTTTAAGAACTTCATTCACAAAATCCAAAATCCATTCAAAATCTTTGTATTAGAGAGTGCATGGCAAGTGGTAAGTGGAGACTATATATGGTAGCTGGACTGGAGACCTGGAGCAAAAGTAAGAGAAAAGAGAGGAGGCAGACTGGGCTACAGTTACTCTTACTGTGATGTATTTTTAAAGTTGCTTGGGTATTGTAACAACTGCCTCTTTATTGCCTGGGTATTGTGGTAACTGCCTATTTGTTGCCTGGGTATTGCAACAATTACCCATTTGTTGCCTGAAATTGTAACAAATCCCCATTTTTTGCCCAGGTATTTTCAAATTGCTGGCTCGGTATTATAACGATTGCCATTCTTGCCTGGGTGTTATAATGATTGCCCTTGTGCTGCATGGTTATTTCCACAATTCCCAATTGTTTCCTAGATGTTGCAACATCTTTACATTTGTTGCTCATGTATTGTAATGAGCACCCATTTGCTGGCAATGTATTTTAACTTGAGTTTGTTTGTTGGTCACCTGTTATAACAAGTTCCCCATGTATTGTAATGATTGCCTGTTTCTTGCCCATGTATTGTCAGAATTTCTTTCTTCTTCTTAGCTACCTTTTTTGGAGGAGCATATTACTATAATTGTATCCCCTAGCAGGCCTGTCACTGTGACCCAAAAATATGCAATATTTTGGTTGTGTCCTCAGTTTACCATGACACGAAATGAAAATGTTCAATTCTAGTGAAATTTAAACAGTGGCATTTTTAGATTGGTACTGTAAAGCAAGCGAATAACTACTTTAAAGTGGCATGTAAAGCATGCCACTACTAAAGTGGCATTTAAATCATGCCACTATTATACCCACAGGAAAACATGTACCACATCTATCTTAGTCCTTCCACCCAGAGGGGCTCATCCAATAAAGATTGTGAAACCAATTATTTTGGAATGAGCAAAGCTAACGCTTTGGTTTAATAAACCTCATAATAAAGCACCATAACTGTAACCAGCAACAATACATTTTGTGAGCATCAAACAAATACCGTTCAACCGCTGGCAAGGTAAAAGCAAATTAAGTCATAGCAATATACGAACATGTAGGGTGGTTGGTAACTTTCCTTAACTGGAGTATGATCAAAGTCAGCAAACGCAAAACCTTAAAAGTATAGGTAAATCTGAAATCTATTTTTCAATATGTTTGGCACCATGCCCCAGCATATACATTTCCTTAAGCAACCTTTTTTGTGAACCTGTTATAAAATTTGTTACCTAGAGATGCTGTCAGTAACAGCACTTCCTGGTAAAGATGGCAATGCTAAGCCATTGCCTTAAAATCAGCAGCAGTGCTGTCAGCCTGCCATATGCACCTCCTAAGTTGACTGTTGGGCTAGCTATCAGTCCAACACATGAATCTTGCAGACCTGGAAGTCTATCCTTTGAATGATAGAACCAGATAGATCCAGTCATTCTACACATAAGAGGCTTGTTGCTGCACTTTAAAATGATTATCAGCTTGCTTTAAAGTGCCAATCTAAAAAAGCCACTGTTTAAATTTCAGTAGAATTGAACATCTTCATTCCTAATAATACTTTAATGTTTTATATTATGATCTTCTCGTTTGCTACTGTCATCAAAGAGATTGTGATGTCAGCTAGAACTCCAAACACAACTATTAATAATGACATGTAAATGTAGGCATAGGTTGGAACATTGAAAAGCTTATCTAACCAATGTTTCATTTCTTGAATGAGCCAGATGGCAAATGAATCTTGACACCTAGATACTTTGATGTGATAAATTCTTCTTCATGTAATCTAACCCTGCAAGTATCCGTCTGCATTATACAGTGACTTGTGTTGTGATTAACTATTTTCATTTTAGTAAAAGTCAAAAAATTCATTGGGATATCAGTTTTTGATAGGATGGAACAAGTACATTAATATGTAAGTTCACCTTTATGAATTATTGTATACTTTATTTCTTTCACATGTATCATTCTCCAGTTACAATTGTAAATCTTCTTCCTTTTCAATCTGATCTCATGTGTGTGGAAACCCAAATTTAAACCAAAACCACAGTACCTTTTAAATGCAAATGCTAAAATTGAAAGTTAAAAATTGAGCATGCATGCAAACGTTAAAATCTTTGCTAACGTTTGTATTATTCATATTTAATATATTCCACTTGTCGACGTGACTATTCTGTTTTTTAGCATTAGTCGGATATGATGAATGGCAGTGCTATCACTTTTTTTATTCTTTGCAAGGAATGGAGTGATTAATGGGGGGGACTATCCTTTCCTCTTCCTTCCTATTTCCTGCTCTTCTCAACCACGTGGCTCTTGTTTTGTAAAATGCAGCTTTCAGAAAATGAGAAGGTAGAGTACAGGGCAGAATTGACAGGAGCCACATCACTCTCTGAAGTACTAGTATCTGCCCCTTAAGCCATCCATACGTGGATCGAAATTCAGCTGGTTCAGCAGGGAATGGCCACATTTTAATCCATGTATGGGCTCCTTGCTTCTACACAAGTCGAACTATCAATCAACTTGTGTACAACAAGCCTGTCATTTTTTTTCTGAACGATTAGTGCCACCAGCAGAACACAATTGTGCTACGGGAAGGATTACCCCATCAACACTGACTCAATTAATTGCATAATCTATGCTCTGTCTTACTAAATATAGGAGCATAGTGACATATTAAGAAGGCGGTGTGGAAAGCCTATGACTTAGGATGAGTGACTCTGCTCTGGTTAGATTTGCCAAGAATTCTGTAAAATGTGACCAGCCCAAATGTATAAAAAATCTCACTGAGGTCTATAGGTGAGAGAATCCTGTTATTTAACGTTGGCCATTATTAGGCAAACTACTGTTAAGGAAGGCATGGGAGGGTGGGCACTGCCATGGAGAACATGTGCTAATGCTATTTTTTTTTTTCATATGATTTGCTGCTGTCATACCATAAGTAACATTCAAGTGTAAAGTGCTTTAAAATACCATATAGTGGGGAAATGGTCTTTTCATGTGGTTTCAAGGACAACGTTGAAAATCCACAAATTCTTTAAAAACCATGCTTGTGGGTGCTGTAGCTGTGCATGGTGTTACAGAACAGCACGATTTGTACTGATAGTAGATAGATGATTTTTTTTTCTACAATTAGCATTACTTACATGCAGCAGCAGCATCCCAGTTTGAAATAACTGATTATTAAATGTAGTTTAAGCAATGACACATGCTTTTCCATCATACGATAATAGGCTTTGAAAGGTAGACAGAAATTTGCCAGTAGCTATGGTTGTCCTTGTGCTAGCTTATGTAAAACTACTCTGCCTCTGGGCAATTTTTATCAAACTCTCAATATGAATTAAAAGACCACAGATCATACAGCAGTGTAGACCTAGCCAGCAGCAGGATATGTGTAATGAGGAAGAACTGGTCAATAGGTACTAGTCAAAAAGAGTAGAAACAGGTATTTTACTTCAATGATAAAGAAACCACACATGACACAGAAGTATAAACATGGCCAGCAGTGGGACAGGGCTATGCCAAACATTTACTAGAGACAAACAGCACCAGCCTTACTACAAGAGTTATGATACTCAAGAGGATACAGCACTGTAAATTGGCCACCAGCAGAACAGTTTTAATCTGAGCTCATAGGCCTAACTGGTGAATTCCTAACTTTTATTTTTACTATGGGAATAAGTGGATAGTGAATGAGGGTGGTATAATGTGAGGTGGTTTAGATGCACACTGATTATGCTTTTAGTTTTTTCTTCTTTCAAACGATGCAGTGGCATGCTGTGAACAAAAGGCATCTCCAAAAACAGATGGTCAGTAACAAGTGAACCCCAAACTTAAGAAAAGACCCTGACAACATAATATGAAAAAGGAATGAAAACCCCAAAATACCAATCCTGAAACAAAATTTGCAACTGATAATTTAGTTGGACTCTTGGTTGCTGGGTAAGGGTGGTGCCAGCAGCCTTAGGTACCACAAAAGAGATCAGGAACCATTATTGTGGTAGTTACTGATCATGTGAACACTGTGGTTGGCCAGTAATCCTAGTACTAAAATGAAGCTTGTAAATCCTGAAGAGAAGATCTGAATATGAAGATCTAAATATGATTAGTGTTGTTCCTGATCATGTGATCACCATGATGCGCCTAGGGAAAATGTGTTACTTTGTTGCAGTAACAAACTATTTTTCTGTCTGCTGCTTTGCAAATACTAGTTTTGATGGGAAAATTAAAGTGGATTAAACCCTGCTAGATATTTTCAGGCTGTCCCCTTCTGCAGGTACAGCTGTGCAAAACATTATGTAAAACACTAAAAATAAATGCCTACACTGTTTAAAATCCATTATTACACTCTCTCTACACATGTTCAGTTGCTCTCTATTTTTTGGCACTGTGCTGAAAACCAGAGCCATTAGAGACAGATCTGCTGACAGCCTAAAGATGTACTGCTGCTCAAGGGCTCTGGTCTTTTAGCAAAATGGCAGCCTCCAGCAAGAAGAAACAGGAACACTGCACACACTAATTTTGGTAGCATAATTATTAATGTGGAATGTATGTTTCTTGCTAAAGAACATTATTTTTTTATCAAGTTTTGGTTAAAGCTCCACTTTAAGTGTATAGTCTTCTTGCAATCAATATCAATTTAGGATGCTTCTGAGATTATTCACAGTACACTGACAAGTGCATGTGAACTGCAGTTAACTAGGCTTGTATAGGGGTAGAAGCAAGCTCTGACATGACCAAAAGCCATAGGTCCTAATTTTTCTCTTTCTCCTAACAAAAATATCGAACAAAGTAGTGTAAAAAAGATGTGTTAAAAGTATAGTTAAAAAGCACATCATGTTTCCAATCCTAAACTCCAAGCAGCTATGAACAGGTAGTTATGTTACTAAGGAAGGATATAAAGTAAGACATTTGGGATGGGATCTGTTATTTACCTACAAGTATGTGAGGGAGGCCTCAAATAGGATATTCCAATTATCCTCCTCTGGACGGCAAACCCTATGGTGGACGTTAGAGGGAGGTATAAAATACATATATGCAGATGCATCAACCACCCTCCCTTTTTGGACTACACTTGAGGTCTGCCCCCCCCCCCCTCCACTCTCTACAAGCTTGGAGGCCCATACATTGTTGTTCTTGAACACTTTGAATCCTGTTTGGTAGAGGTGAGACTCCATTGGAGGATATCCACTATAGAGACAATTGCCTCTCCTATTGGAATCACGAGCCCTCGCTACCTGAGGTGGCCCGTTTATGGAATCCTAGTTTTACCATCATTATCCTTGGACGCTGACAACCCTTTGGGATTACAATTATTTATGGATGATTGACTTTGGAAGACAAATTATTAATATGAATCCTTCAGTGCACAGGGGGCATGCTAGTTTTCATTCATCATGAATACCTATATTATCATTTGTAAATACTGTATTTATAATGACCAAACAGTTGTTTTGATAGTTTATAATTATTATTATTATACAAGATTTATATAGTGCCAAAAGTGTGTGCAGCGCTTTACAATATAAGGGAGACAGTACAATTACAATACATTTCAGTACAGAAGGAATGTAAGGGCTTATAATTACTGTACATATGAGCAGTAATCAGAGTTAGTATAAGTAAACCTGGGGCTTGTGGAGATGTTTTTAATGTGTTGTGTGTGTAACTTGTACAATACAGAGAATTGTCTATATGCTCTCGCCACAAGTATATATATCTTTTAGATAAAGCTTCTATATATATAAAAAACACATAATTTAGCTGAGCCATAAACTAATTATTTTTCCATTTTTTGTTTCATACAAGTATTGATTAGTGGCTCCCAGATTAATTTTCAGGAATTAGGGCCTTGAGGCTGTTATTTTTTGTTTCCAACATAACACCTTCACTTCTCCAATGACTTTCACACAACTGAAAAAACCTAGATCTTTCCCACAGTTTGGCTAACACAGCAAGTAGGGCAATAAAAGCTTATTTTTTTCTCTGCTAAAAAGGCAACAACCAACTTTTTTTTCTTTGTATCATCTGCTAATAAAAATCCAGGGAGTGTGTGTGTGTGTGTGTGTGTGGGGGGGGGGGGTTGTAGAATGAGAAGTACAACTAATGCATTATAGTCTTTACTCCCTAGTCTCAGTGGTGTCCTCTTTTTGGTGTAATTTTCATGGCAAAGATAATATGGTGTCAGAAAACAAGTGAAAAATTTGCAGACTGAAAACCAAAATATGCACGGCTGGCTCTAGGCCCTATGATATGCTGAAACAGCAGGTAGAGCATATGGAAGCAGTGTCCTAATTATCAGAAAAAATAGCTCTATGAATATTGTAGTGGTTATCCATAGTGGAATGTTGTGTCTAGAAAAAAATTACCACAAACTGACAGCTTAGCAAAAATATGTAATTTTTTTATTTTTTCATTATTTTCCAATACATTTCAGAAAAAAAACAGCTTTACAATTTACCACTTGATAAATACCATCAGGGCTGTATTAAGACACCATGCAGCTTTAGGCACACATGAATAATGAGGCCCTTTTATACAAGTTTCTACCCTTGTATCATGTGACTATTATTGTAAAAACTGCTGATAGAATGTGCGGTTGGAGGCAGCATGCAGTCTGCTTTATATGCAGAGCTACTGTTTAAATGTACAGACCATCAAACAAGAATAGAAAAGGTTGTTTTATAAGTCCTGAATGACAAAGAACCTTCTGACTTCTCTCACCATCCATTGCTGCCCCTTACCTTAATTTCTTTACTAAACGTAGGCACAAATTCATGGCAACAGGGATGAACCACCTAAAGAAAATGGAGGACCTAACAGACCAGATAATACATGACAGACATGCACTGTACCTGCCCTGAAATTGTCAAGGCCTTTTCTTTTTAATGAATCTCTCTATACCTTTTATTGCATATTGCCCTGATCTGAGACCATGGGGGGCTCTAGGGCTACTCGTCCTGTGTTAGGGTTTCCTTGCTGCACACCCTCACTTATACTCTTCCCTATCCCAGTTTGCATCACCCTCTTTACACTTTCTCTTACTCTATCTTTTCTTCTTCCTCTTTTTTCTTCCTATCACCTTTTTACTTCTTAAGTTTTTTTTTCATTCCCAGCTTAGCTAGAGTGATTAACAGGGGCGGACTGACCATTTGGAAACTCGGGCACTGCCCGAGGGCCCGGGGTCAGTAGGGGGCCCCATGAGATGCCCCTGGTACCTTTTTCATAGGCTTTTTGAGTTTGGGCAAGGACACAGGGGCCCCATGATCCCCTATTGCCCGGGGGCCCCATGAGTTGTCAGTCCACCCCTAGTGATTAACCATTATGTCTAATGACTCCCTAGAGGGTCCTCTACTGAAGTTTACAGAGCTTGAATATGACTCTACTTAGGTATAAGTTAAGTAACTATGCTAGAATCAAACAAAATGCATTATACTGTCAATGTGAACTTTTCATGATGATGTAATTTCCATTGGGATTTCTGTAAGATAACTGTGAACTTTGATGGATGTTAAATCCCAATGTTTCAGGCTGTGACCTTTTTTGTATTTCTACTAGATTTCTCAACAAAATCTTAATTTTTGGAGTAATTGTTCAGATGTAAACAAAAGAAGGAAACAAAATAAGGAAAGTTATCATTATGTAAATGTTGTGTACTCATCCTCTTAACCTGCTGCCCTTTAGTTCTGGCCCATATGAGTACCACTATGATAACTACAGCTCTTGAGCACTGCAGATGTGGCTTGTTGGTAAAATGTTGATGTTTTTGCATTTCTGAACCATTGAAAATGTCAGGAAACTATGGATATAATTCAACCCAAAAGCAACTTTTACTCTACAACTGTATTTTGTGCTCATATAGCATTGAAAGCACACATGTAGGTTATTCCCATATTGAGTGGTTCTAAAAACCTCTGTTCTCTTCCTTATTATCACCTCCAAAATGACTCTTCAGTGAATAAAAATGTCTGCCTTGTTTATTAATTTATCTGTTTGTTTATTTATTTAATTTTGCACCAACTTCCTGTAGAAGTAGAAAAAAATACCATAATTTTGCTAGGGAAGTTTCTCATTGCAGGGGTATTTTTTACAGACCTTAGAAATTTGTGGTGAATGTGATGATTGGGCAAAGAATATCCAATCACATGCAATGAAAGAAATAAAAAAACAACATTTTTTGAATGATGGAAGTAATCAGAGCTGGACATCATTCATTCCCTTGCAAAGCGAGCAGTCTATTTACCTTTAGTATATCAACCTCTTAGGCTAGGTTCACAACTGTGTGGGTGATTGCTGCTGCAGGATCACCCATCACATGCCATCATCATGCTGCAGGATCATCCCACAGCCGCAACCTGCAATACAGAAAAACACAGGAGTGTGTGAGTGCCATTAATCCTAATGGCATGGTGAACACATTGAAAATCGCACCTGCACTGGGAACCGCACTCCACTTGCATTTTCCATGCAGGCTGCAGTTTCTAAAATGCTGAAGAGTCTTTTTCCCTGCATTTCAGGAGGCACGGCAGCCCATTCAATCACAGAACCATGATAGTGTGAACAAAGCCTTAGGCCCCTTTCACACTGACGGCTCGATCAGGTCCTCATTTCAGTTTTTCAGCCACTCTATAGAGTGGCGGGTGTCAGTGGCATCCAATCTGATCATGTACACTAAATATAGACAGATAGAGATACATTCCCCATCCATCCAGCAGATTGGATTGGATGACAGTCGGATGGAAACGGGAAGGTGAACCTTTTCCATCTGACTGCCCCATAGAGAACAGCAGGCTGTGTCTGTGTTCTTTTTGCATAGTGGAGCAGACACAGACCTCTCATCTGCTTGCTCAGCGGGGATTAGTGGAGAGATCCCCCGCTGAACAGGCAGATCCACTTGATTGATTTGAGTCAGCCCTGTCTGAAATGGACTTAGTCTTATCCCTGGACATCTAAAAATGGACACACTTATGCCAGTATCATATGTATCAATAATTTCACAAATTTGCTAGAGACATTACTTTTGTGAAAATGAACAAAATTACTAAAGGTAATAGCTGAAAGGACAGTAGAGATGTGCACAAAGGAAAAATTTGTGTTGTTTTGTTTCGGTTTCATTCATTAAGTAACCCATTTTGTTTCATCATACTCATTATGTTAGGATGATTGGTTTTTGGAATGTTTTCATTTTTTCGGGAGATTATATATTCATAGTTCTGAATTGATTCATATTTTCAGAAGTTCTGTTATTTTTTCCTTTATTTCGTAAGATTGGCAATAGAGATGAGCAAATTTTTCAAAAATTTGATTCGGCTGATTCGGCGAATTCCAGGAAGAAATTCGATTCGATGCGAATTAATTCGCTACGAAGTTAACTTATAAAAAGGATTTCTAGGCTTCAGAGAGCCTTTAAATTAGTGCAGAACACTGTACCTTTAATTTAAATGCCCTTGGAGATGAGGAAGGAGAAGGAGAAGGAGAAGGAGAAGGAGAAGGATGAGAAGAAGGAGAAGGAGAAGGATGAGAAGAAGGAGAAGGATGAGAAGAAGGAGAAGGAGAAGGAGAAGGATGAGAAGGAGGAGAAGGATGAGAAGGAGAAGGAGAAGGATGAGAAGAAGGAGAAGGATGAGAAGAAGGAGAAGGATGAGAAGAAGGATGAGAAGAAGGATGAGAAGAAGGAGAAGGAGAAGGAGGAGAAGGAGAAGGATGAGAAGAAGGATGAGAAGAAGGAGAAGGATGAGAAGAAGGATGAGGAGAAGGATGAGAAGAAGGAGAAGGAGAAGGATGAGAAGAAGGAGAAGGATGAGAAGAAGGAGAAGGATGAGAAGAAGGATGAGGAGAAGGATGAGAAGAAGGAGAAGGAGAAGGATGAGAAGAAGGAGAAGGATGAGAAGAAGGAGAAGGATGAGAAGAAGGATGAGAAGAAGTATGAGAAGAAGGAGAAGGATGAGAAGAAGGACAGTTCTGTGACAGTTTCTGTCTATTTCTGACAGTTCTGTGACATTCACTCCATACAGCGGTTTCAACCGCTGTATTGAGGGAATGTCCCAGAACTGTCAGAAATAGTCTATTTCTGACAGTTCTGGGACATGTATGGAGTGAATGTCCCAGAACTGTCAGAAATAGTCTATTTCTGACAGTTCTGGGACATTCCCTCCATACAGCGGTTTCAACCGCTGTATGGAGGGAATGTCCCAGAACTGTCATAAATAGTCTATTTCTGACAGTTCTGGGACATTCACTCCATACAGCGGTTGAAACATTGTATCTATTTGTTTCCATAAATGACATTCTGCAGATACACTTAGAGGAGCTCTGCAGATACACTTTTTGCCGGCTTGGAATTATTCTTATTTTCATCCTACTTCTTCTTCTTCTTCTTCATCCTCATCCTCTTCTTCTTCTTCTGAGGATGAGGATGAAGAAGAAGAAGAAGTAGGATGAAAATAAGATTAATTCCAAGCCGGCAAAAAGTGTATGTGCAGAGCTCCTCTAAGTGTATCTGCAGAATAGAGGAACTCTGCACATACACTTTTTGCCGGCTTGGAATTATTCTTATTTTCATCCTACTTCTTCTTCTTCTTCTTCATCCTCATCCTCATCTTCTTCTTCTTCTTCTGAGGATGAGGATGAAGAAGAAGAAGAAGAAGAAGAAGAAGAAGTAGGATGAAAATAAGATTAATTCCAAGCCGGCAAAAAGTGTCAGTGCAGAGCTCCTCTAAGTGTATCTGCAGAGCTCCTCTAAGTGTATCTGCAGAATAGAGGAACTCTGCACATACACTTTTGCCGGCTTGGAATTATTCTTATTTTCATCCTACTTCTTCTTCTTCATCCTCATCCTCTTCTTCTTCTTCTTCTGAGGATGAGGATGAGGATGAAGAAGAAGTAGGATGAAAATAAGATTAATTCCAAGCCGGCAAAAAGTGTATGTGCAGAGCTCCTCTAAGTGTATCTGCAGAGCTCCTCTAAGTGTATCTGCAGAATAGAGGAACTCTGCACATACACTTTTTGCCGGCTTGGAATTATTCTTATTTTCATCCTACTTCTTCTTCTTCATCCTCATCCTCATCCTCTTCTTCTTCTTCTGAGGATGAGGATGAGGATGAAGAAGAAGAAGAAGAAGAAGTAGGATGAAAATAAGATTAATTCCAAGCCGGCAAAAAGTGTATGTGCAGAGCTCCTCTAAGTGTATCTGCAGAGCTCCTCTAAGTGTATCTGCAGAATAGAGGAGCTCTGCAGATACACTTTTTGCCGGCTTGGAATTATTCTTATTTTCATCCTACTTCTTCTTCTTCTTCTTCATCCTCATCCTCTTCTTCTTCTTCTGAGGATGAGGATGAGGATGAAGAAGAAGAAGAAGAAGTAGGATGAAAATAAGATTAATTCCAAGCCGGCAAAAAGTGTATGTGCAGAGCTCCTCTAAGTGTATCTGCAGAGCTCCTCTAAGTGTATCTGCAGAATAGAGGAACTCTGCACATACACTTTTTGCCGGCTTGGAATTATTCTTATTTTCATCCTACTTCTTCTTCTTCTTCTTCTTCTTCATCCTCATCCTCTTCTTCTTCTTCTGAGGATGAGGATGAAGAAGAAGAAGAAGAAGAAGAAGAAGTAGGATGAAAATAAGAATTCCAAACCGGCAAAAAGTGTATGTGCAGAGTTCCTCTATTTCTGACAGTTCTCTGACAGCTTCTTCACATGTACAGCGGTTGAAACATCTGTATCCTAAATGGAAACTAATAGATACAATGTTTTAACCGCTGTACATGTGTTCCTTCTGTCAGAGAACTGTCAGAAATAGCGGAGCTCTCTGCAGGGACACTTTTGCCGGCTGATCGGGAAAAATCCGATTCGCGCACCCGAAGTAGGCAAATATTCGGATTCGACGCGAATCGAATTTTTCCTGAAATTCGTATCGAATTCCGGTTCGCCTGGTTCGATTCGCTCATCTCTAATTGGCAATATTCGTTTTAATATTAATCTATTTATTTGAGAGTTTACTCTGCTCACTCTGAGACATCTCTTCTAGTGCAGCCCCCACAAAGAAAAATGGAATGAGCTGACTGGACAATGTTGACTGGGGTCACATGCATCTGAACGTAACGAATGGTACAAAATTTATCTCAGATTCATTTGGTAAGATTCGGGTGGATCCACCTCCATCTAACCCAAACACAATAAGCAGGAAACATCTTATTTCATGTTTATAACTTACTGTACTTATTGCAATATGTTTATTTCTATATGCAGTACATTTTCTATTATAATGAAAAATGTTAATGCAAAAAGAATTGGCTGATTATCCAAGAGTCAAAGACTACCGCTCTACTCTCATCAAAATAAATAAATGAATCCAAATTAGTAATCATTAATTATGTTATTAAGTTGAATTAATTTCCCCATTCCCAACTGACTTTCTTTGTTAGACCATGAACATACAAATTAAAAGATTGGTCTCTCAAGTTCAACCCCAATACAAAAAGAATCTTATTAGAATATTCAAGCTATGCTCACTAGAAAAAAATCGAATGGATCCAAATCAATTTTTTTTATTTCAAATACTTCAAACATTAACAAAAGGTCCAAACTATCACATCATGTCATCCAAATGAAACAAATTAATGCAAATGAGTTTGTTGTTTTTGTTATATTTATTTTGGATTCTTTAAAACTTGTTACTATTGCGATTTGGAGTTTGGGTTCATCGGATTTTCTGAATCACAAAAATTTTATCTAAATTTTGATTTGTAAACAAATACAAATCGCACATGTCTAGAAAGGAGTAATTGTGCTAGTAATCATACTATGAAGCCTTGACAAATTAGCAGAGCAAACTCTCAGTTCAGTGAACCAATACCAACTTCATGAGTTGATGCCTGGGGCAGTGTTGTGCTTTGAAAACTGAGTAGAAGAGTAGTTTGACAGGGGATGCTGCACCTCATAACCCCTCACTATGGGAATGAGGCATATGGATTCTAAGTTGACAGAGGTCCGATTGTAAGCACTCCATTTGCCTTGACAATGGTTTTACCCTGATGGCTGCAGCCTCTTAAGTTGTGTACTTATTTCACACTATGATTTGAGATGAATGTTCTTTTCTGCAGGTAGAAGAAAATAAATGCAGTTCAGCAAATGTGTCTCTTGTTGGAGACCAGTTCTGTACGTTTAGTAAACAGTATTTTGACTTTGGGACTACGGATGAAAGCAGTTTTCTTTTTAATAAACTCTGTTTTAAAATGTGTTTTGAAAAAAATGTTTTTAAGCAATTCTTAGAGGTCATAATATCAGCGCATATGATGGATTAGTCTTCCAGAAATCTTGGCAGGTTACTGAAAAACACTGTGACCCTCATCTCACATTCGTCTTTTCACATCCATAGTTCCACTGTGTTCCACTGTCTGTTTTCTCTCTACCTGGCGTCTGACACTTCTCTACCTAAGGGAAACAAAACGTAGACTATCAAAGCTAAATACGCCAAATCAGTTTTCAGTTCCATTCTACAATGTGCTATTAACTAACAGTTTCAGAACCCTTGCCAAGAAAACCACGGGAGCTAATCTGTAAAAATGAATGCTAAACAAAATGGAGCCTAAACTACCTATCATGTTTAGTGTGCAAAATAAAGGTAAACATGTGTTAGCTTATTACTGACAGCACAACACAACGTTTTGCTGTTTATATGAACCCTAAATCACCATACCAGTCCAAAAAGTTTAAGTGAATATGAACTCACAAAACAATGAAGATCTGCTATCTTTTGGGGAATATCTAGAAATGTACATTTTGCCAAATCAGTGCCCTGGAAAAGATTTGTTTTGTCTTAAATTCTTGCTAAAAAAGTAGTGTACTTTCTGACCAAACTGTGCTTTAGCACTCCTGCTATGTGGCCTAATAGTTTTATATCTGCCGTATGAGACAAACTAAGACACTACTGCCTCTGACTGTTGATCTCATGGCATATGGAGTGAGATTTGGTGATGTCACAAATTTTGTGATGTGCTACTCACTTTCTGGGGAGGAAGCTGTACCTGAGGACTTACAGTGCAAAGATCTCCTTGCTTCTAATTCATTCATTCTGTAGATCTGTGATTCCTGCACCTGTACTACTGCTTCTTTTATAGTACATTGCCAGTCTGCAGATAACAAGTCTTCCCATTTTGACTATGGGACAGAACATGAAGGGAATTTCCCCAATGAGGCACAGATTTTTTAAAAAATGACAGGTGTTATAACCCTCTCTTTCTCTATCCAAAATTATAACGTTAGTTCTACTGAAAGCCCATATACGCAGCAGGCATCACTGATCAATGTTAGCAAAAACAAACCACATAATTTCCTTGAGCTAGCAAAAACAAATATGAATAAAGACTGCTGCATCCACTACATAATCTAGATACTAAATACAAAACAACTACTTCAAGAAAAATGAGCTTGCTGTCTCTTAAAAATTCCAAAATGCAATTGTGCATACAGTATAACTATATCAAACCATAATTTCATCATGAAATAATGATAGTGTGAACTCATTGTATGCAACAACCTAAATAAATGTAGAAATTAAAAAACACGAACACAAAATTGTGAAGTGTGCTTAAAGAGTATTCAAACATTGAAACATGTGTAATATGACACCATACTCTACTTTCAAAATAAAAATTAAACATAGAAGAGTGTATATCCATACAGAGGGAAAAATGTGTAGATGGACAATAATAAGCTAGATGCCTACATATGTCAAAAACACTCAAACTTTAAAGTGTATGTAATATAAACCAGTACTCCACTCTCACAATAGAAATAAACATGAAAAAGTGTACAAATGGACACATGTACATATAGGCAATTATAAATACACAAGCATAAATAAAAATATGTTATTCAATATTGCAAACAAAAAAAGATAATAAAGATGAATAAAGCAACCACATGTGCTAAATGTCCTTTGAATATCCTGGTGAACAGTTCAAAATCAAGATGCAAAATCCCAAAGCAAAAAAGAGGACACACTTCAAAGTATGAGACAGATCACTCAGTGCAGCAGGAATAGAGGGTGCCAGGAATCACACCATCCACATGTAAGGTAAACTCCTTACCAGAGATACTGATCACACATAGAGATCATGAAGAGCCTTGCTGTCCCACAGCACAAAATATTTAGACATGCCACTCCATCTAGGTACTTTCCAGTATAAGTGTGCTCAGAAACAGATGAGTTAAAAGCAAGAATAGACCACCATAGTGCAGTATGTTAAAACCAAGGGCTTTTAATATGGTAATGTACATACAATAAGAAGACAGTTACAGGCATATAACAAGCAATGTGCATAGTCGGATTCCTGCCAGCATGCATAAGAATGTCACGTGTTCGGCCCTGCACTAACGCATTTCATTGTAAACAGCATCTTCAGAGGATAGAGGCCTCTATCCTCTATCACTTGTTATATTTTGGGTTTGTACCCTACATGTGGTTGGTGTGATTTCCTCTGGAACCCTCTATTTCTGCTGCACTGAATGCTCTCCGTCTCTCACTTGAAGCGTGTCGTCTTTTTCTTTGGGATTTTCCATCTTGATTTTGGACTGTTCACAAGGATATTCAAACCACTTCTCTTATTTGCTTCCTTTTGGTCTGTTAATATACAGTTGAAAGTGAACTGATAACTTCCCAAACTGTATGTTTCCGCTGACTATTTTTACCTAGCATTGTTTCCAGCTATCTTTTTGGACAACTGAACACCTAGCCTCATGTTATGGTGCAGAAAAGAAGGGGAAGTGTTCTGTAGTCTTCTCCTAGTGTAACAATTTCTGCTCTTCTATAATTCTAGTGTAGCACCCTCCTAGTTAGGTGCTAGGATGTGTATAGTTAACTTTAACATGTGTTTCTCTGCTTACCAGAGAGACTGTCAGGTAAATTCAGTGTGGTATTCTGCTAAGATTGATTAGTTTAGGTCTGCTCATGCTGCTCTGGTGCTGTCCAAGTTCATCTGAGTTAAGCCCGACTTCAGTAAGCTATGAGAGCCTTCCAGAACATGGGTAAGGGCAAATGAACAGCATGATTATGGATACAGCCATGGCCAATTGCAGTGTGAAGGTAGTCCCAATGCATGCTGGGTGTGGCATTTATATTCTGGGAGCACATGGGTTCAGTGTCTTTCCCGGGTGTGGATTGCACCAGCCAGGCTGGAGGCAGGCTGCCTTGTCTGGCACTTACTTCCATGTGGTCTCAGGTAGGTTGACCTGAGGGCCTGAAGTTAGAGAGAGTGACCCTGGTTCTTCAGTAAGCTGACTGAGGGGAGCTGTCTGTCAAAGCTCTGTCTGGTATCACTGGAGAGTTTTGCTTGGATAATTGGAAGGAAGCAACCATTCTGTCCTTGGGCCTTGTGAGTACTGACATTGAGGAATTTGGGGACAATGTGTGCTTGATACCTCCCCTGGTGTTTGATAGTCAGTGTGGATCTGGAAAAAGGGAATACTGGCTAGTGTTTTGAAGAACTTGTCCAAGTGCTGCTACTGCAAAGGACTTTGCTCAGAAATGTTACCTTTGGGCTGTCGCAGTCTTTTATAGCTGGCTGATACCTGAGGAGCTAGGCTCTGTAACTACTACCCCTAAAGGGACTTTCCTTACTCTTAAACTTCTTGCCTCTATATTTTATAGGAGAAGTCCGCTATCTACTGTCAGCCAAGACTTTGTAACTGCACAACTAACAAATCAGATAGATGTCCTCAATGTGAATAGTTAAAATTTTGGTGTATCCTACTACAATTCCCCATCGCTATCCCCAGTTCTACAATACAACTCCAAAGACTAAACATCCCCTAGACTGGTCATTGAAGACAATTAGCGAAAGTGTGTGTATTTAGCTGAAGGAATACACTGTGCCTGGCTGCGGGGTGAAGTAAGGGGAAACCAGGACATCACACAAGTGGCTCCTTTGGGGGTAGCTCTACACTAGTACAGAGAGTTACTGCTTCATCATAGATACTGTACAGTCAGTCAACATTGCCATCCTAGGAGAAAAAGTAAAGCCAGATCACCAGGTCAAAATAAAGAAAAAGTACCTGAAAAATTGCAGCTAATATATTTAAGGACTGGCAAGCTGCAATATATGTTTGTTCTTGATTTTCGATACCGTTTAATATCTCCAAGAAAGGTTGAAACCTCATGGTTCCTTTTGACATCAACACCAGTTTGCATCTTTTTTTTCAGCCTACTGAACTAGAATATGAGAGGGCAGTGCAGGCACCATGTGCTATGGGACGATATACACACACCTTTTTTAGAGAGCACTGTATTCACTAACTATATTGCCAAAAGTATTGGGACGCCTGCCTTTGCATGCACATGAACTTTAATGGAATTCCAGTCTTAGTGTGTAGGGTTCCATATTGAGTTGGCCCACCCTTTGCAGCTATAACAGCTTCAGCTCTTCTGGGAAGGCTGTCCACAAGGTTTAGGTGTGTCTATGGGAATGTTTGATCATTCTTCCAGAAGCGCATTTGTGAGGGCAGACACTGATGTCGGACGAAAAGGCCTGACTTGCAGTCTCCACTCTAATTCATCCCAAAGGTGTTCTATCGGGTTGAAGTCAGGACTCTGTACAGGCTAGTCAAGTTCCTCCACCCCAAACTCGCTCATCCATGTCTTTATGGACCTTGCTTTGTGCACTGTGTGCAGTCATGTTGAAACAGGAAGGGGCACCCCCAAACTGTTCCCAAAAGTTGGGAGCATGAAATTTTTCAAAATGTCTTGGTATGCTGATGCCTTCCCTTTACTGGAACTAAGGGGCCAAGCCCAACCCCTGAAAAACAACCCCACACCATAATCCCTCCTCCACCAAACTTTACATTTGGCACAATGCAGTCAAACAAGTACTGTTCTCCTGGCAACCGACAAACTCAGACACATCCATCATGTCAAAGCGTGATTCTTCACTCCAGAGAACACGTCTCCACTGCTCTAGAGTCCAGTGGTGGCATGCTTTACACCACTGCATCCGACACTTTGCACTTGGTGATGTAAGGCTTGGATGCAGTGCTCGGCCATGGAAACGTATTCCATGAAGCTCTCTACACACTGCTATTGTGCTTATCTGAAGGCCACACAAAGTTTGAAAGTCTTTAGCTATTGATTCTGCAGACAGTTGGTGACTTCTGCACGCTGTGCGCTTCAGTATACACTGACCCTGCTCTTTAAGTGGCCTACCACTTTTTGGCTGAGTTGCTTCCACTTTGTTATAATACCACTGACAGTTGAGGGTGTAATATTCAGTAGCAAGGAAATTTCATGGATAGACTTATTGCACAGGTGGCAACCTATCACGATACCACACTTGAATTCACTGAGCTCATGAGAGCTGCTCATTCTGCCTAGGTGCCTGATTTTATATACCTGTGGCCATGGAGGTGATTGGAACACATCAATCCAATGATTTGGAGGCGTGTCTCAATACTTTTGGCAATAGAGTGTATGTATAAATATACTTGCAAAAAAAACATTTTGTATCTTTGTTTTTGTACTTAATATATTATCCCACATTGTTCTGTAATTGTTATATAATATCTACAAAAATGTTCTTTGTTAGTTTTGGGGCCATATTTTAATTAACTGCAGACACATTTTTCCCACAGACTTTTTTTTCCCTTGTCACAATTCTACATACCTTTTCATTTTTTTTCTGTTTTGTATAGTGCAGTATTGTTTTTTTTTTTTTTTTTTTAAACAGAAGATCCATGTCAACACTTCCATTCCAAATCCAGAAACAAGGTTTTATATTTATAAAGCAATAACAGATTCAAATGTATTTAAACCAAAAATTTTATATATTGCAGCTTATTAGTCCTTAGATTTAGTGGGTTTCACTGAGATAAAATTCTCCCTCTTCCACATCTCCTTTCCAACCTCCTCCAACTGATTGCTTTCGTAAAACAAAAATAGCAAAATTCCCTTTTTTACTTACCTGAGGTCACTTGACCCTGCCGGTCTGAATCTTCTCCTCTTCTGTTTAATTCTTGGATGGGTCCTTCTTTGGGGGTCCACATCATAACCTGCACAATGTGGAGATTTCCTGTTGGATGTTCTCTCGGGATCCTGAAGACTACTGACCTAAGCAAAGTGTAATAGCAGTCTTGGGCACAAACACAGCGCAAGATCAGCTGCCCCCTACACTCCACCCAGAAATGACTGTGCCAAGGGATCTGGACAGGGGTCCTGAGTTAGTGTATTTGGTTTCACCAGCTAAGGAACATACAAACACTATCAGGATGTGTTAAAGAAGGTAGGAGGGAAGGAGGGAGCGAAGAAAGTGGGGGGAGGGAGGTCATATTTAGCCTGGAAGAGGGCTTTAAAAATTCCATAAATAATTTTTATATATATATATATATATATATATATATACACAATGTACAGTGCAAAATATATACCAGTTCAACAAATGCCTCTTGTCACCCACTTTCATAAAGTGCAAGATAGTACAGAATCTTGTGCAAAACCCAGACAACCCCAAGTGGACAGAAGACCACCTTGATGAATGCACTTTTAAATGTAAAAGGTCTAAACAGGCATTCTCTTTTGATCAGGGTACATATCTTTAGGATAGCAACCTAGTTAAGACAGAGGGGTGGGCAGATATATGACAGATAAGGTGAAAGTAGAAAAATGTAAACAAAGTATGAATACAAGTTACACGCTAGGGGGAGAACCTCTGGGGGAATAGAAGAAGGAAAAGGATTTGGGATCATGGACTCAGCAAAAGCATGCAATGCAAATCTGCAGCAAGCAAGGCCAGTAGAATACTAACATGCATTAAAAAGTGTATTTACTCAAGAGATAAAACTGTAATTCTGCCACTTTACAAAACTCTGGTTCTGGTCCGCAGTCTTCAGGAAGGATGTGCTTGAGCTGGAGAGAGTCCAGATAAGGGCAACCAAGCTAATACAGGGACTGGAGAACGTCAGCTATGAGGAATGACTACAATCAATAAACTTATTTTCCCTGGAGAAAAGGCACTTAACTGGGGATATGATCACAATATATACATTTTTAAATGAAACTATTTAACATAAGGTCTCCTAACCTAAAAAGCCACATGGCTACACAATAAGGTTGAATGAGGAGTGGTTCAACCTTAAACTGCGGAAGGGGGTCTTTTTGTTAGAGCTGTAAGGATGTGGAACTCAGTGGGAAGTATACATCAATTCAAAAAATGTTTAAATGTGTTTCTTAGGGAACACAATGTAACAATAGTCAGTATAGGCAGATGGCACAGGAAAATTAGTGTAGTGGTTCCTCCTGCTCTAAATGAATGAACTTTGCCCTAACAAAGCTGCTAGCACCCAAACCCTTTACCTCAAAAGAATGAATGTCATAAAATGTGTAACATGTGGTGCAGCGCTACAATACTAAAATATAAACAATAAAAATATATAAACAATAATTACTAAATAATTATTAAATAATAATACAGTGTTGGTGAAACTAAGAAAGATCCTGCTGGGATCTAAAATAAGGTGCAAAAAATAGTGCAAATTGGTGAAAGAATCCAATGGGTCACAAAATCAGACCCTAATACAAAGTGAAAGACAATAAACAACCCAATCCCAAAATGGGATAATAAACACATCAATCGTGTCAACAAGGTGAATCCCAGTAATGGGATAATCATATAACAAATGACAAAGTGACAAGTGCTTTTTCACAATTCACACAGTGACAACAAACAATCCAATAAAAATTGTGTAATAAATATATGAAATATAAAAGCAATATATATGGGTAGTGAGATAATCAATAGTAAATATATATGCTGTGAAGAAATCAAAGAACACATAAAACAAAGCAGCAAATGTCCGATCAAGTCCAATAAAGAGCAAACGGAATCCTCTGCATCAAAAGTGTTTCGCTAATCATAAGGAACTGGTTCCGTGTGGTGTGCACGCCAAACAAATCCTATAATGGCAAAAACGTCCCCTCACCTCCTTTCAGTGACCCTATGGGCCAATACGCTTTTTGGATCACACCAGGATCCTACGATATAGATCTCCTTAATAGCTGACCTCCACACACAGGGTTCCGCATATACCATATGAGTATTTCCCCTTCTTGGATAGGTAAGCAGGTGGCCTTACAATCTCCAACTTACTCACTAAGACCTTGCATGGCTCTCAGTAAGATCATGCGTGGCTCAAAAGAGAAGAGAGAAACACTGCACTGTACAGCCAAGTCTCAGGCGGGGGAAGGGGAAGTATTCAGTGCGATGAGCCGCCCTCCCCTCTACACTGCTCAGTCTGGGGAGGGCGGCTCATCGCACCGAAAAACTTCCCCTCCTCCCCGCCTGAGACTCGGCTGTACAGTGCAGTGTTTCTCTCTTCTCTTATGAGCCACGCATGATCTTATTGGAAGCCACGCAAGGTCTAATTATCCACCATTAAATACATGTTGAAACAGTCCACAGATTTACAGTATTTAATAATTCATCAGTGTGGATACCATCCATATTCACTCATCTAAATCTACATTACTTCTTATTTGATGCACGCTCGCAAAGTGAAAATGTTAGCCCATGGAAAATCTTGAGGATGATGGATCCATGGGTCTATCGGTAATGGACAGTGAATGAAGTTGATTAGCTTATAAAGCATCAATTATAAACTTGCCCCTTCCTCTGTCACAGAGACAAAGTCAAGTCAATAAAGCCCTAATACTCCAGGGGCCAGCTGCAGCTAGAGCTAGACCATCTGACAAATTATAATAAAGCAACCTTGTCAGTAAATGCACCAAGTTAAATCATGAACAGCCTATAATAAAGCAATGGTATAATGCATGGATAATAGTAGACCTATGTGGGTTGATTTACTAAAGGCAAATATACTGTGCACTGCAAATGCTCCAGAGCTTAGTAAATGAGGTAACGCTTCACTTTGCAAACAATACCCAATCACATGAAAGGAAAATGATTGTGTCATAGAAATCAGCAGAGCTTCCCTTCATTTTAGAGCTTCCCCTCAGATCTAGGGCAACAGCACCTGAAGGGCACAGACTATTTGCCTTTAGTAAATAAACCCCAATAAGTGAATTCTACCAAGCAGCAGAAAAAAAAAATACCAAATTATAACTTATTTACAACAAATTAATATATCACAATTCTTAACCAATAATATAGTGTGTGTAAACATAAATTATGATTGTAAAGGAAAATTGTAAATTCTGTATAAAATTGTGCTCTACTTTGTACGCTTTGCCTATGTATTGTACACTGCACTCATTGTGCACACTGCACTAATAATGTTTTCATTACATGTTTGCATTCCTTCAAGTCCTGATCAGAAATTAGCCTGCCTATGTAAATCCCTTTGTTACCATAAAAGTACAGCTATAATATTAATGTGATACCTACGTACTGTGTATAAAAAACTTCAATTGCGCCGAAGAAACAGAGCTATTTGGAAAGAGGCTGAGTATATCGTTTTGTGTCTGTTCCCTACTACAGTTATTATTAATTTAGAACCACTAATCAATATGAGGATTGGATTTGCCTCTTTATAAAATTGTCAGTATTAATGTCCAGAACAGATGGCGAGCTTGTCCTAGGAGGGGATTTACAGGTGATCCTGAGAATCCAAAAAGAGGAGCAGGAGATGGTCTGGAAATTTCTGCTAATCAGTTGGCTGAAGTAAGGGAATGAAAGCTAAAAAGGTACCCTCAGAAAATACCCAGCGCAAGTGGAGCGCTAGTGAATATATGAACCGAAGATGTGGTTCTGCCCTATACTGTGCCCCTAGATAAATGGTTAAAGTGGACAGAGATCCACAATAGGTAACAGGGTTACCAAGTCCACAGGGACTGAAGAACATGCAGACTAAACAGCTAGAGGAACAGCTATCTATATGAGCAGGACGGATGAAGGTCAACAGACAGTGTAACATTAGACATAAGGGGAAAGTTGTGGAATGAATTTAGGCACCACAACTAGCAAATTCTAAAACATGAGAAAAAGCCAGAACAGAAATATGAGAGAAACATTGTATAAAAATAATATAATTCTTGGCCCTGGCCCAAACAGAATACCGTATTTTCCGGTGTATAAGGCAACTGGGTGTATAAGACGACCCCCTAATTTTCCAGTTAAAACATAGATTTGTTCGTATAAGACTACTCCCCTTCTGAGGCAACACCATTTAACTCCTAGCCTACAAGGCACTTATACCCATTTCCTCCCCAGGCCAATTTTCAGCTTTCAGCGCTGTCACACTTCCTCCCCAGGCCAATTTTCAGCTTTCAGCGCTGTCACACTTTGAATGACAATTGCGCGGTCATGCAACACTGTACCCTTATGAAATAGGTGGCACTGATGAGGAGGCACTGGTAGGTGGCACTGATGGGCATTGACAGGCATCACTGATGGGCACTGAAAGGCAGCACTGATACATGGCACTGATATATGGCACTGATAGGCGGGACTGACTGGCACTGTTAGGTGGCACTGACTGGCACTGATAGGCGGCACTGATAGGCAGCACTGATGCGCACTGATAGGCGGCACTGATGCACACTGATAGGTGGCAATGACTGGCACTGATAGGTGGCACTGATTGGCAGCACTGATAGGTGTCACTGATGGGCATTGACAGGCATCACTGATGGGCACTGAAAGGCAACACTGATACATGGCACTGATAGGCGGCACTGACTGGCACTAATAGGTGGCAATGATTGACAGCACTGATAGGTGGCACTGATGGGCATTGACAGGCATTACTGATGGGCACTGAAAGGCAACACTGATACATGGCACTGATAGGTGGCACTGACTGGCACTAATAGGCTGTACTGATTGGCAGCACTGATAGGTGGCACTGATTGGCATTGATAGGTGGCACTGACTGGCACTGATGGGTGACACTGAAAGGCAGCTCAGATGGGCACTGATGTGTGGCATTGATGTGCACTAATAGGAACTGATATATGGCATTGATTTGGCACTGATGGACAATGACAGCTGGCACTGATGGACACTGACAGCTGGCACTGCTGGGGCTACACTGATCATCAGGGCACACTGATCATCAGTGCCCTGATGATCAGTGTGCATGTCCCCTCCGCGGAACGCCGTTTACCGTCTCTCCTCTCCTCTGTCAGCGTGACAGCTCGAGAGGAGAGAAATGCCGATAACCGGCATTTCCCTATTTACATGTGATCAGCTGTGATTGGACACAGCTGATCACATGACCGAGCCGACATCTTTGGCTCTTTCCGTGATCAATGATCCGCTGTGTCCGAGGGACACAGCGCATCGCCGCACATGCACGGAGAATGGGAGGACATCATATGAACCAATCACAGCAAGTGATGTATTCTATTAATGAATACAGAGCCTGCTCGGATTGGCTGCGTCAGAGAGGCAGGCTGATGATGTCACAACTCCAGCCAATCCGAGCAGGCTCTGTATTCATTAATAGAATACATCGCTCGCAGTGATTGGCTAGGCACGGTACACTGTATGTAGCTGAAGCTACCATACAGTATTACCGCACATCCAGCGGTTCTATACCTGGTGTATAAGATGACTCCCAATTGTTGGGGTATGTTTTTAAGTGAAAAAAGTCGTCTTATACGCCGGAAAATACGATACTTTATATGTGGTCAGAGAAGGAAGATGGGATGATCACTACGGCTGTCCATCTCATAATAGGAGCTGGAGTAAGTTGAGTACAGGATTACAGTACATGGGATAAAGGCTTATCAGAGAACAAAATAAGGAAAGCAGATTTTAGAGAGGTAAAACTAACTTAAGCAAGGAGATGTTGAAGAAAGTTAAAAGAAAGTGAGAGAATGATATGCATGTGTTGTGTAAAAATGGGAAAAATATACTCGATTTTAGAGGGATAATCATGTATGTGTGTGAATAGGTATGCAGGGCCTTTTCGTCCTACAATCCTTTGTGTGTCCTGTGGCTCTGTGTAGATTTCCCCACCTTTCTTTCTCTTTCCCATGAAAAGAATGTTCTAGGATGAGACGTCAGTGATACTGGCAAGGACACCGGTTATATGACTACTGGTAACAAAAAATAATAACATTGTGTGCCGGCTTAATTAGTCTATTGAACAATGTGATCACAGTAATCATGGTAAAATGAAGGTTACATTTAAAAGTGCATATAGTTTAAAATAACACAAATTGAATATCCTTTGATAGTGGAAACAGGCATTTAAAAAGGTAAATTAAGTAAAACGTCTTCCTTTATGGAGATGTATCCGTGTAATTAGAATTAGGGTGTGACATTGAGAGTATCACTCGATTATTAATTTCTGATATGATGTTAACAATTTTATTAATGATATAGATATGTTTTGATTGGTTTAGATAACCTTTGGTTGGAAATGGAATATAGGTTATTGGGAAAATTTGTAATATGGGGTTACTTCAGATTGACATGAGGTGGATATTTTGCAGCTGCCTTAACCTCCCTGGCGGTATTCCCGAGTGTAGCTCGGGGTAACATTTCAGTACCAAAAGCGGTAACCCCGAGCTACACTCGGGAATACCATGCGGCGCTGCTCCGGCATGTGTTCTTCCCTTACCTTACCCTGCGCTCCCACGATGTGTCCCCTGCAGCGTCCCCAGCCATCTCCTCCGGCCGATGCCGGCATCCGGCTTCTGTGTCCTGTCCCTGTGACGTCGGGACGTATGGGCGCCGCCGCCGCCGCCGGCGGGAAATTTAAAAATTTTAAAAAATGTCATTTTTTTTTTTTTTCATTTTACACAGTAAAACATTGCTGTTTCAACCTATTTCACATACATATTGTCCCTAGTGCTTTGTCCTGCGCCCTGCCTGCATTTTGTCTGTTCTTTCTGCCTGGAAACTGAGAAATGTCCATGGCGTCCAAAAAGTGTCCCTTTAGGTCAAAAGCGGTTTAGATCAGCTAGAGAACAGCGATAGTAAATCAGAACCACTTACAGAATTGAGTGATAATGATTCGTGGGGGAAATTCGTCATCAGAAACTGAAAACGATTTTGCGACTGAGCTCAGCAATGTGCGAACTTGGCGCTATATTTCACATTTCAGTGTTTTTGGTTTGATTATATTATTGAATTAAATTTTTTATTATTTTTATATTATTTTTATGATTATTTATTAAATTATAATTTATGATTTTGTGTTTCAAATTTTATCATACCCGGGATGTTTACTAGACTCTTGTTCGGACAGATTTCAGTGAGTTTTTCCTAAAAATTACAGCCTACAATAAAAAAATACATATTTCCATGCAAAAAAATGGTACCGCTTTCAGCACCAAAAATCTGAAATAATCATACCGCCAGGGAGGTTAATACATAACAGAGTCTAGATGGATGGGATACATGAGAACTTGTTCTATAAAAATAAAATCTAAAGGTCTGATAATAACTTTATGTGTGGTCCACACCAAATCCAGACACCCTCTTAGGCTAAATACCACCTGCAGCTGGCCGTTTTATAGTTTTTAGATCTGGCTAATGATTTTCTGTTCTTTCACATACAAATTGTTAGTACTTTCTGCTTTTATTTATTTTTATTTTTTGAATCCATAGCAGAATGTGTGGACTGTAAAATAATGTGTACCTTTTCCTGGTAAGTGCAGTAGTAAGCTGAAAACCTTAGATTTAAAGACATCTCTGCATGAGCATATGGTATTATTATCATATATTATGTTGTGACATAAGGAAAATATGTAATATGGAAACTAAGAAAGAAAGAGACATTATAATATTGCCAGGAAAAGGTTGTCTTTTTATAACATGAAACTGGAGTTCTTACACAATGCGCATGAAAGGAAAAAACAAGCCATTGAGATGTTTTTCATGCACGCTAGACCCAGTAATGACGGGTTCACCTGGCTATATCAGAGCAGTAGCTGCAAGCAAGGTGCTACTAGACAAAGGTACAGACATTATTGTGGTCAATTATTCAACTTTAATGGTCCCAACTTCTGTGCAGCAATTATTGAAAATAGCCCAATGAAGTATTTTGCAAATGCAAGGTTCACAAAATATGAATTTGTATTGTTATTTATGAACAAATCTAACAATGAAAAAGGCATACCATTGAACCCAGCCACCTTAGTGCCTGTGTTGGAGGAGCTGGAGACAAAGAAAAAACATGTGTTAAATTGATGTTACATACTGTAGTTACATAGTTACATAGTATGGATGAAAAAAGACAAAAGTTCATCCAGTTCAGCCATTAAAAAATAAAAACATTATAAGCCTACACCCACAGTTGATCCAGAGGAAGGCAAAAAAAAACTCAGTAAAGCATGATTCAATTTGCTCCTGCAGGGGAAAAAATTCCTTCCTGATCCCCCAGAGGCAATCGGATATTTCCTGGATCAACTTTACCTATAAATGTTAGTATCCAGTTATATTCTGTGTATCTAAGAAGGAATCCAAGCCTTTTTTAAAGCAATCCACTGAGCTGGCCAAAACCAACTCTTGAGGGAGTCTATTTCACATTTTCACAGCTCTCACTGTGAAGAAACCTTTCTGAGTTTGGAGATTAAATTTCTTTTCCTCCAGACTTAAAGAGTTCCCCCATTTCCTCTGGGATGACCTCAGGGTGAATAACTCTGTACCGAGCTCACTATATGAACCACTGATGTATTTATACATGTTGATCATATCCCCTCTTAATCTCCTCTTCTCAAGAGAGAATAAATTCAGTTCCTTTAATCTTTCCTGATAGCTGAGCTCCTCCATGCCTCTTATCAGTTTGTTTGCCCTTCTCTATACTTTCTCCAGTTCCCCAATGTTCTTTTTGTGAATTGGTGCCCAAAATTGAACTGCATATTCCAGATGAGGTATAATTAATCATTTGTACAGGGGTAAAATGATATTTCTCTCTCTGGAGTCTATACCTCTTTTAATACAAGAGAGGATTTTCCTCGCTTTAGAAACTGTAGCTTACCATTGCATGCCATTATTAAGCTTGTGATCTACCAGAACTCCCAGATCCTTCACCATTGATTCCCCCAGTTGTACCCCCCCCTACTATATATGATGCATGCATATTCTTAGCCCCCAAGTGCATAACCTTACATTGATCAACATTAAACCAACATTATAAACCCATAAAATCATGTATAAATATATTAAAAAGTAAGGGTCCTAACACTGAACCTTGGGGTACACCACTGACAACCCTAGACCATTCAGAGTATGAATCATTAACCACTACTCTCTGAATATGATCTTTTAGCCAGTTTTCTATCCATTTACATACAGATTTTTCCAAGCCTGTAGACTTTACCTTACACATTAGCTGTGTTTGAGGAACTGTGTCAAACGCTTTTGCAAAATCCAGGTATACCACGTCCACCACCATCCCTCTGCACAAGGTTTTGCTTACCTCCTCATAAAAAGAAATCAGATTTGTTTGACAACTTCTGTCTTTCATGAATCCATGCTGTCTGTTGCTTAAAATATTTTTTTCCAGCAAGAACTCATCGATGTGGTCTTTTATTAAACTCTCCAGTATCTTCCCAACTATAGAAGTTAAACTAACAGGTCTATAATTATTTGGTAAAGATTTTGACCCCTTTTTAAATATTGGCACCACATTGGCCTTAAGCCAATCCAGTAGTACTATGCCAGTCCTCTGGATCAACTGTGGGTATAGGATTATAACTTTTTTTTATAGTTGAACTGGATGGACTTTTGTCTTTTTTCAGCCAGACTAACTATGAAATGACTGAGCTCAATTCTTTAAGGACCCGTGGGTGCATGCCATCCGGTCCAAGTGCTTTATTCACCTTTATTCTGTCTAAATATTTTTGGATCATATCAATTGTGAGCCAATGTGGATCATTTGGAGCTGTGTCAATACCATGTCCATTATGGACAAGAGCTCCCCCATGCTCCTTTGTATACACGGAGCTGAAGAAGGTATTTAATACATTTGCCTTCTCTTTGTCCCCAGTCACACAACTCTAGATTATTTTGTAAAGGGCCTACATGATCATACGGGATCTTTTTACTATTAATATATTTGAAGAATTTTTGGAGGTTGGTCATGCTATCTTTTGCAATCTGTCGTTGATTTAAATTTTTTGTGGCCTTTATTTCCGTTTTGCATATTCTGTTTTTTTTTGTAATGTTTAAACGATGATAGCATTCCTTCATTTTTATATTTAATAAAAGCCGTTTTCTTATTATCTTTAGCTTTTTTAACTTTGGCCGTAAGCCACATAAGTTTGATTTTTAGCCTTTTAAACTTGCTGCCCGTGGGAATATATTTTGAAATGTGTTCACATATACAGTCTTTTTGAAGAACTCCCATTTCTGTGTTGTGTTCATTGATGCCAATATTCCCTCCCAGTCTAAGTCTTGGAGAGAAGCTCTCAGCCTTGGAAAATTAGCTCTCTTAAAATTGAGCATTTTTATTTTTCCCGTATGTGCTTGTTGTTTACAGCTAACAATAAATGAAATCATGTTGTGGTCACTGCTATCCAGATGTTCATGTATATGGACATTCATAATAAGCTCTGCATGATGTTAGATTACCAGGTCCAGCAAAGCATAATTCCTAGTTGGAGCCTCTATGAACTGTACCATAAAATTGACATGTAGTAGGTTTAAAAAATTTTGCCCTTTAACTGTTCCTGCAGTACCATTACTCCAGTCAATTTCTGAGTAGTTAAAATCCCCCATTATTATCACTGTCCCATCCCTTGCAGCCCTTTCGATCTGTGCAAGGGGCTGAGTCTCCACCGCCTCATTAATACTGGGAGGCCTATAATAAACTCCAATGATTACCTTGGTAGTATGCACCCCCATGTGCAGTTCCACCCATAATGTTTCAGCCTCATCACACTCTCCATCAACTAGGTCCTCTTTCACACTTACTCTGTGATCACTTCTCACATAGAGACAGACACCACCACCTTTCCTATTTACCCTGTCTCTCTGAAAGAGAACATAGCCAGGAATATTAATGTCCCAGTCATATGAAGAATGAAACCAAGATTCAGCAATACCAATTAAATCATGGTTCTGTTCATGCACCAAAGCTTTCAACTCACCTATTTTGCTTCGCAGACTTCTGGCATTGACACCTTGTGCACACGTTGTAGGAATCAGCTGCTGTGATCCCAGTACAGGACACAATCCTTGAAGACCCAGATATTTGATTCTCAGTAGATTTGATCCCAGTTTTATACTGAGGATGGCAAGACCTATACTGAATTTTCAGTTATTACCCAGAAGGACGCTCTCCATTCAGAGTCACAGCCCTTTTTCCCCAGTTCAAGCAGCAGAGCTCCATGCTTTAGCAAGGCCTGTGAGCAATCAAAAGAGTATACATTTATATAGATAGTAGAGAATTAGAGAGCTTTTAGGGTGGTGCATGATTTTGGTTCCATTTGAAGGGCTAGAAGTTTTTTACTTCCGCACATAAACCACTCAAGTATGGTTTGTTAATTGATCCACCCTAGTTCTGGCCCAGTAGAGCTGAGATTAATAATTAAACTTTGAGGACCCAAGAGCAAGAAGAACAAGTGGTCCACAGTGGGGGCAACTGCCTATGAAACAGGACTTTGGAAAAAGGTGATCTTTTATGTCTACCAGCCACTCTTTTCCCTTCAGCTTGACACATGGACTGTGTCATCAGTCAAAAGCAGTTATGGTTGCCTTAGTAAGTGAGCATAGGATAGCTCCAGGGTTTACCACAGTTGTTTTAGAATATACCACTGCTTGTTTTACCTGTTACCAAAGGTGTTACCAAAAACTGAACATCCCCTCCAGAGATTACAAAAGATAATATCCAGATGCCCAACTCAGGATCTTACGAGTATGTGCGAGAATGGCCAGAAGTTTGGCCAGTGGCAAATACTACTGCAAAGACCACAGTAAAGAGTGTTAACAGAAGTAGTTTTTTAAGTACAGAGTCCCAGAAGCTAGAGAGAATAACAGAAGACTGTGAACAATGTAGTAGAAAAAGTAAAGTAACTAAGTGGATGTCAGAAACTAAACAACTATGGCCTGAATGTCTTCATATTTGTTTAAGCCCCTAAGGGGATATTGGACTCTCTTCCCATGAAATTGTGTTTGTAAGTGTGTTGCTTATTTGCTTATATCTTTCTCAGCAGCTGAAGGCCTCCACTCAAATCTCACAAGGAATGTTTCTGGTCTCTTAAGATTTTTGACAAACTCATTTGTATGTTTTCTTTATATGAGGAAATGTTTGGAGACACAATTTTGTGTACAGTTTACAAAATTGAAGGAAAAGTCACCAGACACTGCAAAAATGATTAAATGAAATTATCTCTCTGTTTAAATTGGTTTCCTCTTAGAATCACAGTCTGGGGCACTATTTATTCAAATGCTTTAATAAATATATTAGAAAGGGATATTTATATATTTAATGTGATTTGAAAAGTAGTTCAGCCATGTTGAAGTCATATTGTCTTTTATATGTTTTCCATTTTATGTAGAATTGTGTGTTTATGCTGATAAGTCAGCATGTCCACAATTAAGCTACAAGGCTATTTTGGCCACAGGATCTGAGTGTACAGCCAATTACTCTGTAAATATTTTTTTTATCAATCATTTGTTTTTTATGTAGGTTTTAGTCACAGTAAAAGGTCATTTTGTAATTAAATAGCTACTCTCAGCTGTTAGGTTCTCCCCAGTGGAGTTTGCCTCCTAGGCGAGGGCTAGTTTTGCATAAATGTAAGAAGGTTCCAGGTTAAAGGTGTAGGTGTGGTCTGTGATCAAAATGTAAAACTTTGATCAAAAGAGTTGAGATTGTAAAGGAAATGTGTAAATTCTGTATGAAATGGTATTCTATTTTGTATGCTTTGCTTATACATCGTACACTGCACTCATTGTACACATGGTACTAATAATGTTTTCATTACATGTTGCATTCCTTCAAGTCCTGATCAGACATTAGCCTGCCTATGTAATGCCCCTTGTTGCCATAAAAGTACAACTATAATATTAATGTGATACCTACGTAATCATGTGTATAAAAAACTTCAAATGTGCCAAATAAACAGAACAGTTATTTGGAAAGATGCTGAGTGTATCTTTTTGTGTCTGTTCCCTACTGCAGTAGATATTATTAATTTGGAACCACTAATGAATATGAGGAATAGGAGTTGCCTATCTATAACATTTTCAGTATTAATGTCCAGAACAATAATTGATCCGAAAAAAGTGCTTAAGTGCAATGTGAAAACAAATCTACTGTATATGAACAAAAGTGCACTATGTAAAGTTACTTTAATAAAGTTCAGTCTTCAGTGTCAAGTGTGCTATGTCTTCAGTAAACATTATACAAGTGCTCCAATCTGTGCTTGGTGACCCCACTCCCAAGTGAGTTTCATTCACCAAAAATATTTGCCTTTCTGCTGACAAACACAGTTTAGTTAACCTCTCTTTATAGGAACGATCTTGTATCTTTCATATTCACAAGAATCCGACTTCTTAGGGCTCATGTACACTGGACCATTGCCCTTAATGTTATCTGTGCCATTCTTCAATGTTAATTTTCAGATTACCAGGTATAGATTAATCTAACCATATAGATACACATTCTAAACTGCTACATTAGAGTAACTCATTTTTCTAGAGAATTGTGTTAATTGCATTTTACTATATGTAAATATTGTCATCTACCTTAATCCATTACAATACAAAGCCTTTCTTTACTCCTTACCAGTCTGGTGTTTTCTGCCTGAAACTGAACACTAGTGGGTGTAGGATGTTTCTCCTTGTGGGTAGGGGCTCAGATCATTCACCAATTCGAGGCAAAGAACAGAGAACCCAATCTAACAAGCATCTCCTGTAATGCTAGCACCACATATTCTTTTCATCCTGATTTTGGTTTTACGTTAGGTTTGGTCATGTATGGCATGCACTCACAATTGAACACTTTATCGACAACAAGAATAAAAATAGTAAAATAACCTCTGGTTATAGAGGAGGGTGAGGTAACTGCAATAATGTGCTAAATTAAATAGCGAATACTGTTGCGCTATCTTAAACTGATGATTGTGCTATTCAAATTAATGTATTATGAAATACCAATAAATTGGGTGTGTTTCTCTTTAAATGTCTATTGCTGCTGCTAGCATCCAAATGTGTGCCCACATTAAATGAAATGCAATACTGTAATAAGTGTTGCTGCACTGCTATAGGTAATAGTTGATATAAATGATATGTGAAATGTATATGAAATCCTTATTATGCAAATAACTAAATTATCACGCTTCCACTGAGCACTCTTCAGATTTCCAGACTAGGTCCTTAGCTGAAATCTCATGATTAGCTCTAGAAAAGTATTTTAGAAATAGGGCCCCCAGCTATGTGACAGCTAGGACCTCAATGAACATGCAGAAACTCCAGCAATCTGCCCAGAAGGTCAGAGCCCCTCAGGCTAGGGACACTTCCTGCTCGACTAGACCTATGGCTTAGGCCAGGGATCTTCAAACTTTTTAAACAGGGGGCCAGTTCACTGTCCCTCAGACCGTTGGAGGGCTGGACTATAGTTTACAAAAAAAAATAAAATGAACAAATGCGGACACAGTACAGGAGATGACGAGAGACTGCGGACACAGTACAGGAGATGACCAGAGACTGCGGACACAGTACAGGAGATGACCAGAGACTGCGGACACAGTACAGGAGATGACCAGAGACTGCGGACACAGTACAGGGATGACCAGAGACTGCGGACACAGTACAGGAGATGACCAGAGACTGCAGACACAGTACAGGAGATGACCAGAGACTGCGGACACAGTACAGGAGATGACCAGAGACTGCGGACATAGTACAGGAGATGACCAGAGACTGCGGACACAGTACAGGAGATGACCAGAGACTGCGGACACAGTACAGGAGATGACGAGAGACTGCGGACATACAACGGCAGCGGGAATACTGGTCCGGCCGCTCCATAAGACACACAGACATTTCCCCCCAAGTGTGTCTTATGGAGCAAAATAGTGCCCCATCATTGGTGTCAGTGGGAGGAATAGTGCCCCATCATTGGTGTCAGTGGGAAGAATCATGTCCCATCATTAGTGTCAGTGGGAGGAATAGTGCCCCATCTTTGGTGTCAGTAGGAAGAAACGTGCCTCATCATTGGTGTCAGTGGGAAGAAACGTGCCCCATCATTGATGTCAGTGGGAAGAATCGTGCCCCATCATTGGTGTCAGTGGGAGGAATAGTGCCCCATCATTGGTGTCAGTGGGAGGAATAGTGCCCCATCATTAGTGTCAGTGGGGGGAGGAATAGTGCCCCATTGTTGGTGTGAGGAGGGGAGAGGAATAGTGCCCCATCGTTGTTGTCAGTGTGGGGGGGGGGGAATAGTGCCCCATCATTGGTGTCAGTGGGGGAAGGGGATAGTGTCCCAACATTGGTGTCAGTGGGAGGAATAGTGTCCCATCATTGGTGTCAGTGGGAGGAATAGTGTCCCATCATTGGTGTCAGTGGGAAGAATAGTGCCCCATCATTGGTGTCAGTGGGAGGAATAGTACGTCATTGGTGTCAGTGGGGGGGAATAGTGCCCCATCATTGGTGTCAGTGGGGGGGGGATAGTGTTCCAACATTGGTGTCAGTGGGAGGAATAGTACCCCATCATTGGTGTTGGTGGCGGAAGGAATAGTGCTCCATCGTTGGTGTCAGTGGGGGGGAGGAATAGTGCCCCATCGTTGGTGTCAGTGGGGGGGAAGAATAATGACCCATCGTTGGCGTCAGTGGGGGGAGGAATAGTGCCCCATCATTGGTGTCAGTGGGGGGAGGAATAATGCCCCATCATTAGTATCAGTGACACCAATGATGGGGCACTATTCCTCCCACTGACACCAATGACACTTAACTTGCTGACCCCTGTTCCAGCATGGTGCTGCTGCAGCCAGCATACCTGGTTGCAGCAGCACCATCAGCACGGCACACTTACCTGTCAGCTGTCCTTCTTCACTCTGGCCTCTCCCTCACTCGATGTTCGCGGGGCCGCTCGGCTCCGCCTCCTTGCAGGTGATTGGCCGCCTGTGTGCCTTTCCTGAGCTACAGTTCTGGCGCCCAATCACCGGTGAGGAGTCGGAGCCGAGCGGCAGGAGTGAGGGAGTGGCCGAAGTAAATGAAGGAGCAGCGCTTCCTGGACTGGATCGTCATGGGACTGGGACCGGAGCCAGGTAAGGTATCGCAGCCCCCTGCCCACCCTTGTAGTTACTGTCCCTTCCTCGCGAAAAATACGCCCCTGCCGTCGGGCCGTATTAATGGCCTCGGCGGGCCGCATGTGGCCCGCGGGCCATAGTTTGAGGACCCCTGGCTTAGACCCAAGACTCAGCACCTCTGACTATTTATCAGCTCTTCAGCCACTTACTGGGCATACCACCCCAGGGATTGGCTGAAGTCCCATAAATATTTAGAATTATTATTTGACTTTTCAGCCCACTATGATTCCAGAATCCTCTATAATACAGGGGAAAACAATCAAACCTGTGAAACACAGAGCAGTTCTAAGCATTCAACAGCTACTTCACTGATTACAGGTGAACTAAAGTTGTCTAACATCCTAGCAACCTAACAAGGAGAGTACTACATACAGTATATGTCCTTATATCATAAACCAACAATGTGCAAAAGTGTCCTTTAAACATACAGTGTATGTGTAAAAAAATTATTCTACTCTTTGTTATTTGTGCAAAGCAATGCATGTACCATAAATATACACTCACCGGTCACTCTATTAGGTACACCTTTTTAGTGCCAAGAAAATATCCCCTACACCATTACACCATCACCAGCAGCCTGAACCATTGATAGAAGTCAGGATGGATCCATGCTTTCATGTTGTTTACTATTGCCTTTCTATCATCTCAAACCAGTTTGCCCATTTTCATCTGACCTCTGACATCAACAAAGCATTTTCGGCCACACAACTGCCGCTCGCTGAATATTTTCACTTTTTCAAACCATTCTCTGGAAACCCTAGAGGTTTTTGTACGTGAAAATCCCAGTAGATCAGAAGTTTTTTAAATACTCAGACCAGCCCGTCTGGCACCAATAACCATGCCACATTCAAAGTCACTTAAATCCCTTCTCTGCCCCATTCTGCTCGGTTTGAACTTCAGCAAGTCATCTTCACCACGTCTAGATGCCTGAATGCATTGAGTTGCTGCCATGTGCTTGGCTGATTAGCAATTTGTGTTACCAAGCAATTGAACAGGTGTACCTAACAAGCAGTCAGTGAGTATATATCCATATATATCCATATATCAAAAGACAACAATGTGAAAAAAGTGTCCTTCAGACATATATGTAAGTCAAAATTATTATTCCAGTCCCTGTTATACACATATGTTTAAAGGACACTTTTTTCACATTGCTGTTTTATGATATAAGGATATACAGTATAATTATGGTACATGCATTGTTTTGCACAAACAGAGACTAGAATAATTTTATTTACACATGTTTGAAGGGCACATTTTTTTTACATTTCTGGTTTATGATATAAGCATACATATTTATAGTATATTTGAGTGTTGCCAATTTTTTTATTTTTTCTTTGAGATCAGGGTGTCCTTTGAGGAACACTGTATTTAGTAACTGCTGTGGGGTGGGATATAAATGATCTAATCAAATTGGGTGTGAGTGTTTTCTATTATATAAATATATTTACTCACCTATATTAAGAAGCAACTGTCTGCGCTCTTCTTCCCAGCATTTTAATAAATAACATAATCAGAGACTGGCTTCTTCTTCTGGTACGCTGCGTCAGCCCATCACTGACATCTGTGATTGATCTTGATCCATCATCTATTGAAAATAAAAACAATTCTTGCAAGATCTTCACAGATTTTGGGGTAGTTTGTTTGTTCTTACATATGTAATCTCCCCATAAGGCACTGGTGATAAAGCTTTCCCAGGATGCATCTGCAAGGCTGCATTACCAGTGCCATGGGAAACCAGGAGAAGAACTATAATAAAAAGTATCCAAATATTTTTTTTTATATCAGATGATTTGGGAACAGCATACAGAGTTGCGTGCTGTGGGGTATTTTTGTTTGGGGAAGGGGGGAGATCTACTTTAATAATAAAATTTGAATAAAAAATAAGGGAAATATGTAATCTAGATCAAACAGTTGCATTTCATTTTGATGTGGCCACACAAGTTCATGTGGAGCAAACATCAAATATGTAAGAGCATATATGTATCATTTGCTTTACTACCCAGAAAGGATAAGCCATCATTGTTCAAGCATCATTCAGGGTTACATTCAGGGCGGACTGACCGTTTGGAAACTCGGGCACTGCCCAAGGGCCCGGGGTCAGTAGGGGGCCCCATGAGATGCCCCTGGTACCTTTTTCATAGGCTTTTTTGGGTTTGGGCAAGGACACAGGGGCCCCATGATCCCCTGTTGCCCAGGGGCCCCATGAGTTGTCAGTCTGCCCCTGGTCACATTATTGGACTAAAATCCTTCTGCTAAATATTTAATAATGTCATTGTGATGACTGTGCCTAGGTGCCTTTATGTGTCGGGAAGTATATGGCCCCTTTCAGATGGGGCATATCTGTCAGTGTGATCCGCCTTCTCAGAGGGGGATCTCTCTGCTGTTTCCCGCTGAGCAGGCGGATGATAGATCCCTGTCTGTTCTGCTGCTACAGAGTGGACTCAGACACTGCCTGCTGTTTTCAACAGGATGGTCAGATGGCAATGGACCACCTGTCCTTCTCCACCCGATTGTCATCCGATCTGATCAGCTGGATCGATGGGGAATGGATCCCCATCCATCTGTTTTTGGCGTACAAGATCAGATCGGATGCCGGCAGGTGTCAGTGGACTATTGCCCGCTCACTCCTGCTGGTACATAGTAGTCTATGGATGGATCGATCGGTTCACCTGAAAAACAGACAGGCGGACCCCATCGGTCCACTCGTGTGAAAGGGACCTAGCTTCTGCTGCAGCCTCTTTCCTTGTGACTGGCCATAAAGTTACAATGTTGCTGTCTAATCACTAGAGTAGAGGCAACTGAGGGACAGTTCACACCACAACGTAAACACATTTTTAATTGCACCCCAAAAGCAGAAAGCAAAAACAATGCATTTGCAGTCCCTAGATCACATAAGACAGTAAAACCATGTGATTTGGTGTGGAGTGTTTTTCAAAAGAAGTGCATGCATTACTTTTTGTGCAATCCAGTGCAGTTTCAGCCCATTCAAAAAAATGTACTGTTGCTGCTTTGTGACATGTATGAAATCTATTCATGCTGATCATGCAAATCTACTTTAAGTATTCTCACCAGCTGCATTGATCAATGTAGATTCAACACAAGGGCACATAGAAAACAATTGCCTTGTTCACACCATACAAGTTCATTGCCGTGCAAAGCCTAAAAATGCACCATTTCTGCAATTTTATGTAATGCAATCTATGTTACTGTATGTCACTGAAGCGTTTAACTTTCAATAAAGTTTAAAAAAAAAAAAGTGTGAAAAGAGTGTGATGTCTTGTAATGGTAATTCCCAGCCGGCACCCAGTGGTCGCTGAGTATCACTGATGGGGGAGAGACCTGTAAGTGAACAATACAGATCTCTCCCGTCAGCTCCTGCACTTGTTTTCATGCTAAAAGTTGCTGGGAAAAAAAATCCCGGTCTATACCGCCATTCGTAAATGCTATAACTTTCATGTAAACCAATTAATTTACACATATTGGGATTTTTTTTAGCAAAGACATGTAGCAGAATACATTTTGGCCTAAATTTATGATGAAATTAGATTTTTTTAAATTTTTTTTACTGTACATGTTTAATTTTGAAAAGAAAAGAAACTAAGCTTATTTTTATTGCTTTCTTGGGTTCTGTTACAAAGATATTTCACCTCATTTCCTGCTCTGTGACCACTGTTACTTGTACAGGAAGTGAGCAGAACCAGTTGCAGACTCTGGATGTGTTAGACAAGCCGCAAAAAATGTCATCATTATACACAGGGCGTGTCAAACATGTCCAGTCCTTCTGCCCTGCTGCCAGGAGTCGGGACCTCCTCTGTTCCAGGATTTGGCAACCCAGCTCTGTTTAATAAAAGCAGCATTGCCTTGTGCACAGAGAAAGTTCTGGCAGCTGGAGCTGTCAAAGAAAAGCAGTCTGGCAATGTTTATCAACATCATTGCTCAAAAGAAACAATGTTTCATGTTGTATCTTTCTGTTTATTCATCTACAGATCAAAGTACTGTAATGACCTTCGATCTGTAGAAGAAATCAGTTAAAGCAACCTGAGAAGTAGAAAGAGTTTTTTTTTTTTTTTAATTAATGGTTTCTTTTTAACACCTTATTAACCCTTAGTTTACTCTAGTCAGCCCTACTTAACTCCCCATTCTCCTTCTCTATGCAATTATCTATTTGCTGAATGCCCCACCGCAGATATACTGTCACAGGGCGGCCATGCTGTGCAGAATCACATATATAAATGCGATTGTAAACTTCACCACCACAGGTGTGCTGCTGCTGCTGCTTTGATTGGTAACAGCAGAAGGTGTTCAGCGGGTGCCAGCCAATAGATTACTACCATCACCTGCCAATTGTCTAGGAGACTGACAGAACACAGCTCTGCCTATGTAAACAAGGCAGGGCTGTGTCCTGTCATCAACAATGTGCTGGATTCTCTTTCCCTAGAAGCAGGGAATAGAATCCAGTACATTACCTAATGAAAACAGCACACACAGTAAACATTAGACATAGCTAGGGATACAGTTAGCCCCTTAATCACCCTAGATCAGGGGTCTGCAACCTTTAAGACATAAAGAGCCACTTGGACCCGTTTCCGAGAGGGAAAAAAAGACAGAGCCGCAAAACCATTGCAACATTTAAAACAAATCCGACACTGCATATATTGCAAAAAGCGCTCTGGTCATGAAGGGGGTTTAAGGGCCCAGTAAGCAAAGGGTTAATCAGGGCCACAGTGTATCATCATAATCACAATCATAGCCTTAGGTCAGTGGTGGGCAACCTTTTTTTTCGACTGAGCCAAATCTCGCCAAAACCATGATTGAAATTTATTTTGAGAGCCACATTTTTAAAACTGAAAATACATCCCCCATATAGTAATTCATCCCCCATAGTAATTCATCCCCCATATAGTAATTCATCCCCCATAGTAATTCATCCCCCATAGTAATTCATCCCCCATAGTAATTCATCCCACATATAGTAATTCATCCCCCATATAGTAATTCATCCCCCATATAGTAATTCATCCCCCATAGTAATTCATCCCCCATATAGTAATTCATCCCCCATAGTAATTCATCCCCCACATAGTAATTCATCCCCCATATAGTAATTCATCCCCCATATAGTAATTCATCCCCCATATAGTAATTCATCCCCCATAGTAATTCATCCCCCATATAGTAATTCATCCCCCATATAGTAATTCATCCCCCATAGTAATTCATCCCCCTTATAGTAATTCACCCCCCACATAGTAATTCATCCCCCACATAGTAATTCACCCCCCATAGTAATTCATCCCCCATATAGTAATTCATCCCCCCTATAGTAATTCATTCCCCATATTGTGTCAATTCACTTACCTTTGCTCCGCGCGTTCCTCTCGCCGTGTTCCCGCGCCGTTCCGGTCTTCAGGGCGGACTGTGAGAGGAGAGGAGTTCGTCACGCTGCCCCGCCTACATCCTGACAGCCAATGTTTGCCACGCTCCGCGGGCCGGATTAAAAGGTCCGCCGGGCCGTAGTTTGCCCGTTGCTGGGCTAGCTGCAGAGTCCTGACTTTTGGGGCGGCCGCCTGAGAGGAGGGAGGGGAGCGGGCGCCCGGCACACAGAAGACCCTATTGCAGGGGTGGGCAAACTTTTTGACTTGAGGGCCGCAATGGGTTCATATATTGGACCCGGGGGCCGGACCAAGAGTAGATGAATGATGTGTATGTGTCATCCATAGTAAGTATAGTAATATTCCCCCATAGTAAGCATAGTAATTAATCCCCCATATAGTAATTCATCCCCCATAGTAATTCATCCCCCATAGTAATTCATCCCCCATATAGTAATTCATCCCCCATAGTAATTCATCCCCCATAGTAATTCATCCCACATAGTAATTCATCCCCCATATAGTAATTCATCCCCCATAGTAATTCATCCCCCATAGTAATTCATCCCCCATATAGTAATTCATCCCCCATAGTAATTCATCCCCCATAGTAATTCATCCCCCATATAGTAATTCATCCCCCATATAGTAATTCATCCCCCATAGTAATTCATCCCCCATAGTAATTCATCCCCCATATAGTAATTCATCCCCCATATAGTAATTCATCCCCCCTATAGTAATTCATCCCCCATATTAATTCATCCCCCATATTAAGTCCCCAAGTCCCCCCTGTGTCAATTCACTTACCTTTGCTCCGCGCGTTCCTCTCGCCGTGTTCCCGCGCCTTTCCGGTGTAGCATGAAAATCTGTCTCCTATGAGGATCTGTCCCCCTCGACGTATCTGCGCATGTGCCAGTTTCAGGCATTAGCAGCCGATCGGCGATCTCCGGCACATGTGCAGATACGTCGAGGGGGACAGATCCTCATAGGAGACAGATTTTCATGCTACACCGGTCTTCAGGGCGGACTGTGAGAGGAGCCTAGCGGGAGCCTAGCTCCGCGGGCCGGATTAAAAGGTCCGCTGGGCCGTATATGGCCCGCGGGCCGTAGTTTGCCCATTGCTGCCCTATTGCCTGTCACCTGGTGGGCAGTGTGCTCAGGAGCCACAGCCAAGGTGAAAAAGAGCCGCATGCGGCTCTGGAGCCGCGGGTTGCCGACACCCGCCCTAGATGTTTAAGCCCTTCCAATCCAATGTCATTAGTACACAGAGGCGTCCCTAGGGTTGGTGTCACCAGGTGCTGTAACACTTGGTGACCCCCCCTCCGACAATCCCCGCAGAATGGATCGGATCTGCGGATTGGACTCCAATCCATTATGCTCAATCCGCAGATTTGATCCATCCTGCGGAGATCGTTGGCTTTCTTTACAACTTTCCTTTTCTTGGAACGAGTCCGGGTGTAGTGGCAAGATGTGTCTCCCCTGAAGCAACTGCGCATTTTCCGATTTTAGGCATGATCAATCGATGATAGCAGTAGTTCTACCATCGATTGATCGTGCCTGAAACCGGAACATGCGCAGTTGCTTCAGGGGCAACATCTACATGGAAGACACATCTTGCCGTTACACCGGCGTCACCCCGTATAGGTTGCATGCTGACGATCCCCGCAGGATCGTCAGCATGCAACCTATACAGGGTGACACCGGACCCACTCCAAGAAAAGGTAAGTTGTACAGAAAGCCGAAGATCCCCCCAGGATGGATTGGAACCATCCTGTGGGGATTGTTGGCTTGCTTTACAACTTACCTTTTTCTGGAGCGGGTCCGGTGTCACCCCATGCAGTCGGTATCACCCGGTGCAGACCGCACCCCCCGCACCTGCCTCAGGATACCACCATCACTGGGACAGGAGCTAAAGGAAATTATCTTTCCAAAAGAGACAAAGACAGAAAATAAATATGACAGTTGTTCTAATCCTTCCCTACTATATCCAATCAAATTAAAAAGTTTTGGCTGGAGTTTCACTTTCACAAGACTGTCTGGCACTTATCTGCTATGATTTGAATTCAAACAATGTGTGCTTTTATATGATTTTTATTCACCACCTGTACTAGGATTTTTTCTGTGTCTTAAATAATGCAGCGTTTATTATGTTCATGTTATATCTGGAGAACAGTGACCACAACACAATTTAATCTAATCTTAGCAAAAATATGTGCAAGAAATATGCTTGGAGCAACACAATATACATTGACACCTTGAATGGCTTCACATAAAATATAAACTGAGGAAGGAAAGAGAACTGGAATTTTGAGACTCCACATAGACTATGTATTAAACTTTAAATAAAAAAGTGTTTTTACTTCAATGCACATAAAAATAGCTTCCTGTACATAAAATACCCATGAACAACAATGGGGTATCTTTTTTCTGCATTTGTGTTGGATACTACAGTAATGTACTGTACAACCTCTGTTGATGAGACCTCCCCATTTGTGCCTGTCTCGTTCTAGTTTTATTCATATTCATGTATCTTAGAGAGTCACACTGCTGGCTTCCTGACCGAACTGGAATGACTTCACTTGATAAGTTTGCAGTCTATTAACACTGCAAAATCAGGAGTATTAATGGCAGTAGAATTACATATTTACTACATTATTTGCAGCTGTCCAGCCAACAGGCATGACCCAGCAGGTGTGGCCAGATATCTCCTATGGAAGGCAGGCACAGAGGCATTTAGGACCAAGGATAGGAGTAACCCAGACATCAGGGACAGGGGGACTAATTGCCATCAATTAAATCACCATAATATGACAGTACTCTTTGCTCACATCATATCAAGGGACTTGGTGGGACACCCCATGCCGTGGGATCAACTCTTAAGGCACAAGTAAGATTCAGATAGGGTCGCCATTACATCATATCACCATACGGTCTATGCAGCCATACCAGCTATACAAATAACTGAGCTAACACCTACTGTCCAAGAGTAAACACAGTATTTCACCCAAACTCCATCCATGTGTTGGATACCTGCCTTAAATAAAGCTCAAACTCCCTGCTGATCAGAAATTTCTAACTGTGACGAGTCAGTTGGGGTTGTCCTACTAGTCAAGATCTCCTTGCACTGCACACAGAAGAACAGAGACTCAGTGATGACATTAAAATTACATTAGCATGTTGATTGTGGGGGTAGGTGGATGCAACTAGGTTAAGTAAATTATAAGCATATTAAACTTCAGTTTAGTGATAAAATTCTGCATGTATCACATTGCACAATCATTAGAATCAAGGTGTCATCAGTGAAAGGCTTCTGAACCTTTTAAAGTTTTATATCTGGATAGTTTAGCAGGTTGGCTTTCAATTGACTAGGGCTTACTTCCAGAGGGGCCGCAGGGAATATATCCAGGTATCCCCCAATAGTACAAAGGTTGCCAGTCACACAAGGTCAGTCCTGCGCACTCTGACAAGTCTAGGCGCAGGCTCTGTCTTTGTAGTATTTATTGCTGAAGAACCTAAAGAGGAGTGGGGCTTAGGCTTACAGAATAGTCCAAACCAATCAAAAGCAGCAATAGCTGTATTAAGTCCCCGCTGGAAGATTGGTGCGTTACAATGGTAGAAAAGATGAAGATTTGTAGTGAAAGCAGAAGAATTAGGACTAACTGTATAGTATGTTCCTTGTGCTGATTTTTCTGTTTTTAGTTTTGGCTAAACTTAGGCTGTAAGGATGCCCCAGCGTTGGTAGTGTCACTGTAAGAAAAAAATGCCCCTGCATTGGTGCAGTCACTGTAAGAAAAAAATGCCCCTGCATTGGCGCAGTCACCGGAAGAATAAAATGCCCCTGCATTGGTGCAGTCACTGTAAGAAAAAAATGCCCCAGCATTGGTGCAGTCACTGTAAGAAAAAAAAGCCACTGCATTGGTGGTGGAAGGAAAAATACCCCCCATTGATAGTGTCACTAAAAGGAATAAATGCCATGGCAAAAGGGTTGGTGGGGAAAACAAATTCACTGTGTTGGTGTCAGAGGGAGGAATGATTACTGCTGTGTAGGTGGGGTCAGTCTGGGGAGATGTGAGTGTCATTGGAATGAAGAATGGGAGCTGGCAGGCTGTGGGGCTCTATAGGGTGCATTTTAATTAAGGGGACCTGTGTTACTCTAGTGAAGTGAGAGGAGCTTAACAGCTTTGAGGGAGGGAGGTTGGCTATAAGGTTTTGGGGAGTTTTGAGAAGGAGAAGAAATTTTTGGGAGCCCAGTGTGACTCTAAGAAAAAGAGGGGAGCTCAAGGGCTCTGAGGGAAGTTGGTTGGCTGTAAGGCTTTCTGGGACTTTGATAAGAGAGGGGAGTTCTGGGGCTGTGCTGCTGTTCTCATCCTCCTTATACTCAAAGATAGTTTGGACCTCCTTGACAGTGTGGCACCTGACTGGGAAAAAGGCATTTTCTCCTTTTCCCCATTTCTGGTAATGTCATATGTCACAAGTAAAGGGGAGAGAGGAAAAGGGGCATCCCTCCCTCACTCCCCAGCAGGTTCCCAAACTGAAAATGTCTGCTCTCAAAAGAGGACTCATCTGCCTTCTTCGTTCTGCCTACAGTAGGCTATCACTAAAAGGAGAAGAGTGCAGAATCCTCTCTTCTGCATCTATCATTGCCCCTGCTCTGCCTAAGATTGGAGTGCCAGAACTCCTATCAATTCTTACATAAAAACACTGGCACTCATACAGCACCCATTGACCCCCCCACCACCACACCACCACCTTTTGTCCCAGTTCTAATGATCATACAGCATCATTTTTTAATGCTATATTAAATAGTTAAATTGCCGACATCACACTTTCTTGACCAGTAGGCCAGGAGGGCTGTGGAATTTGTTTTCTTGGCATTGCTGAGATTCACTACAAGATTTTGTGAAGCTAGGTTCTCTGCACCAGAAACATACACACAAATTGCACATTATTCTAACTTTATATAGTTGAGAATGCTAAATAGATTATAATGTTACAAGGTCATTTTATTGTTCCAGCTCTAGTTTGAGACAGCAGCCAGAACTCCAAGCCTATAGAAGATAAATTAAGAGAGGGAGAGAGAGAGCGAGAGATAAGGGACATGTAATTGCAATTGCATTTATGTGCATTTTCAATTGCTTTCTTAATTTTATTTGGTATCTTGTAAGGGTCTGAAATATTAATTTGCATTGGGCTGTTTCAATATGGTTAATTTTCCACAATAACTGTCTCCTAGTAGGCAAGGCCCTTTTGACTTTAGGAGTAGCGTAGCAGGAATGTTATACAGATACTTGATGGATGCTTCATAGATTTTGAAAAAAATGATATGTAAAGTCCCTTTGCCAAAAAACGTGGCCCAATGCCCCTCACAATTTTTTTTACTGAAGGTACACCAGCTCACACACCATGCGGGTGTACATGCAAGCTGATTCTCAATATGGTGGGAATAACACTGGGTGATGGGGAAAACATATAGCACATGCACAGGAGTTACATCACCAGTGGCATCCAATGGCTGTAAAGGAGTACTGCAGGACCCTGAAGAAAAAGCGTTAGGAGATGGCCACAGAAACAGATAATGTGACAAGAGGAGCATGGACCTGCCACCACTAAAGGAGAGCACATTGAGAGGTTGCACATTAAGGTGAGAGCCCCACTCTAGCCAGCCAAATTTAGTCCTGCTTTAATGATTTGTTAATGAATACAAAGCTGCATTCAGTCATGTCTTTAATATCTGTCAGGGGTTCTAAAGAAGAGCTGATGGGTGAGCCATATGTTATGGCTTTCACCATAAAAGAGCCTAGGTAAGTGTCAAAGAGAGAGTCAAGGGCAAATTGAGTGACAGGCTGAAGAGAGATGTGGCTTGTGATCAGTAGTAGTGATGAGGTTCATGATCAGCCTAGTGCAGGGTCTAACCTAAGCTTTGAGTGTTCACCTCTCATGGATTTTGACCAGAAGGGTCTGGTATTAAATTTTTGAGGGTATCCCACACCATTTTTGGGGTTTCTCTTAAAATGTATACCAGAGACTTATTAAGGATAAGATTCCGGTATGTATTTTAGGAAGAGTCTGCTATATATTTTTAGGAGTAACTCAATGCCATTTTTTGCCTTGTGTCCCAACTTAATATCTATATCAGGCCCCCTTCTAGGAACAGAATGAAGAGGCTGGGAAGTGTCATTTACCAGCATGTTTTGCTTTGTAAATGCCACTTTTGCTGTAATTCATTCTATACACCATATACTTTTTTCAAACAGTTTAAAGAGATGGTTCAAATCTCAGCCGGTTCAACAGGGACCATCCAGGATTTTAACCATCTATAGGTAGGCTGATTGTACCCAAGTCGATTGTTGTATGACTTGGATACAACCAGCATTGTGGATTTTTACATGCGATTATTGCCAGCAGCCGTCCTGGTAGGGATGGTTCCACGCACCCCCCCATCAAGAGAAAACAATAACTTCTCGGAAGGGATTCCCCCATCAACACTGACCTGTAGTTGCAGGAAAGAAAATCACATTGTCTATAGCCTGCCTTAGGGTATCACCCAAGCATGCTATTTAATGGAACTTTCATTCTTTCACTTTAAGCATTTACAATTTAAGAATTTATTTTTTTTCATTGGTAAAATGTCCCCAAGGCCTGTGCCCATCTGACTATGTTCTTGGTTTGATATGGTGTGATTTATTAAAAAAAAAAAAAAAAACAGCAGGGAAATGTTTAGCGGCAAATGTTATTATTTTTTTTTTAAATGTTCTGTCTCACGTAAATGTATTTTTTTGCTGTATTGATCTGTATCAAGTTGCCTTTGTTTAATGTATTCTGCCATCTAGTGGCCAATGCAACTTGTTTACTTAATTGGTTTCTCCCTCTGTCTTCCCCTCCTGTATAATGATTCAGTTCATGGCTTAGGAAAGTCACTGCCTGCTTACACTTCAAAAGACTGGAAAAAAAAATTCTCTGTACTGCAGTTATCTGAAGTTATATTTATCTGGGTTTTAACTTGTGTGTATTATTAAAAAGATAGCCTGCTTGTGGATGGTGCCAAGTCAGTAAGCTACCATACTGTACAGACAGACTGGGTCAATCTAAGGAGGTATGTCAATGCATAATGCGGCATTTGAAACATGTTGATTTTGCTGTAGTACATCCTATAGATGCACCACTTTACAGGAAGGCTTAGGGCATCCTCCAAGCATGTTATTTAAAGAAATTTTCCATTCTTGATGTTTCAGTTCAACCGGACCACTGTACATAAACAGCCAGGTGGGACAAGCATCATTCTCGGAATATGTATGGATATGTACTCCCACTTGCATGCCTTATGCATGCCCTCAGGGGCATAGAGCAGCGGGACCTGTGATTGATGTGTCCCCCAGACAAAATGGTTCACAGATCAAGGAACAGGGCCACTAAAATTGATCCCATACCATGCGTTCGCTGTGACCAATCATATTGATCACAATACTGTTATTTAACAAATGCTTTCATTCATACAGCCATTGTTTACTACAGTGATCACTGTGATTAGTCACAGCCATTGTTTACTACAGTGATCACTGTGATTAGTCACAGCGATCACAGGTTACAGGGCCAATAAAATTAAGGGCTGGAAGGAGGTGCTGTATTGTCACCTCACTACCTTCTTTAACCCCTTTGACCCTGCACAAGCACCCCTATTCACTTGAATGGGTTGTATTTTGCAGGGGTAAAGGGAGTATAATTCCTGTCACAATTGCAAAGCAAAGCATCAGAGCCATAGCTTGTTTACACCCCCTTCAGCTAAAAGAAGGTAAAATTTGAGGGGTGCCTCCCCCCAAACCTCCCATGTGAACAAGCCTTAGTAGTGCACCAGTCAAAGTGTCTCCGATCCCCACTACGCCGGTCCGTGTTGAAAGACTAGTGTAACTAGAATCAGTGTTCCTGATTTCCACCACACCAGACCATTGCAGCCAGCAACAGTTTTCCTGATCACCATCACACCAGTCCCAGTATCACCAGACCAGTGTATGCCAGCAACAGAGTTCTTTATTACCGCCACACCACTCACAGTTTCACCAGAACAGTGTAAGCCAGCAATGGTGTGGTGTCCCTAATTGTCTCCACAGCAGTCCCAATGTCACCTGACCAGTGTAAGTCAGCATCAGAGTTCCTGCTTGCTGTCACACTTGTTCCCAGTGTCACCAGACCTGTGTAAGCCAGCAACAGTTCTCCTGATCATTGCCACAGCAGCATAGTGCTGCTTCTGTCTGCCACCTGTACTTACCCTGGCCTGTTTATTAACCACATTTCTGCTTGCTGCCTAGACCAATCCTTTTCCTGTTTGTGGTTCATGTCTCTGCCTGCCATCTGAAATTACCCATCTGCCATCTGACAGAATGCATTTCTGTAAGACCCCAGCTTCAGCCATCCCTTGTGGATAACTGCATCACTTAAACCACAGGAACCCTTTTGTATTTCCTTTCTTCAGCTTCCTATACTTTCTGGCCAGTGAACATGGCATTCCTGGGGGCAGCCATGTACCAGTAGGTTAGGCTTCCTTGGCTTATAGGAACGGGGAATGCTATATTCCCTGACCAGTTGTATAAAGGGACCATTACAGTACATTGGTTTTGATTCAATTGGTTGATTTGTATGATAAACAAGACACTATCTCTGGTACATAATCAGTTCAAACAGTGAAAAAGTCTCACACATGTTGTATTGCCATATTCAGGAGGAGTAGCAGAATGTATTTTGGGCTGTAATGTAAAAAAAAAATTCTTTTTCTTTCTGCATTTTACAAAAACTTGTGGAAACAAATTAAGTTTTCAAAAATTTTGACAAATATGACATCGCCATACTTGGGAGGAATAGCAGAATGTGCTGTGGGGTGCATTTAATATGCCTCTGATGTTAGCAATATCTTATTAATTGTCAACTTTGTGTGAAAAATACATTTTCATTTTCTTTCCTGCATTATACACAAACTTGTGGCAAAATAAGTGGTCATTTTTGTCAAGGTCCTACCTTTTCCCAGAGGTTATGTTACTCCATGTGCTGGCATCCATCTTGGATTTCTGCTGAGCATGGTGGGAAGCTTTTATGCCTTCAGGTCTCTGAGGTCCATCCCCCAGAGGGGTGTGGCTGAGTACATATAAGCCTGTGATCCGCACATGCTCTTTGCACTTGTGTCTTGTGTCTTTGTCTTGCTACAGCTCTGTGTATATGCTCGTGACTCTTCTGGTATTCTGACTCGGCTTGTGACTAAGACCATTCTCTGTGTTTTCCTTCGATCTGACCTTCCGTTGCTTAACCCGGCCCGTGACCTGTGATTCTCTGTCTACTGTTCTGTACTGTTTTGTCCTGTTGTTGTCGACTCGGCTTGCCTGACTACGCTATTGTCATTCTCACCAGCTACACGCCATTACCGCAGCCGGGGTGTCTCGGGGGCCGCGACCTGGTTCCTGGCTGCGTCAAGTCCATCCCCACCATCAGGGGCCCTGGTGAAGGGCAGCCTGGGACTTAGACTCCGCTCCCTGAGGGACTTCGGTCTGTTGGTGGTGGTTGTCGTCAGCCAGTGCCTTACCCTGCCACTAGGCCTACCTGTCCGTTCCACAGCCCTGCCCTGACAATTTTATGGATGTTTCTCCTGTCCTGGAATTTTAGGGTCTTGTGAAATAATAGGTAGTCAGGAAATTAGATGCTTAATTTATGCTCTTTGAAAGCCCAATGGTGCTCCTTGGATTTTAGGTTTCTTTATGTGTCTAGTCTGTGAAAAACTAGAAATTCTGAAGGACCCTCTGCACACTGATATATATCCTTTCCAGCAGACTTTGCATTAAAAAAATAGGGATATTTAGTTCACACATTGCAATACATGTTTAAGCTGGCCAACTGCGTCAAAGTAATCCCACTATGGTCAGTCCTACTCTGCTCTACCTACGCAAATGCTACTGTGGACACAATGCCAATATAGGGGAAAAGACAAAGTGGGGGAGAGCTGTTAGGTTTAGGTCTGGCTACTGACCAACAATACAAAAAACAAGACATACCGGTGCTCAAATCCCAACCGCTAGTGCATGCATTTATCCATCAGGTGCTAAAGGGGTGTAACCACATATTAACACTAGAAATTCTGAAGGACCCTCTGCACACTGGTATATACCCTTTCCAGCAGAATTTGAATTAAAAAAATAGGGATATTTAGTTCACACATATTGCAATACATGTTTAAGCTGGCCAACTGCATCAAAGTAATCCCACTATGGCCAGTTTTTTTTTTTTTAGTCTGTGAAAAAGTCTCACACATGTGGTATCTCCATACTTGGGATGCATAGAAGAATGTGTTTTGGGGTATAATTGTAGGTTTGCCCATGTGTGACAAATAACTTGGTAAAATTGCAACATTGTGAAAAGAAATGTATTAAATTTTCTAATTTTCCAAAAAATTGTGACAATAAATACAACTTCAAAAAACTCACCATGTCTCTTATTAAATACCTCTCACTTTCTAATTTCCAAAAGGGGTATTTCTACAGTCTGGCACTTTAGGGCCTCAAGAAATGAGATAGGCAGTCAGTACATCAGGACTGATCAATTTTCAAATTTTCAAAAACCATAGTAGCTATATAACGTTCACACAGATTAAATAGTATACACTGAATTAGGTTATTTTTACCAAAGAAATATAGCAGAATACATTTTGGACTAGATTTACAAAGACAGGTTAAAAAATAAAAAAATACAGAGGTGACTAAATACCACCAAAAGAATGCTCTATCTGTCTAAAAAATATGTAAAATGAATTTGTGTATAGTGTTCCATGACTGAATTGTCATTCAAAGTGTAACACACTGGAATCTGAAAAATGGCCTAGGCAGGAAGGGGCTGAAACAGTCCGGTCCTAAAGTGAAAGGGAAGCCAATAGGAAGTGTGTCCAATGTAAGTGTATGACAGACAAACGGAGATAAAATAGAGGAGGAGGAAGGGATGTCCATGTCCTGAGCATAGATTTACAAAGTTCACAGTGATTATTGTGTATTGAAAAACTGTCTGCATTCTTTACAACTATTCATCAGGAATTTGATTATCCCTTTTTAATAAGAGCTGCCAGTGACTCTGCAATTCTTTCTGCTCTTTGCTGGTAAACTTCAACAAAGTTCTTATTATTTCAAAGATACAACATTCAAGTTTTTGCCTGTATGTCTGCCTTTTGTCCACCTTGTTCTAGAAATAGACCATGCTCAATATTGGTCTTGTAGTATTTATCTCCATTTTGTCTTGTACTCACGTTTGTCTTACTTGATGGCATGTTTCATTTATTTTATGTTGACTTTATACTGATGGCTGTTTGAATGAGAATCCTTTACTGATAGCCATCTCACTTGATTTAAGTGCTTCTAATATAAATGTTACTTACAATGGCATTTTAACAGACATGCTTGATGTTGGGCCATTATTACATTATTTTACATCATGCTGAAGTGTATAGCTGTGTAGGATGTTGTTGCATTATCAGAGTTTTATTAGATCTTATTTAATGCCATGTAATTTGGTACTATGTAAAATTACTGGCATGTTACACCTTGCTGGGCTTTTTCACTTACATATAATTTTGTATTGGGAAAACTACTAACATTTAATATAACTTTGGATTTATGTTATACTAATGTTAAAATAATGTAATAACTTTAGAACAGCTTTTTTTATTGATAGTTGTGGTTTTTAAAGCATAATTTCAGACTTAAGCAGATTTTCCAGCTTGTGTATGCGATAATAATAATAAAAGAAAAGTCACAAAATCAGTTTTAAGCTCTTATAACTTAAGCACCTGAAATCCTTTTCTTATACTGAATTGCCATATGGCATCTGAAAGCTGTTATCGGGCTTGCAGTATGTTGGAGTGTCTGCTGTGTAAATTAAGTGGGAAGTGGCTTCCTGTGGCGTTTACTGTACTATCAAACTGACTCACCATAGACATGTACAAAGCTGTACCCCTACAGTAGAGATCAGGGGCGGACTGACCATTTGGAAACTCGGGCACTGCGCAAGGACCAGGGGTCAGTAGGGGGCCACATGAGATGCCCCTGGTACCTTTTTCATAGGCTTTTTTTCGTTTGGGCAAGGACACAGGGGCCGCATAATCCCCTATTGCCCGGGGGTCCCATGAGTTGTCAGTCTGCCCCTGGTAGAGATGCTACCCAAAGTGTAGTTGTACTTTAACCCAATAACCCCTTAAACTAAGCTATAATACTTATGGCTTTTCTCCCATTGAGGAGATTTTCCTTCACTTCCTGTCATATGACAGAACAGGAAATGAGAGGAGATCTTTTTAAACTAAGGCAAATCCTTCCTTGGACATTGTCACCAGAACAAGTGCTCCCACTGGAAGATTTTATCTATATTCTTGATCTAGTGATAACTCAAAATTTCTGGATTTTTCTGCACTTTCAGTCCTAGTGGTAATGGTCACTTGGACAATAAAAAAAAGTGAACGTCCCCAAAAAATACTTTAGATATGCTTTATTCTATACAAACCTACATCTACCTCATGGGTTGAATTCTGCTACATTAAAAATGTAAAAAAAATTACGACAGGCTGAATCTAGAGAGCATTTTAAAAAATCAACATGTGTTTCCTGAAGCATGTGCTGTGCAACGTGGTCTCTCGCTCAGTTATATATATCACCAATCAGATTCACACTTCAAAGGCTTGATTACACCTTTAAAGGTAGCTGTGCAAAAATTCTATAGCTACGGTTTCTTTTACATCAATTTTTCTTTATATTAGGCTGCAAGGAGCCTGCAGTGGTTGTGGTGGCAGGTATTGGACTGCAGTTTGTTCATCAACAGGAAGGTGGCACTGTGCTGCTTCTTCAGGCTAGCAGGACATTGGGTACTAAGCTGTCCCCTATTATGGGTCCCAGATAGCAATCTTGGGGAGGCCAGCATCTCCTGTTGGATGCCAAAATCCCATGAGATTTTGTTGGTCTACTTTAAGTGTTTAAATAGTGGTTTCTGCATAATTCCAGAATGCCCGCATGTAAGCAGGTGGATGTTAAATGTTATGTTTTATCAAAACGGTTCTATTGTTTTTCATTTGATGTCTATAGTTAGATTTCTGTTTTATACGATTGCACTGTTTAGGTGTTTTTCCTGCTGAGGCGGTACTCCTTGGGAGATAAAGGCTGACATTGTTGGCCAGGTTTTCCTTGGATTTTTGGGGAAGTACCTCCCTCTGCTGAGGCAAACAGATAAAAATGGAGGGAACCACCTCTCAGATGCGCGGTAGATAGGAAAATGGCCAAAGGTATGGTCTCAGGTCTTTGAGGAATAGAATACTACTAAAGATGTGAACTACTACTTGCACTTGACCACCTCTGTGAGAGCTGAGTTGGGTATGGACTCACGCTTAACCAAAGGACTTTCTCACCTAAGTAAGGTGTGACTACCTCATGGGGCAATCCGGAGAACTAGTGGACTAACTAGGGGGCACTTAGAAGATTATGTACAGGAATGTGTATTGGCAACAACTTGCTGAACTGTTCATTTGCTAAATAATAAACAGCTTCAGTAAAGAACGTTTATTGTTATTCAACTTGATCTGGTCTGAAGTCCCTTTCTGAAAGGGGTGCAGGCATGTATGATGTATCACAAGAACAGGGCTTAATAAGGGTGCAAGATGTGTTAGAGAAGATGCAGTACTAATGTCTAACGTGTAGTGAAGCTATTCGGAGGAGGCTTTAATGCTGTTACTAAAGACTACAATACTAGTGTTGAGTGCAAAATATGTCAGCTGGTCAGGAAGCGATGTGATTGGCAAAGCTGACGAAAGACCCTAGCAGTGAAAGAGTTTGTGTGCTTAGGCTCCTTCCCTAGAGATTGGAATCCCAATGTGGCATCCTACTCTCACCATAGGGCATCCTAGGGACCCAGACTAGAAGTCACAGAAAATGGATTGAGCCCTCAGGAGTTAATAAGCACAGGATATTACAAGAGTTCAACTTCCTAGTATTCAAGTGAAACATATGAATCAATGTCACTGATAGTAAGGTAATAGGTTACTGGGCTGGTGGAGTTCGGAACAGGCTCAATGGTACCAGTTCATAAATGTTGTGCAACCTAAGTGAGAGAAGAGTTATGAAGTGTAATGAGGAACTGATGTCTGTTGTGAACAATGTAAAGAGTACAGAAAGTGGGCCATGGATTAGACGTTCTTTTAAAGAAGCATTGCTTTTATGTTAGAGTGCTGTCCTAATGCCATCCTTGTGGTAAACAACAGCCTCAGCCAGCCTTTGGGAGCACTAGCGAGCACTCTTTCTGGGTCCCCACATGGGTGCAATAAGGCCCACCCACATGTATTACACGTGTAGTGAAGGGTCAGAGCTCCACTGGGTAGGAGTTGCTTTAGAGACAGTTATCTGATGAGCAAGGGCAGACTGACCATTCGGAAACTCGGGCACTGCCCGAGGGCCCGGGGTCAGTAAGGGGCCCCATGAGATGCCCTTGGTACCTTTCATAGGCTTTTTTAGGCATGGTTTGAGTGTGGGCAAGGACACAGGGGCCCCATGATCCCCTATTGCCCGGGGGCAATGAGTTGTCAGTCCGCCCCTGCTGATGAGGAAGGAAAGAGCAGGGTTTCCCTACAGGGCATCACTTCTGTAAGCTTCTTGGAACTGTCAGACAAACTGTAAGGGCGTTTAGGAGTCCCAGAGCAATCCAGTAATCAGAATACCTCCTCCAAGGGAAATGCTCCTCGGACATCCATGGTCTGCAAAACTAATATTATATTGCTGATGAAACTGCCTTGTTGATGGACATTATTTTCAGCCTGAAAGAAATGTACCCATAATATACATGCATTATGTGTTTCTATAAATTGCCTGTAAACTGAGATGAATCAATTTATACAATATAAAACAACATTTAAGTACTCACATGTGTTTACTCTTCCTAATTTGGGTGCACTGGTTAAAAGGTATCTATGGTCAAAATTGCACATTGAATTGAACAATTTCTAGCCTACTCCTATTAATCTGAATAATCTTCAAGTTTGTAAAATTATTTTCTGAAGAATCCCGCACATTGTATTCCTTGAATTCTGTGACACATATTCACTATGCCCTGTGTGCGGGCACTGCTGTGTCACACATTTCACAAAGGCTGCCTTCTGAACTATGGTGCTAGAAGGAGGAGTTTCAGGAAGCAGAGACTGTACAGAAATCACTGCTTTCAGGCATCATGGTACCATGGGATATGTAGTCTTTAGAAATTGAACGTAAACCGCAGAGGAGAATCTACAAAGCATGCAGGGAATCCAGGAAGTTGTGGAAAGAGATGGCAAGCAGACAGGCAAAACTTGCAACATGAATTTTTAAAATAAGTTTGTATTGTATTGTCAAATAAAACTACTGTGTTAACTGCTATGACAATGCTGATGTTATAAAATGGAATAGTATGTCACTAGATCTCCTTGAGGCTCACCTACAGGTGGGAATAACTCTACTGCAACATAAAACAAGGGTTTTTAGATCAGCAGATTGACAAAGCGTGCAAGGTGAACTGCTGTATTACAACAAAATCTGGATGTATAAACTGAAGTAGTGACCAGGTAGGTTATGTTCCCTGTATGATTCTCAAGTTTTAGTTTTCAGTGTTGTCTAAGAGTGTAGGAGTAATTTCCGCTCCAAGTTGCTGGGTACTTCATCCCTTTTTTAGTGCTCTGCACCAATTCCCTGCTGCTACTAAAATTCCCTACTAAATTGCTGAGTATAGGTTCATAACATAACCCCTCCAGAGGGCTTACAATAACTACTACCATACCTATACACATGCAGGAATGTTGCCAAGGTAAAAAAGGAAAATAACACTGCAGTTAAAAGATATGAGAATTGCATGATTTCCCAAAAGCTAGTATAGATCACTCTCTTGACTAAAGAATGTTTTTATCATTAGCTTTGTCAAATCATAGGCCATTTTAAGTCAACAACATACTCAATTGTAAGCTAAGACTGAAATTGTGGAACTTTACATCATGCTGTTTAGTGCAGACATGTATAAAACTCATGTATTTACAAAGCTTACTTTAAAAACAGCATGATAAAAATAAAATATGTTCTTGTGAGCTAAAAGTAGGACATTGTGCCTAAATACAATATGTTATAATCCAGAACAACAAGCTTTGCAATTCTTTAAGGTTGACACAATAATTAATAAACACGCTTGCCTTATAGCCATGCTTCAATCCCGTCTCAACTGAGCTTGCAATCTGGCATTTCTAATTAACGTATAGAGTACAAAAATATATTAGACCATGGCTATTACTGTAGTAGCCGCTTCCCCAGTGGCCCATTAGGCATGAGATATGCATATTTACATTCAGCCAAGGTGGGCCAATGTAAGTGTTGTACCATTCTACACAGGTGCTAGGATTAGGTAGATGTAGTTCTGACTCACTGTATCCAGTGTGGCTACAATTTCTGGGTTAGGCAATTTTAGTTCTAGCCCACTGTAATCAGTGCAGCTGCATATGATCAGTTAGGTCTGTTCTATGTCTCACAGCTTGCATGTATGATTACTCTCTCCCTTTATTTTCAGAACTCTCTGGTTTGTTCTGGAACATAGGTGTGAGGCACTGTAAATGGGCAGCATGAATATGTATATTGTCTCAGCCAATGTTTGTGAGCTCTGCACAGGTAGCTATTGGGAAATAGGTATAAATAGTCTGAGAACTGGAGCAGAATTGTCTTAATCTGCAGAATAGGACCACAGCCTTAGGGGGGATGGCTGCCCCCTTAGGCAACCCTGCCATGTGCATACTGCCTGCGAGGCCTCAGCTGGGCTTGCTGAGTGGTCTGGATGTTGAAAGTTTCTGGAAGCTGACTGAGAAGCTGTCATCTGAAGATCTAGACTGAGGTCACTGGTAGACATGTCTGGAAGATATTGGCAACATCTGAGGACATTTGTGAGTAAGGACTGGTGTGAGAGATCCTAGAAAACTTGGGCTTCTGCCACCCCTCTGGTTCTGGAGAGTCAGCTGTGTGTATGTAAAGGGGACACTGGCTGGTGTCCTGAAGAGCTCAGTCCATCTAATTATTTGTGAAGGAACTCTGCTTATATTGCTCAAAAGAGGTAGCTTTGGAGTCTCTTGCTGCTACTACAAAGCCAAGTCCACTGTCTACTTTTACAAGGACTTTTCTTACAGTTCTACAGAAGGATGTTTAGTGTCCTCACTTAAAATGTAGTTCTTTTTGGAGTACCCAACCCATTCCTCATCCCCATCAAAGTTACCCCTAAAATAAAAACACCAAAAAGAACTCCCTTGATCTGTTCATTGAGCCAAGAGTGACTGAGACTGTGTACCTGGCTATGGGGCAACTATTGGAGAAAAAAACCCTGAGCATATTTCTAGTGGCTCCTTTGGGGGTAGCTCTACATATGTATGCAGTACAAATAATTCCTGAAGTACAGCTTTATTGCTTACTACAATGTTAGCCAGATCTCCACAGTGGTCATTGTGTAAGGGGAAATGTGTTAATTCATTGTGATGCCACTCTAAAGTCTGATATTAGGTATTCTGGCTCTAGTCCATTTACAGCTTTCCTGTATATTACTCCTAGAACAGTAAAAAAGCAACTCTGGAATTTTCCAAAGAAATGTTTATTGGTAGCTGTCCAGGTGTGTTCAACTGAAAAAGTATGCAAACTACATAGGAGCTATTTAAATAAAATGGTGGCAAAAGAATGTAGGAAAAAAGATGGCATAGTTACCTGAGAGACTTGCTTCATTCAATTTACTGAGTAGGTCACTATGGGTAACGATTCTTACTATGGGTAACAATTCTTTACTTGTTTCTATTTTCCCTTTTCCAGTTTATTTCTTGTTGCGATTTTTTTAAATTCATTTTATTTATTATAAATAGGCTCTTTCTTTCACATATTCTTCGTTCTTCATTCAGTAAAACATTATATTCCTCTAGGTTTAAAAAAGATGCTCAAGAACTCCAATGTGGGCTAGTATCCTTTACAAGCTGGAGGCTGCTTTTCGTTCTCAACCTGACCCATACCAGATGCAGAAACAGCTTGAGAAGCATCATTATCTGCACTGTCAATTATTATCAACCAACAATCTTCAATCTCTATCATTATCACATCTAAAAATATTCCCAAAAATAATATTGAACATCTACATAATTTTAAACAAACACAATTCAAAAACGGGTTTTCTGTTGAGGATATACTTGTTTGTGTATGTTTTATGTATTTTTTTTAATTACATATTTGCAATAGTCAAAGAGAGGTTGTGTATAATTTCCCTACTGACTGAAGTATATCAGAAGGCATTTGTAAAGTCATCCATCAGACACAGACTAAATACACTGATATGGAAGAAGGCAGAGGAGCAGGTCTATGCAGAGCAGAGATCAGGACAGGAGGGCACTCTACGCAGTTGCAGCCCTTATCAGGCTCCAGGGAAGGTGTGAGAAAATGCTAATTGATGGCATTAAATTCCATGTCCCTATTGATAAAACTAAAATAGGGGATTTAGTCTTGACTTGACTAAAGTAACAAAGTTTGACCCACCGATGCCCTTTTTTTATTTTTCTACAGAGTAGAAGGTCAAAGGGATGTAATTGGAAGGATCCTACAGAAGGTCACGATTTCATGTAGATCTCACCCACAAGCTGCTGCGTGCATCTGTACAAGGCTTATTTTAAAAAAGAGAGAGAACAAGAAAACTGTGACATCCAATTTATCGGACGGCAGCTCGGGAGACTGTAATTAAATTTTCTGATCTTGTTATCCAATTTCTCTAGTCGCTGCCCCCAAACTAGGCATAGAGAGAGCGAAGGGGCGCGGGATGTGGGAATGGGTATGACTCTCCTCCTCCCCCAAGAAACATCATCGGGGGAAATTACTTTTTCATGCATTATTGCGTTAGTTCCACTAGTCACTTTTTTTAATCTGTGTGGCTATTTATTTCTGAGAAAACTCAAACGCTAGGGATTTGATTAACACTCTTTCTTTTTTCTCTCTCATCTTCACATCCTAATTAAATCGGAGTTTGTGGAGATGGGTACAGACAGTAGCAAAGAGTGAAATTATAGACAAAACATTCCTGCTTATTTACTGCTTGCATTTTCTTTCTTTTTAAATCCCCCCTTAAGTCCCAGGACCATGAGAATCCTGATGAGACTGTATGCTGCTTACATTTGATGTTTAATATAGAATACTAGCATAACCTTACTAAGCTTATGTTTGGCAGGATGGCTTTAGATTCTAACCTTGTGAAATGCTCACAGATAAACACTAAAATATTAATTACAAGTTGGCGGACGTAAAAATATGAAATATATTTAATGTAAAAATAAAATATGTTAAAGGCATACTTCAGTCAAACATGAACATTTTGCTTTTAAACAGATGCACGAAACACAGCTTTCCTGCTGAATGGCTTTGATTTTCATTCTCCACCTGGCTGCCCATCTGCCTTAATTCCAACAATTTCCAATATTCTCATCCTCCGAGTCCTGAATCAGGTTTGATAAGAAAGAATAAACTGGGTTTAATGGAAAGATTGCTCTTTCTCTCGCTCTCTTACTGTGCCTCTCCCCAAATATATACTATATACTGGAATCCAAATGTACATGGAAGATGTAACTGGGTGCAATCCAATGAGTTTGTGCCAACAAAAAAAAACAAGAAGAAATGAGATGTATTTAAAGCTGAACCTGAGCTTTCCTTTCAGTCTTGCACCGCTTTCTCTCCTGCACTGGAATTGCTTAGTCCAATTTTACTGCACACTCTGAGCTTCTCACATTGTGCATTAGAAACTGCAGTAGGTCAAGCCCACCTTGTTTTTTTGGCTGGTGGATATCCTTGATCATCCAGTCCTTCCCTTCCCAGCATGATTATATCTGGCCCACTCCTTTCATTCACTGGATTTCAGTTCCTTTAATGATTAAGGCTCAGCATCATTTGTAACCTTGAAAATGTGACCTATCTAGGAATGCCCACTCCTCCAGACTGACATCCATCCATCAAGGCATTTTGATATTTGCAAAACTTCTCTAAAAAACAGCCCACTGATTGCTTCAGGGCTGAGGGCTCTTGAGATAAGTATTGAGGCACAGTGTCGTGATGTTTAGAAAGTTATGTATAGCACCCTGCTAACTCTTCCCATCAGCTGTGATCTGCCAGCATTGCACAGAGAAGCACAGAGACCCAGTGATGATGACACTGGGTCTAAAATAGGATATGTAATGGAAACAAAGGTGTTATTTAAAATGTAATTAGGATGTCAATGAGATAATAAAATAATTGTGTTTGACAGAATTTATTTTGGCTTACAAAAGCACCCACTTTTTACAGCTATAACAGCCAAATGCACTTGTGGCATTCTTTCTACAATGAAATTAAAATATTCTTAGCCACACTGTTTCCACAAATGTGTTGTACTTGCTGGTTGCTTTGCTTTTAACCATTTGTCCAGTTCATCACAAATCAGCTTGATGGAGTTTAATCTGGATACCATTGTTTTCGCCTATGGCAGTTCTTACACAGTCTAGGGGTATGTTTTGGATCATTTCCTTACTGTAGGATGAACCCTAAAGTAAGTACTATAGACCAGAGGGTATTGTATGGTGCTGCAAAATGCTGTAATAAGTCATTTGATTCATTGACTCAACAACTGTGCAAGTTTCCTACTCTTGATCCATCAAGTGAAACCCATTCCAACAAGCCTTCCAGTGGAGACACAGTAGCTCTGGGAACAACCAGGGGTTCCCTGACTTTGGAGGGATTTACTCTCACATCCTGTTTTGGCCATGAAACAGAAAATGAAGGAGAATCTCCCCAATGGAACCCAGATGGCAAAAAAACTGCCAGGGGCTGTAATCCTTTCTTAATCTACAATTAAAAAAAACTATTTTCTTTTAGTTTTACTTTAAGCATTTATATGAATTTTGCAGTATGATTTGATAATTTTAGAATTTTATAAAAAACAAAAAACGAAAGGTTTGGCTCATATAGGCACAAGAACCGCCATGGCCATGAATGCAATTAACTGAGAGAACAATAACAGTGGCATGGTATATGCTATACAGTAGTTGACATGTGGACTACATACATACATACAACAGAGCGCATAATGTGGTGCAGTGTGGAATATAGATTGTGCAGAGTGGAGCAGTGTGTTGTATAGTGTACAGCATAGTATCCAAAGTGAAGCAGTGTGGAGTATATGATGAATAGTACAACATGCAAAGTGGAGGAGTGAATAGATTTTTTACATATAATCTACAGTGCATTGTTCAGAGCTACAAAAGCCGCACTTGTTACCCTAAGATACTGAACTTATACTTCTATAGCACCCAAAGCTATACTTTGTGTCAAATGCTACTCATAGACACCCATGCACCCTATACCCTCTGCTACATCCACAATGTCCATTACACCTGCAGCCTTTGCTGCACCTTAACTATGTTCACAGTCTCCATTGTATCTCTGCTGCACCCTTGCTGCATCCACATTCTCTACTGTATCCATAGTATGAACCTCCTCTGTTCCATCTATGCACAGTCTCCGCAGTCTAAAAACTTCTGTTTCCAACTACCCTGTTACTCTTGCCTCCCTCATACTCCAGTTCCATAATTTCCCTTTCTAAATGTGTGTAATGCCACCCTGCCTCTTGCTAAATAGCTTGGTATTGTACAGTTTATAACCACTAATTGCACTTGTGTGTCCAGAAGATCTGTATTTTTTTGTTTATAAATGTATTGTACCTATATTTAGCCCTGTACTATGCCTGATGAAGAATCCTGACATGTTTTGAAAGCTTGTGCATTTTCAGTCTATTGAGTTGATAAATGGCATCATTTTACGTTTGTATATTGCAAATCTCTTCATGAACTATGAACATTTATGTAATGTGTAATCTGTAATATTTTGTAGTGCTAACCATCACCTCTTTATCTGAAGGATTTTCTATTTATGTTCCATGTAGAAATAATTGGCTGATAATTATCCTGTTGGAAATTTACATTTAAATATACTGCCATGCAGAGCTATGTGCTGCTATGACAGTGGGAGGTTTGTACTACAGGAATCTTAACCCTTGTTGGCTTCTCTATTAAAAAAATAGCTATGGAATTCATATCTCATGAACATGTTATGCCTATATATAGGAAACAGTTATCATTTAAAGATGCTGGCAAAATGACTAACAGAAGTGGGTGAAATTGTTTCCCTGTGTCTGTGTTTTGTGTTATTCTGAATCATTGATTGAAAGGTAAATTTGAAGAATTTCTATATTTCATTATGTTTGTCTGCAATAACTTTTTAAAAAACAATAAGGAGTTTATAAAGAGGAAATATTACTTGAACAAAAGATTAAATAGCCTGTTAATTCACCACTTATCTCTTCTAAATAAAGTTCCATCTCTGACAGTCATATGCTCCGGGCACCAAGAATAGGTTTAGAAGCTGTCTAGGCAACCCACAAAGTTCAGGAGGGTTAGAGAAACCACACATCATGAAGCGTTAGCTGCACAGAAATACAGGTTTACAGTTGAGCATAAATCATCACAGGCATAAAATGTGGTTTCTTTAATGTTTTATAGATAAAGCTTTAAATTTGCCTTGAAAGACTTTCTTTAAAAGGGAACTTATGCTTTGTCCATCTTGGAAAAATAACAGTACCATAACATTGCAAACTTCTTGTTCTGACAGTACTTACTTTATGCATGCATCACCGACATTCTAATTACTGGGGCCCAGAAAAAATACTAAGTACTTCTGGGTACGTGGAAACGTGACTCAGCACCTGGTCAGACCCAAGCACTGTCTCATGGGAATGGGAGGAAGGTTCATATTCATATATAAGCTCAAACTCAGACCCAACCTAAAACTTACTCAGCAACTTGGGATTCACCAGTGGATGAAGGAGGAGATGGGGAGCAAGAGAAAGGTAACCAGCAGCAGAAGACGTCTTTAATTTAGCAGTTTGGTTAGTTTGATCTATATACAGTTGCAAGAAAAAGTATGTGAACCCCTTGGGATTACGTGGAGTTTTGCATGAATTGGGCATAAAATGTGCTCTGAACGTCATCTAAGTCACAACAATAGAAGAACACAGTCTGCTGAACATAATACTACACAAACATTAGATGTTGCCATGGTTTAATTGCACATAACATGTAAACATTCACAGTGCAGGGAGGAAAACGTATGTGAACCTTTGGACTTAATAACTGGTTGACCCACCTTTGGCAGTAATAACCTCAACCAAACGTTTCCTGTAGTTGCAGATCAGACCTGCACAATGATCTGGAGTAATTTTGGACCACTCCTCTTCACAAAACTGTTTCAGTGTAGCAATATTCTTTGGATGTCTGGTGTGGATCGCTCTCTTAAGGTCATGCCACAGCATTTCAATCGGGTTGCGGTCAGGACTCTGACTGGGCCACTCCAGAAGGCGTATTCTGTGCTGTTGCAGCCATTGTTTTGTTGAATTACTTGTATGCTTTGGGTCATTGTCCTGTTGCATCACCCATCCTCTGCGGAGCTTCAGTTGGCGGACAGATGGTCGTACGTTTTCCTGCAAAATGTCTTGATAAACTCTGGAATTCATTTTCCCATCAATAACAACAACAATCCGTCCAGGCCCTGAGGCAGCAAAGCAGCCCCAAACCATGATGCTCCCTCCGCCATGTTTTACAGTGGGGATGAGGTTTTGATGTTGGTGTGCTGTGCCTTTTTTTCTCCACACATAGTGTTGTGTGTTCTTCCCAAACAACTCAATCTTGGTTTCATCTGTCCACAGTATATTTTTCCAGTAGTGCTGTGGAACATCCAGGTGCTCTTTTGCAAACTTCAAACGTGCTGCAATGTTCTTTTTGGACAGCAATGGCTTCCTCTGTGGTGTCCTCCCATGTACTCCATTCTTGTTTAATGTTTTCCTTATTGTAGATGTGTCAACAAAAATGTTAGCATGTGCCAGAGATTTCTGTAGGTCTTTAGCTGACACTCTGGGATTCTTCTTTACCTCATGCAGCATTCTGCGCTGTGGTCTTGCAGTCATTTTTACAGGATGACCACGCCTAGGGAGAGTAGCAACAGTGCTAAACTTTCTCCATTTGTAGACAGTCTGTCTTACCGTGGACATATGAACATCAAGGCTTTTGGAGATACTTTTGTAACCCTTTCCAGCTTCATGCAAGTCAACAATTCTTGATCGTAGGTCTTCTGAGAGCTCTTTTCTGCGAGGCATGGTTCACATCAGACAGTGCTTCTTGTCTTTTAAGGCCAGGACAGCTGTCAGCAACACATCCAATATCATCACACTGATTGGAATCAAGGTTGGCTCACTCCTGGCTCCAATTAGCTCTGGGAGAAGTCATTAAGCTAGGGCCCCACATACTTTTTCCTCCCTGCACTGTGAATGTTTACATGTTATGTGCAATTAAACCATGGCAACATCTAATGTTTGTGTAGTATTATGTTCAGCAGACTGTGTTCTTCTATTGTTGTGACTTAGATGACGTTCAGAGCACATTTTATGCCCAATTCATGCAAAACTCCACGTAATCCCAAGGGGTTCACATACTTTTTCTTGCAACTATAAGCAAAGAACAAGCTTGATTTAATGATAAACCTGTTGTATAATCTTTTTCCATTACAGAAAAATAAGACTCTTGGAAATTTGTTTCAGAAACAGAACAAATACATCTAATGTATTCTTTACTAAATTTTGTGTCAGCCATTTTCAAAATGACAATATATTATTGTGCTGTGAATAACAAAAGGGTTTGTAAAAAAGTATAATTTTTAAAATGTTGCATGGAGAGGTGCAGGATGTGTCTTGAGAAAAAGTCTAGCAAAATGTTTTTGTATAAGTAAAAAATATTTAGAAAGTAAAAAACTCATCTACTTATAGCTCCAAGGTTACGTACACAGTTTTCTTTCCTGTACAATGCGCTCATACTCAGATACCTTTTTGATTACAATGGTATTTCATAGCTGGGCTGCACTATACTGTATATGAAAGAAAGTCTAAGAATATCCATAGGGATAAGAAGTTTGCTGGTCTGCATTTTCAGTCAGATTAGATGTCTGTGAGGCAATATCAGACGGTCTCAGTGATCTGTTTTCTGAGGAGGTTAAAAACCATTATTTTACCCTGCCTAGGAAGCTGTGCCTCCCACTCTTTCTTCTATGGTCTAAAGCAGAGGTCTCCAAACTGCAGCCTGAGCATCACATGTGGCCCTTTGCTTGCTTTTATCCTTGTGGAGTTATTCCCCCCACTGTCAGCAGCAGAGGGGCATAGTTCCTGCTACTGACACTGACAGTGGGCACCATTTCTCCCTCTGACACCAACAATGGGGCACTATTCCTCCCACTGACGCCAACGATAAAACATTATTTCTCCCACTAAGGGAGAATGTCACCAGCACACCAAGGATCACCAACATGTGTCTGAAAGTTTTAATGAACGATCATATAGTTACAGCAAGGCAACATTTTGGAATGTCGCAGGACATCGTCACAAGCCTGATGAAGGGTCCTGCGAGACTCCAAAACATTCCCTTGCTGTAACTATGTGATCATTCATTAAAACTTTTGGACCCATATTGGTGATCCTCGGTGTGCTGGGGACATTCTCCCTTGCTAATTCTGTTTGGTTCCAGCTGACGGTCGCTGCAGCACCCACTTATACACACAGCCATTTTAACACAGGAATGTGTGTGTTTGGATTGTACACTTGCATTATTCCTCCCACTGACACCAACGATGGGGCACTATTTCTTCTATTGATACCAACAATGGGGTGCTATTCCTCCCACTGACACCAATGATGGGGAACTATTACTCCCACTGACACCAATGACGGGGCACTATTCCTTCAACTGAAACCAATGATGGGGCAATATTCCTCCCTCTGACATCAATGATAAGGCACTATTCCTTTCTCTGACACCAGTGATGGGACACTATTTCTCCCTCTGACACCAATGATGGGACACTATTCCACCCACTGACACCAACGAGGGGGCACTATTCTTCCTATAGATACCAGCAATGGGGCATTATTACTTCCACTGATGATGAGGCATCATTTACTCCCACTGCCACCAGAATATGTTCTTCTCCCACTGGCCACAATACAGCCCCCCTAAGGTTTGAAGGACAGTAAACTGTGTTCAGTCAGATGGTCAGATGTTAAGTAGGGGTTAGAACCCTTTTACTAATGTTCCTTCCCTGGGTAGAGCTGGTTGATGGAATTGTGCATCCCTATATATTCTGGAGTGGGAGGAGTCTAGGGCAGAGGAGTATTGTAAATAGTCTATCCTAATATTCAGCATGTAAGCCTGTAGCCTACGGAAAAGAACCCTTTGGGGTAGGTCAATGTAGAATTTGGAGCAGCACCCACCTAAGGGGGACCTGTATTGAGAAGTACAGAAGAGATGAATGGACATTCTATGTTAATATGCATTTATATTGTGGTGAAGTATTGATGCTGGACTTAAAGCTGTGCAGGCGAAGGACAGATGTACAGAACTGCTGTTGTGTTGTTGCCACAGAAAATTTTTAATTAAAAGACTGTATGTGTGGACATTCCTTTATTACAGAGGCAGTGTCAGGCTGGGAAAATGTGAGTAACTAATATGGCAGAGTTCCTCCCTATTACAGGTGTGTACGTACTGTTATCTCATTAAGGAACATGAAGAAGATGGGAAATGCCCCTTGCCAGTTTGTAGGGAGCTGCAGGAAAATCAGGGCAGTTAACAAGATCATGATTGTATATCTATTTGTTTCCTGGTGGCATTTGTCTAGGTGAAGAGCTGTTCAGTAGCTTGGCCCAATCAGCTGTTTAGTGTGGAAAAACAGAGCAACCAGTTTAGAAAATGTGTACAGCAATTGAACAACAGTTTTATGTATATTTATTCAATTGTTGCTATGCTTTTCTTGATTTTGATAGGAAATTGTGATTGGATAGTGTAAGAAAGTGTTAAAACCCCTGATTTTTGCAATTCAGTGCATTTGCAGTGTCACTCCTGGTAGCACGAGGTGATACCTGGACCCTACAGAAGTTGCGCAGGCAGTCCAACTCCTCCAGGATGGCACATCAATACGTGTGTCCATGTTTTTTCCAGTCCATTTTTGGATCTTTGGATGGAATGTGTCAGATTTGGCTTTTTGTTTCTCCACTTTTTTGTGTCATACCAATACAAGCAAAAGAAATAAACATGAGAATGCCTAAACATTTGTAAATTGAACAATTTTCTGGGAGAAGTTGTGCATTATCTGACAGAAATGCAGGGGTGCCAATATTCTTGGCTGTATATATACAGTATATGTGTGTACAGTATTTCACAGAAGTGAGTACACCCCTCACATTTTTGTAAATATTTATTCTATCTTTTCATGTGACAACACTGAAGAAATGACACTTTGCTACAATGTAAAGTAGTGAGTGTACAGCTTGTATAACAGTGTAAATTTGCTTTCCCCTCAAAATAACTCAACACACAGCCATTCATGTCTAAACTGCTGGCAACAAAAATGAGTACACCCCTAAGTGAAAATGTCCAAGTTGGGTCCAATTAACCATTTCCCCTCCCCGGTGTCATGTGACTCGTTAGTGTTACAAGGTCACAGGTGTGAATGGGGAGCAGGTGTGTGAAATTTGGTGTTATCACTCTCACTCTCTCATACTGGTCAATGGAAGTTCATAATGGCACCTTATGGCAAAGAACTCTCCGAGGATCTGTAAAAAAGAATTGTTGCTCTACATAAAAATGGCCTAGGCTATGGTAAGATTGCCAAGACCCTGCAACTGAGCTGCAGCATGGTGGCCAAGACCATACAGCAGTTTACCAGGACAGGTTCCACTCAGAACAGACCTCGCCATGGTCGACCAAAGAAGTTCAGTGCAAGTGCTCAGCGTCATATCCAAAGGTTGTCTTTGAGAAATAGATGCATGACTCCTTTATGGCTGTGAGGAAGAGGCAAGGCCTCAAAATGCATCAGCCAGGTGGATATTCTTAGGTTCACCACTAGGTGACATACCCCGTGAGTTGAAATTTGCGATTATATCTGATAAGCTGTGATTCATCTGTTGGTTTGTGAGTATGCAACTTACCATGTTTTTATCAATAAAATGAAGCCTAATGCACTAGGCTGGTGCACCCTCTTTTTCTTTTCTATTTGAAAAAGAACGGATATGGGCCCCATGATTGTAAATCCTCTGCTGAGCCAATTGGGCTTCAGCCAAATGTTACTTCACAATAGGCATCATTTGCTCAAGTCTGTCTTGTGCCACATGCTCAATCACACTCCTACGTTTCTCTGGTAATGCCCAATAGCCCCTGTGGGTGCTTCCCACTCAGTAACTCAAAAGGCGAGAACCCTGTGAATGATTGTGAACCTCTCTGATAGCAAAAATCAAATAAGGTATTAGACAGTCAACTAGCCCATCTGTCATCTGTCTGAGGACGATACAATCAAGTACATAACTGGGTCACCTTAAGAAGTTTGCAGAGCCCTTTAGTCAAGTTGGACATAAAAAGGGTGCACTGGTCAGTTAGTGCTTCTTTAGAAATGTCCGCATAGCAGAAATCCTGAAATAACTCTTTGGCTATTGTTTTGGCTGAGGTGTTTCAGAGAGGAATCCATCTGAGCAACAGGTGGCATATTTCATTATAACCAAAATGTGTTGGTGCCCTCTTGCGGACATCAGCAAGGGGCCAACCAAATCTATGGTGATCCTCTCAAAAGGGACCTCAATGATGGGCAGGGGATTCAATGGAATACAGAAATGTGGCATTGGTGCAGAAATCTGATACACTGGAAAGGAAGAACAGTACATTTCCACCTTCTTAGTGATACCAGGCCAATAGAACCTCTGTATGATTCTCACTCTGGACTTCTCAACTCCTAAATGTCCCCCAAGAATGTGCTCATGGGCCAGTTCTAACACTAACTTGTGTTAAGGTTTGCCATCAGATGCTTAATGGTATCCTCAGCCCTCTATGACACCTGGTATAATAGGTCCCTTTTCATGATGAAGTACAGGAAAGCAATTCTCTCATCTGTGTTAACTAACTCCCCATCTATGTGCACCACATTCTCCCTGGCCCTTAGTAATGTGGGGTCCTTTAAACTGTTCAGTGGCAACATTTTGTCTACTGAAGCTGTTTTAGGATGGCCTCGATTTGTTGTTGGTGTTCCTGCTCCTGCTTTGCCAGCAAATCCCTGTGGTGGGACTCTGCCTGTTCCAGCGCTTGGTGCTGGATTGCCAAGCTCTGTTGCTGGGCTTCCTGTTGGGCTGCCAAGCTCTTTTGGTGGGCCTCCTGGTATACTGCAAGGCTCTGTTGTAAACTTGCATTTGTCTGCAGTTGGTTTGCATTCACCAGAGCAAGCTGTCTCATTAACTCCCCCATGCTGGCCTTACTTCACCTACCCACATCTACACCCTATGAGAGGAATTAGCTCAGTAGTAGTGCATGACTCCCTGGATGAGTGAAAAAGGCAGAGAAGACAGCAGGATCTTGGTGAAACACAAGTGTGGTTTATTTAGAAAGTCTGTATTCACAAAGTACACGCATCAAAAAAGCAAAATAAAACAAAAAATAAATCCCTGCCATGTCAGGAGGCTAACTACAAACACTGGAACCCAACTACCTGTCCTGGAGCAACCTACTGCTGCCTAGGCACCTGTCACACAGAATAAATCATAGTCCTTAGTCACACAGACTTAATTTCATCATACAAGCAAGTTGCTGCTCCCCAGTTTGTCCTGCACAGAGATCTTGTTCCAGAATGGAGTATCCTCCCTAAGCAGGATGGGAGTTTTATAGAGCCCAAAGTACTGAACCTGCTGCAGCCGAGCTTGTTAACCCCGCAGTGAGCTAAGCAAGCTCACTACTTAGCACAAAAAGGAAAATAGTTTGTACACTGCATGAATCTGGGACAAATATATCTCCCATCTTGGACACAACCAGTAGTTTTTCTTGGCTTTTGGCTTTCTGTCAATATATATATATATATATATATATATATATATATATATATTTATTATATATATATATATATATATATATATATATATATATATATATATATATATATATATATATATATATATTTATTATATATATATATATATATATATATATATATATTTATTATATATATATATTTATTATATATATTATATATATATATATATATATATATTTATTATATATATATATATACTGTATATATATTTATTATATATTTATATATGTATATTATATATCTTTGCATACAATTTTAAATGCTTATTCTATAGTGATGACACATATTGTATTTGACAGCATATTGCCTCCATTCTAGTAAAAAAAAATACAAAAAAAGACAATCTTAAACATAACCCATTCATCTGTCACTGTTCTTGATGCTGTTAGGATGGATGGCCGCTTCAGTCTGTAAGACATGAAGTAAGGTAAACCCAAGACCATCCAAGATCCGATGGAATCCTATGACCATCCTTGCAGAGTCAACAAGTCCCATCCATCAATGCACACGCTTACAGATCAGCAGCAGAGATGCCAATACCTACTCTGGGTGAAAAGGAGTGTTTGCTTTGCTGGCTGTAACATTTTGATGAGTGATGACTCGATTATAGGTGCTATCATTGCATGTGAAGACACACAGTAGGGCGTGATAGATTGCTGATAATCTCAAAGATCATTTACAATGGAATCCCCCAGGGTCACCCATGAATCAGCCCTCCCTTTCTAGAAACCACAGAGATGGAATGGCTATATGCTGGTTCATCCCACAAGAAGCAACTCATAAAATTTGATTAAACTGAATCATTACACTAGAAGCAGAGCGTAAGAGAAAAATAAAACCCTTTTGCACCTGCCTGACCTTTTGTAATTTTTAGTAGAAAGGTTTCCACTCACAGTGTCTGATTTTATCTTGATGCTCTTTGTAAATCAGCCAATGACTAAGTAGTGTGTGAAGAAAATTTGACACTAAAGAGTGTTCCAACATGCAGAAGTATCAATAGAGCTATCATATATAGGTGCACATTACTGTATGAGGAAATGCAGTCATACAACAATGTGACCATGTAGGGACACAGGACAGAAAACGCAGACAAGCTTGAACATTAATGTTAATGTTGTCTGCCAGCGAAATGGGGATAAGGTGGTGTTGCATTTATTCCATCGTGCAAAACTGATCTGAAATGCAGTGGTCAAAAATGTAATATGCAAAAACAATAATTTTACTGATTTCAATGCTCTTGTACTTTGGCATTACTGGTATTTGGTGTTTGGTATTACTATCTTCACTAATTCTATCACTTTCTGCTTTAGTATACCTGAAAGTTAATACAACCCCCTCTGGAACCTCAAAATGTAATACACATTTTGCAGAAAGACTTGCTAATATTTCTTAACTGAAGTTTAATCCTCCACCATTATTCTCATTCTTACTGCATGTGAGTGGGAAGACAGGCCAACCAGACTGGAATATTTTTCTGCCTTTATTCAAAAACTTTACTACTTTACTTTAGGATGTATTACTGAGCAGAATGTTGATAAAATGATGTGTCTATACCTATGAAATTATTTTATTTTATGCAACAATAGTGTTGAACTCTGTAAACAAAAATGTACTTGTAACTATTTCATCAATATTACTGCAATTTTGTTTTTGTTTTGTTTTTTTAATTTGATCGGGTGCAGCAGCAGCAGCAGCAGCAGCAGCTTTCTATTTCACTACACCACTGCAGAGAAATGGCTAAGTAAAGTAATTATCTTCTTACACTTGAAGTAAAACTTACAATGGTTAAAGCTTCTGTGTCTTGTTGAAGTGCTAAGCTGCCTGTGAATTCTGCCAAATTAGCAAGTGGATATACTGTTCATACAAACTAGGTCTCAGGGTGCATGTCACTGCACATACCGGCATTTGAAACAAAACAGGTCCTTTACAGGTACTGTAAGCTTCCATAAAGCAATAAGTGTTTGCTCATATTTATTATCTACTGTAAATAAAGTAATAACAATAATCTGTCCTTATTTGTTTGGAAAATATTTATATTTATTTCATTCTGGGTTGATAGCCCTCTGTAGTTTGCATTCTCCCAGCACTTGCTGTCGCAATAAAAGCGTGGCCATGTGGGGCTGAGCCTATGGGGTTTATTTACTAAAGCTGGAGAGTCCAAAATCAGACTCCCTTCTGCATAGAAACCAATCAGCTTCTAACCTCAGCTTGTTCAATGAAGCTTTGGCATTGAAACCTGGAAGCTGATTGGTTTCTATGCAGAAGGGAGTCTGATTTTGGACTCTCCAGCTTTAGTAAATAAACCCCTATATGTCTGAATCATTCATTTACAGAGTTCTGTGACTAAATGCCTACAAGTACCATCAGCCATTGTGGTTGTCGGCTTGTAGTTTACATTTAACTAACAGGGCGCTGGTAGTTCATTGACTTTCCTGTCATTCAGTAACTGCCTGAGGTATGGGCAGACATCTACACAGTGTGCAGGAGCTTGACACTGCACCCATGATGCACTGATGCAAAAATTAGCATTTTTTTTTCAAAGGCGAACTTTCCCTTTAATATGGCGATACATGCATAATATGATTATCCTGGACAAAGCAATGAGATCTCAAAATTGTCATTTTTAATCTGCTCATCCACATGTGCTAGTCTTTGCAAGGGGGCTAATGCCTTATTATTGCTTGCAATGCCGGGGAATATCAACCTTTGTCATCACAGACTTTCCATAAATAAGTGCAACATACCTGATAACTAATGATGCCGATGCTGATTCCTAACACAAACATCTGTGCACCATATCAGAGATCAGATCAGAGTAAAACTATTGTCTTTTATTTATTTATTTTTATTTTGCTTGTTTTACATACACAAACTGTGTTTTCTTTTTGCCTTGCTGATTATCTTATCTACACTGCAATTCTACCAGAGCAAGAGTCTGTTTGACTGAAAACAGTCTCTAATGATTAGAATGTTTGCCTTGGCATTAGGTCAAATGAGAGGGATTGGAAGCAGCAAAAGTTACCAGTTTTACAGAAAATAATAAAGGGATGTAGTAATGATGATATATGCTCAACTGATTGGTCAAAACAGTAATTTAAACCACAACATGCACAGTGGTCTGACTCTTTTGGCACTTTTATACAAAAAAATGCCATTGACATTTAGAGAGCATATAAGAGTTTAAAGATCCAGCAATGTGAATTTTGTAATGGATGTTGAACATGCATACAATTATGAAAGCTGATAGGCAATGTTTATGATGTGATTGTTCTATTTTGTAGTGTCTCTATACTCCTGAGCGTTTCAGCAAAATGCATTGAATTCTGCCATGGTCAGTTTTCAGGAGTTTACGAAAGTGGTAAATAAAAAAGGAAATCAAATATGACATGTGACAAACCAAGGACAAGTCATCAGAGGCTTTCATTACATACTATGAGTCATTCCTTGTTGGATGATTTAACAATGTTGGTGCACATTAATTTATTGTGAAATTTTAACAATATTTGTAATACATATAAATTGTATGGAATATTTTGTGTTGCTGGTTTTGGATGGCTTCAGAAAAGTTCTACTGTATACACTCTATATTTTTGGTTTTGATGGCACTAAGGGATCGGTATACTTGCATAAGTATTTTAGCACTACTGATTGATGAAAAAGTACATTTAAATACCATTCACAACTATGGTGTGCTGCATCAGAAAAAATGCTAAGTGTCTGTTTTTAGGTCCATTCTTGTGTGATGGCATCCTGTTTGTATAAATGCCTAATGCAATACAAGCAATGGGCCTTCAAAGTGTATGTATAACCATTTTTTTTGGATAGAGTATATGTTAGAACCCATTACTGTCTGTGTCCCACTAGGTAGTTTTTGTTTTTGTGATGACCATTGTCACCAAGATCAAATATGATGTGAATATCAAAATGTTACTGCTGTCAGCAAAAAATAAGGGTGTTTGTTTGTTTTAGAACAGTGGTCTCCAAACTACGGCCCTTTTCTTGCTTTTTTCCAGCCCTTGGGCCACTTTCTGCCCCACCGTCAGCGACAATGAAGCATAATTCCTGCCCTTGACACCTACAATGGGGCATTATTTCTCTAACTGACACTAAGGATAGGACATTATTGCTCTCAGTGACACCAACAATGGGGCACTATTCCTCCTCCTAATACCGAAAAGAGGACACTGTTTACTCCCACTGACACCAAGACATTTTCTACTGCTGCTGGCCACGGTCTGGCCCTCCTATAGTTTGAAGGATGGTAAACTGGCCCTTTGTTTAGAAAGTTTGGAGACCCCTGTTTTAGAAGCTTACACGTGGTTCTTTAACTGTTTGAGTGGACATGTCTCAAACAAATTCCATTGGAAACATTTGCACAATCTGTCGTCTAATACAATGGTAACATATATACTAATGTTGTATGATGGGCAAATTACATTTGGCAGTTATACGCTTCCATTGTATTCTTTTTACTTGATGCATTTAGATAACCAATGGTCATCATGGCTTGACCTTTTGACATAAATGACCTTTGGCATGTATGATACAATAGTGCCATCTAGAGGTTGAATTGGGAAATGTTTCACCTAAAAAAGACTATGGTAAAGAAAGTAGTGAGAAAGGATACTCCCATGTGGGATTGTCTACCTAAAGTTTCCAAATAAAAGAACCAGCAGCTTAAGCTGACAGGAGGATTCTACAATGACATAATAACAAAGAACTGTTCCAGAAGAAACTATGATGCTATTGCCTGATTTCCAGACATGGCTAATAGAGTAGAGTCTGGGGTCCTGGTTGCCTTTGGAGATCGTGAATCTTCTATAACCTGAACTAAATAACCTTTTAGCATATTCTTAGTGTATACAGAGCATTATTCATGCTTGTTTGCTAGTAACTAGGTAGCATGTGCTGTATGTATATCTGTCAGTCTTGTATAACTGTAAATATTTTGTATGTACAGCATTTTTCTTTAATAAAAGCACATTAATCGCTTCTTGACCACCCTATAGCAGAAATACTGGTACAGGGAAATCACGTATATGTAACGGAACCGACACAGATTGCGCTTGAGTACTTCCGTTAGAATACCGCTTCCCCGTCCGAACACCGACAACAGACACCACAGCCGACCATACAAGACTCCTTTATTTGAACACAGATACAAGATACAGTATATACACTCAGGGGACAATCCCCCCTCCCTGCATAATGACACAGGGAGCGGCAATCTACATTTAGTAACAAGAGACACACAGGTATTCAAACTTCACTCCAGCAGACAGTCCCATCAGGAGGGAGGGCTGCTGGAGATACCCCCCCCCCCACTAAGCTAATACACATAAACACATACATCCCATAATAGTTTGCTCCCAAGCCAAACAAACAATAGAACAATGGGATGCAACCACATAACATTAAACAATCAACAACCCCCACCCCACCTATCTTCCAAACATGTACACAATTTGTGACAAAGCCCACACAATATTAGGACAGATCACCCTGTACCCCTAACAGACAAAGAGTGATTTACACATAAGAGGGATATGGGGAGCTGGGTTTCATGGGTCCCCCACCCAAAGTGAATCCTGTCACAGTATATATACGTGATTTTGCATTTCTGGGTAGGGGGCGTGCGCCCTACTCGCGCCACCATTTGTGGCTGTCAATCTCTGGGTCCCAGCCAGTGATTACTCGCCGGTGCCTGGTGATTTCTGAGAATCTCCGATGGGGAGGAGAGCTGTTCTGTTTACTAACAGTTCTCCTCCCTGTCAGCTCGGCACACTGCTGTGGATGGCTGTGCACAGCGTAGCCATCCAAAGCTGTGTGATTTCAGTGAAGCACACTAACACCGCCCCCTAGTGAAACACTCCTAACACACAGTTAACCTTTTGATCACCCTTCATGTTAACCCCTTACTGGGGGGCCCAATGCCATTAGTACAGTGTCAGTGCTTTTTTTTTTTTTTAGCACTGATCACTGTATTGGTGTCACTGGGGATGTCCGTGACACCAAGTCAGTTCTCCCTAGTCTCAGAATGTCCACCGCAGTCCCACTTTAAGTCATTGATTGCCGCCATTACTAGTAAAAGTTACAAAAAAAAATCTCAGTATACATTTGTAAACACTATAACTTTCACGTAAACCAATTAATTTACATGTGTTGGGATTTTTTTTTAGCAAAGACATGTAGCAGAATAAATTTGTTACTGGTTTAATAGCAAAAAGTCAAAAATATTCTTTTTTTTCCTCACAATTGTCTGTCTTTTTTTTTATAGCGCAAAAAAATAGAAAATACACAGGTGATCAAACATCACCAAAAGAGAGCTCAATTTGTGGGAAAAAAACGTAATTTGGGTGCAGCGTAAAAACTTAATTTGGGTGTACGTAAACTTCATTTGGGTGCAGCGTTGCGTGACCATGCAATGGTCAGTTAAAGTAGTGCAATGCTGTAACAAAAAAAATGGCCTGGTCAGGAAGGGGGGTAAATCCTCAGGAGGGCAAGTGGTTAATACAGTACAGAGGTTTCTATGCTTCCTTGTTTTATTGCAAAGTGACCTTAATAGATGCAAAGCAAAACAGTTTTACACATACTTTATGACCTGTAATATTCACATATTTGTAACAATGTGTACGTGAAATAATGTATAATAAAATATAGTAGCAGATATGTAATTAGTCTACATGTTTGGCCCTAACTAGAGCTAAAAAATGCTAATGTAACAACAAATATAAAAAAAAATAGTAGCTTTACTGTTTGCAAGTATTCCTAAAACAAATGTTCTCTTTATTTGTCCAAAAACAAACAATATATATCATCTGTTGCTACAGCATTTTGTTGTATGATAATTGAGTTTGCCCAAGCTTTGTTCTTTCTCAGTAAATCACACTGCATTTTTTACTAGCTTCTGTTTAATCCTTCATCATGACATCATGGGCTCACTAGTAATCATCCCTACTAAGCAACCAAGCAGTACAATGGAAGTTAATTATTAAAACACACCAGCTGGATTTCCTCTCGGCACAGCTGTAGTGGTCAAAAGATCATGATGGACTTGCTAAGGTTGTTCTAGGATTAGTGTGAAATTATAAAAACAAATGTTCTGTATATCCATGGATCAAACCTTGTAAAGCTGCATAAACAGCATAGTCTTCAACCTTTGTGTTCATTTTTAATCTTTCTATTCTTTCTGGAAGTGGAAAGGAAATTGCGGCACATTTAAGTTCCTGTTTAATTCGCCTTTTTGACCACATGAAAGCCAGCATACATTTTCTTTCCCTTGACTTTTCTTTCCTTTTTTGAACATATATTCTTCTGTCTATGCTAATTTTCTTCCTTTGCATAGTAGGAAAGGGGAAGCAAAACAGGTCATTTTGATGTTCCATGACCCCCTGTACCTGAGAACATGCTACACTTGGTTGCCCTGGATTTCAGCCCAACAACTACTACATTGTTAAAACTGATCTCCAGCTTAATATAGCATTGATATACATACAGTATATGAGTGATGAGTACCTGCAAAAGTGTTTTTTTATTTCTGTCCAGCCAGTCATGAGTTTTACAAAACCCTACTAAACAGCAAAGCCAGGCTGGTGACTTGACTTTACTCTGGTACAGTTAAGCTTGGTCATCTCCCCATTCCCAGCCTATGGTTAAGAGTGAAGGAGGGGAAGGAATGAAGTGATAAGTTATCCATCTGCTCACTCTGCTTTCTCATCCTGTCAGCATATTCCTTGTCATCTCATGTGCATTGCAGCATAACTGTTAGTCTTCTATTCCTGCTCCTCACCCTCCTAGTCTGCAACCTCCACTGGTTCCCTTTAAAAAATAAATGTCCTAAGTTTTGAACAATTATAAATTTGAATATTGAAAAATGATCATATCAAAATTTTCACTCAAGTGAGATTCAGTAGGATTTGCCCCGCATTTTCTGTCCTGATTCGCTGTATGTATTTGTGGCATTTACTAGACCAATCCTCCAAAATTTAAACTTGGCACATTAAATGTATGGAAAATTCTGGAAGGGTCCTTTCACACGGGCGTTCCGTTTTATTCATTGGCTCAGTCACATTTTTTTCAAAGAAAAAATGGATCAGTTCACAATAATTTTTCAGCAGTTTACATCAGATTCTCATCGTTTTCTCCTCAGTTTCTCATCAGTTTTTCCATCAGTTTTTTTTACAACCTTTACCAATGCAAAAACGGACTGCAAGTATATTTACATCCGTTTTTTGTCCGTTCGGTTTTTTTTTTTACGGAAGAAAAATAGGGTTTTCTTCCATTCAAAAAAGCAGATATTAAAGGATGCGGATAGTGATTATTGGCAAAATGTATTTATTTTTTGTTTTTTTTCTATTAAAAAAACTGTCTCTCCCCCCCCCCACACACACAAATCCCCATAATAACTGACCTGGCATGTCAGGAGTGCATGCTTGAATCCCCAAAGCAAGGAGAGAGTAAGTGTGCACCCCCCTCTGCTATTTGGTTAGCAGCCCACGTGCCTTTCAGCATTGGAGAGGGTGTTTGAGAAGGGTTCCCAACAAACAATAAGGGTGCCACTAACAAAGCACTGGTGCCCGATGCTGACAGGCACTGGGCTAATTATCACCCTGGTGCCTAGCAAGGGGTGCTGACAAAGGAGAAGGGGGCACATGTACAGTACCTCTTACCTGTCCCCACGTAGGGTTCAAGTAGGTGGTAGCCCCATCTTTGGTCAACAGTTTTAGTGGTCCAACAACTTGTCCACCTGTGCATGCAGCTAAGAAATGTAAGTAAAAAAACACACACACAAAACACGTTCTTTATATCCTTTTTTACCAAAGAATTACCTTTACAGGTTCCAGCAATATCTGAATTTGTCCTGCAGTGTCAATCCTGCAGTTCCAGTGAGAGAAAGGGGAAACATAGTCCTCCTTCCTCACTGGGTGGTCAGCAGGATGGTCCCAGGGACATTTTATAGCATGGAACGCCTAGATTCAACTCACTTTTGATCTTTCAATTTTATAGTGTTCTTTTTCTGTATCATTAGCATTTGTTCATTGTTTTACTGGCTGTGAACTATAAATGTGAACAAAGGTACTGTGGTTTAGATTTATGTGTATAATATATTAAATCTGTAGAAAACTGTGGTTATTTCATCAGGACTGGTGCAAAATCCAATTAAACTGAGCAATATTGCAGACTGTAACTTAGGATGAAGAAGCACTTTATTTCCTATGCTGTTTTTGCTTATATAAAACAGAGCTCTACAAGAATCCTTTTAAAACATATTTTAAACACTTCAGTACTTACACCTGTATAGCCCTTATGGACCAGATCAGTTTTCACATTTCCACTTTAGGCCTGTTTTTTCAATGATAACTTTTTTTTCATTACTTAAAATGAATACATACAGTCAGGGGCGGACTGACCATTTCAGAAACTTGGGCACGAGGGCCCGGAGTCAGTAAGGGGCCCCATGAGATGCCCCTGGTACCTTTCATAGGCTTTTTGGGGTGTGGTTTGAGTGTGGGCGAGGACACAGGGGCCCCATGATCCCCTATTGCCCGGTGGCCCCATGAGTTGTCAGTCCGCCCCTGCATACAGTAGGGTTGGTTTACTAATGACAGCCAGACTTGGCAGTTTGCAAGTGCAGTTACACTCTGCAAGGGCATTTGCTCCGGAGCTTAGTAAATGCTCATCATGTGCACAATCATGTGCAAGCAAAAATACTGTTTTCCTTTTACTTTGCCTAACTTGCAAAGTGCACAATTTAATTGCCTTTAGTAAATCAACCCCATGGGGACAAACTTTTTATTTGGCAATATTGCCATCAAAAAAATTGTTTTCCAGATGTGGGAAAATGATTTTTTTTTTCTATTTTGTCCAGCATTAGTTTTTTAAAAAGTAGGTTTTATGTAAATAAAAAGAGTACTTCTTTACTTTGCCCTGTGTATAATGATGCTAAAACAATGTTTCTGGTGCAAAGTGTGGCAAGGTTTTCGCTAATGAAAAGAGACATTTTTTGTTTTGCGCATTTTATTATGCAACACTAAGAAAAATAACCAACAAGACAAAATAAAACAAAAAACCTATTAGTGAAAAAATGAAGGCTTAAAAAGTGAAGAAATATTAGGCTAGGGGAGACGGTGAAGAAATAGTTTTTAGGGCTACCTAGGATTAAACAAGGGTTAATTAAAGGTTAAGTAAACATATTTCAGTTAAAATAAAAACTTAATTTTTACCTGCAAGGTTTCTTTAACTGATGTTGTATGCAGATCATGGGTCACACTTGAACATGTGAATGAAATAGTAAATACAATGAAACAAATAAGTAAATACTTTGTACTTAATCACACTTGCAGATGACAAATGTCATTTTACACAAGAACGGCTGCAGTTTGCTAGTTGCGACTTTGTATTACAACGCAGTTCTCTGCTGTCACTTCAACAGCCAGTAATTACTGACACTTATAGCGGGATGAGCAGCATCAGGAGGAAATGTGTCCAAAAAACTTTGTTGACGTTTTTTAGGACATATCTCCAACATATAAAATCCTCTAGTGGTTAGAATTCACCCAAACTAATATTGATGGTTTAGGTGAGCACTAGTGGCATTAGTCATCTTTTGGAAGTTACTCTTGGTTGTTTGTATAACTTGACTCCTAAAGTACACAATGAAAGTGTAACTTTCTTGTGATTGGATTCTTAAATCCATCTGGTAGGTCAATTAGAGACATCTCCCCATTGGATTTCCAATGAAATATAAGACTTTAATTCCACTTGCCAGTAACCATCCAGTAATGAAATGTCAATTCCGTGTCCAGAGTGGGTGCCATTAGATCTTTAGATATATTAGATCACAGTTTAAGGCATGAGTCAAGAAAAAATAGAACAGAGCCCTTGACCACCAGAGATGGTGACTATTTGGGCTCTTGAACTCCCGGGGTATTTGACAGGAAAGAGAAAGCAATGCTTAGGCACCCAAAGTGCTTGATGTAGTAGGTAAGTATCAGCTTTGTAAGATTCGTTTGACCACAAGTTTGTTTTAGGTTTCTAAATGTTTCATTATACATATTTATATTAATCTGATATGATGTTCCATATAAAATAATTACAAAATATTTTGCATCCAAAATGAGTTTCTAATGTAAACCCAGGTGTAATTATAGCTAGTGATTTGTAACTCCATGTGAACCTTGTATTTTTTCAGCTTTGCAAATATCTCGTTGAAGGTTCAGCTGATCTCGATGCTTTATCACAGGTAGTCACTGACATATTTCAGCTAGACTCAGACATTCCCTAGCTTGAACATTTCAAAGCTTGGAAATAGAAAGCAAATTAATGAAGCTCATTTTCACTGTAGATTCATTGGCCTCTCTCTGGCTGTCCACATTTCGCGGAAATGAATTATCTGCGGCCTATCATTAAAATGGAATCAGACGTCAGACTCATAAATAATGAGAAAGCCCCCAGGAGAATAACGAGAGAGAGGACAAAATATAGAAGTAATTACACTAGCCCCTCTTACCCTCTATCTAGAAAAAATATATGTTTTTTATAAGTGATCTTATCACACTATTATTTTAAATCTAATACAGTTGTTAGGCTTTAAGGACTGGTATTGTGGCCACACCGCAATGGCCCAGGATTGAGGTGGAAGATCTACTGAGAGCTGCACAGACTCAAAAATACTTTTATGGAAATATAGTTCTTGCCTTTATTTCATTAGGGGCTAGTTGAGTGACTGGCTCTACTGCATGCCAACAGACAATGTGCTAAGGCCTAATACTATTGGCTGGAAAATTCTGCATAAGCATACAATAAAGGATGCTGTTTGGAGTTTTTAACATACAATATTGACAACATATAGTTGTCAAAAAAAGTGTATTCGCCTACACAGTCATCACAGAGTGAATAAAACTGTGCTTGAGAGTCAGAGAGGCAGAAGAGCTCAAACACAGCAGGCAACAATGAGGCAACTGCTGTAATCTAACAGCATAAAAAAAATAATCTAATCAGGTAATTATTTATGTAACAAGCACTGCTGATTGCTTCAGCTAAATGAGTACAAATCGGCTTTTTCTTTCACCAACAGACAACGGTTAACTACTTACCTTTCAAAAAGTTATAAACTTATTTATGGATTTAAAACACCAAATATTGAAAAATGTTTTTAAATGAGATTTTCCAAATAAATTGATATGTTCACAAATCCATAACAAAAAAAAAACCATTGAGCTGAGTTGAGGTGTGATATTTTTATGCTTCATAGGCTGTAAGTGAGCTCACAAGAACAAAGCATTAAAAAAGGGAACCAGACTGAACATAATGTTAAAGGATAAGTTCACCTTTTGTAACATGATTAGAGATGAGCGAAGTATTCAAAAATTCGATTCGGCTGATTCGGCGAATTCTCGGAATAAATTCGATTCGAGTCGAATATATTCGCTGCGAATTTAACTTATAAAAAGGGTGTTTCTAGGCTTCAGAGAGCCTTTATATTAGTGCAGAACACTGTACCTTTAATTTAAATGCCCTTGGAGTCTGCTGGGGAAGAGAAATAATACTGTCAGTCAGTATGACATGCAGATGAGTGCCGTCGATCTTAGAATCACCGCACACTTCACTCATTTGGGCAGTCACGGGGCCAAAACCAGAGAGTGGAGCCACAGTGTGGCGGTGGAGGCAGCAGCAATGGGAGGCCATACAGCACCCTATGCCAAAATGGAACCCACCAGCAGTGTGAGGAGACCTGAAAGTGGCACATGGCAGAGTGTGGCGATGGAGACAGCAGCAATGGGAGGCCGTACAGGGACCCATGAGACACTCTGGACCTGGCAGCAGCATGAGGAGGCGGTACGGGGGCCCATGGCAGATTACGGGCCTGGCAGCAGCAATGGGAGGCCCGTAATCTGCCAGCACCCTATGACAAAATGGAACCCACCAGCAGTGTGAGGAGACCTGAAAGTGGCACATGGCAGAGTGTGGCGATGGAGACAGCAGCAATGGGAGGCCGTACAGGGACCCATGAGACACTCTGGACCTGGCAGCAGCATGAGGAGGCGGTACGGGGGCCCATGGCAGATTACGGGCCTGGCAGCAGCAATGGGAGGCCCGTAATCTGCCAGCACCCTATGACAAAATGGAACCCACCAGCAGTGTGAGGAGACCTGAAAGTGGCACATGGCACAGTGTGGCGATGGAGACAGCAGCAATGGGAGGCCGTACAGGGACCCATGAGACACTCTGGACCTGGCAGCAGCATGAGGAGGCGGTACGGGGGCCCATGGCAGATTACGGGCCTGGCAGCAGCAATGGGAGGCCCGTAATCTGCCAGCAACCTATGACAAAATGGAACCCACCAGCAGTGTGAGGAGACCTGAAAGTGGCACATGGCACAGTGTGGCGATGGAGACAGCAGCAATGGGAGGCCGTACAGGGACCCATGACAGACTCTGGACCTGGCAGCAGCATGAGGAGGCGGTATATAGGGGCCTATGGCAGATTAGGGGCCTGGCAGCAGCTATGGGAGGCCCATAATCTGCCAGCACCCTATGACAAAATGGAACCCACCAGCAGTGTGAGGAGACCTGAAAGTGGCACATGGCACAGTGTGGCGATGGAGACAGCAGCAATGGGAGGCCGTACAGGGACCCATGAGACACTCTGGACCTGGCAGCAGCATGAGGAGGCGGTACGGGGGCCCATGGCAGATTACGGGACTGGCAGCAGCAATGGGAGGCCCGTAATCTGCCAGCACCCTATGACAAAATGGAACCCACCAGCAGTGTGAGGAGACCTGAAAGTGGCACATGGCACAGTGTGGCGATGGAGACAGCAGCAATGGGAGGCCGTACAGGGACCCATGAGACACTCTGGACCTGGCAGCAGCATGAGGAGGCGGTACGGGGGGCCATGGCAGATTACGGGCCTGGCAGCAGCAATGGGAGGCCCGTAATCTGCCAGCACCCTATGACAAAATGGAACCCACCAGCAGTGTGAGGAGACCTGAAAGTGGCACATGGCAGAGTGTGGCGATGGAGACAGCAGCAATGGGAGGCCGTACAGGGACCCATGAGACACTCTGGACCTGGCAGCAGCATGAAGAGGCGGTACGGGGGCCCATGGCAGATTACGGGCCTGGCAGCAGCAATGGGAGGCCCGTAATCTGCCAGCACCCTATGACAAAATGGAACCCACCAGCAGTGTGAGGAGACCTGAAAGTGGCACATGGCACAGTGTGGCGATGGAGACAGCAGCAATGGGAGGCCGTACAGGGACCCATGAGACACTCTGGACCTGGCAGCAGCATGAGGAGGCGGTACGGGGGGCCATGGCAGATTACGGGCCTGGCAGCAGCAATGGGAGGCCCGTAATCTGCCAGCACCCTATGACAAAATGGAACCCACCAGCAGTGTGAGGAGACCTGAAAGTGGCACATGGCACAGTGTGGCGATGGAGACAGCAGCAATGGGAGGCCGTACAGGGACCCATGAGACACTCTGGACCTGGCAGCAGCATGAGGAGGCGGTACGGGGGGCCATGGCAGATTACGGGCCTGGCAGCAGCAATGGGAGGCCCGTAATCTGCCAGCACCCTATGACAAAATGGAACCCACCAGCAGTGTGAGGAGACCTGAAAGTGGCACATGGCACAGTGTGGCGATGGAGACAGCAGCAATGGGAGGCCGTACAGGGACCCATGACAGACTACGGGCCTGGCAGCAGCATGAGGAGGCGGTACAGGGGCCCATGACATATTACGGGCCTGGCAGCAGCAATGGGAGGCCCGTAATCTGCCAGCACCCTATGACAAAATGGAACCCACCAGCAGTGTGAGGAGACCTGAAAGTGGCACATGGCACAGTGTGGCGATGGAGACAGCAGCAATGGGAGGCCGTACAGGGACCCATGAGACACTCTGGACCTGGAAGCAGCATGAGGAGGCGGTACGGGGGCCCATGGCAGATTACGGGCCTGGCAGCAGCAATGGGAGGCCCGTAATCTGCCAGCACCCTATGACAAAATGGAACCCACCAGCAGTGTGAGGAGACCTAAAAGTGGCACATGGCAGAGTGTGGCGATGGAGACAGCAGCAATGGGAGGCCGTACAGGGACCCATGAGACACTCTGGACCTGGCAGCAGCATGAGGAGGCGTTACAGGGGCCCATGGCAGATTACGGGCCTGGCAGCAGCAATGGGAGGCCCGTAATCTGCCAGCACCCTATGACAAAATGGAACCCACCAGCAGTGTGAGGAGACCTGAAAGTGGCACATGGCAGAGTGTGCCGATGGAGACAGCAGCAATTGGAGGCCGTACAGGGATCCATGAGACACTCTGGACCTGGCAGCAGCATGAGGAGGCGGTACAGGGGCCCATGACAGATTACGGGCCTGGAAGCAGCATGAGGAGTCGGTATGGGGGCCCATGACAGATTACGGGCCTGGCAGCAGCAATGGGAGGCCCGTAATCTGCCAGCACCCTATGACAAAATGGAACCCACCAGCAGTGTGAGGAGACCTGAAAGTGGCACATGGCAGAGTGTGGCGATGGAGACAGCAGCAATGGGAGGCCGTACAGGGACCCATGAGACACTCTGGACCTGGCAGCAGCATGAGGAGGCGGTACAGGGGCCCATGACAGATTACGGACCTGGCAGCAGCATGAGGAGGCGGTACGGGGGCCCATGGCAGATTACGGGCCTGGCAGATGACGACGAGGCTGCCAAGTGCGATCAGCCTCATCATCATCAATTAGGGTCTCCGCCTCACTACTAGCCCCCTCGGCTGCGTGTGGGTCAGGAGACAGACCTGTCTCTAGACCGGCTACCGAGCCACTCTCCTCGCCGGTACTTCTTCACCTGGCTGCTGAAGAGGCGGATGTCTCCCCCCGTTCCTGACCGCCCTCTGTTAGCTCTTCCTCACTGTACAGTGGGGCTGAGCCCACAGCATGCGATACTTCGCTTGGTGAGGGAACACCAAAGGACAGGGGCAGGTAGAGGACACGTGATTTCAGTGGGCTTGCTCCCGGGCCATGCCAACTAACGGTTGTGTCTGACGTACCCACCGACCGTTGGCTGTAGGTGTCAGAGGTGACCTGGGAAGAGGAAGACGACCGAGCCAACCAATCGATGACGGCAGGGTTGTCGGTGGAGACACGACCGCTGGATGACACCGGGAGCACTGGCCTCTGGCTGCGACTAGTGCTGCCTCGACCCCTTCCTCTGCTGCCACGTCTGCTCGCTCCTGAAACATTGCCTCCTCTGCCACTCCTCTGCGTGTTGTCTGACATACTCTTTAATTCAACGATTCTGTGTACCTGAGTAACAATTCTGTGTCCCTGAGTAACAATTCTGTGTCCCTGAGTAACGATTCTGTGTCCCTCAGTAACAATTCTGTGTCCCTCAGTAACCATTCTGTGTCCCTGAGTAACAATTCTGTGTCCCTGATTAACAATTCTGTGTCTGTCCCTGAGTAACAATTCTGTGTGCCTGAGTAACAATTCTGTGTCCCTGAGTAACAATTCTGTGTACCTGAGTAACAATTCTGTGTCCCTGAGTAACAATTCTGTGTCCCTCAGTAACAATTCTGTGTCCCTCAGTAACAATTCTGTGTCTGTCCCTGAGTAACAATTCTGTGTCCCTGAGTAACAATTCTGTGTCCCTCAATAACAATTCTGTGTCCCTGAGTAACAATTCTGTGTCCCTCAGTAACAATTCTGTGTCCCTCAGTAACAATTCTGTGTCTGTCCCTGAGTAACAATTCTGTGTCCCTGAGTAACAATTCTGTGTCCCTGAGTAACAATTCTGTGTCCCTCAGTAACAATTCTGTGTCCCTCAGTAACAATTCTGTGTCCCTCAGTAACAATTATGTGTCTGTCCCTGAGTAACAATTCTGTGTCCCTGAGTAACAATTCTGTGTCCCTGAGTAACAATTCTGTGTCCCGCAGTAACAATTCTGTGTCCCTCAGTAACAATTATGTGTCCCTCAGTAACAATTCTGTGTCTGTCCCTGAGTAACAATTCTGTGTCTGTCCCTGAGTAACAATTCTGTGTCCCTGAGTAACAATTCTGTGTCCCTCAGTAACAAATCTGTGTCCCTCAGTAACAATTCTGTGTCTGTCCCTGAGTAACAATTCTGTGTCCCTGATTAACAATTCTGTGTCCCTGAGTAACGATTCTGTGTCCCTAAGTAACGATTCTGTGTCCCTAAGTAACGATTCTGTGGCCCTAAAGTCTCTCTGGCCCTTACTCTGTCCCTAATACAGACAGGTCTGTCTCTCTTGAATGACCGCAGGCTAATGGAGAATTGTAAGATGGCCGCAATTTATAGCTCCACCATTACACAGTGCTGGCTGGCTGGCTGCTGATTGGCTAATGCGATCACATGTCATGAATGAATGCATTATGGGTCAGCGCGCCTTGTCTGCGCGCCTTCCCAGAGATCCCCGCTCCGTCGCCACACATGTCGCCGCCATTTTTGGGAAAATTCGATTCGTGCATCCGAAGTTGGCTAATTTTCGGATTCGGCGCGAATCGAATATTTCCCAATATTCGAAACGAATTCCACTTCGCCAAGTTCGATTCGCTCATCTCTAAACATGATACACCCATATTCGGGGTGTAACATAACATGTTACAATTGCACCGGCGCACGTACCACATACAGGGTACGAGCAGACACCTATGCTAACAAGTCTGCAGGAGTCCTATTTTTAAAGGATTTATTTTTATTTTTTGTAAAGGTGAAGTTATCCTTTAAAGCTCAATTCTAGAATTGAATGAATCCCTCCTTCCACCCATAAAGCCCAACTCCCTGCTCTCTGATTGCAATATTGAAAACAAACTTTCTAAGTCTCCTTTTTCACTTGCCTTCACTTCTCTGCAGTCCTTCTTCCGGGTATCCACTTCACTGCTTGGACACCCAGTGATGTGGACAGCTCCCAGTGGCCAGCCAGTAGTGGGGTGGCTGATACTGGACCAAGAGGAGTGAATGGTTGGATGGCGAGGGTTAACCTGCAGCAATGGATAGTGGTCCCCGCGGACCTGGATGGGGGGACTGAATTCACCAGGTAAGGAAAAGTATGGTAAGGAAAATGTAACAGCTGACCCATTTAGCTGTGTTAGAAGTGGGTGAGAAGGATTTATGGGGCAGGTATATATTTTTACAAGAGTTGGGCTCTAAAGCTTAATTGCGGAAGAACATTGTTCATATAAATAACAAGTTGGAAACTTCCTTGGAATACAAAGAGTTCTTTGAATAGATTTAGGAAGGTCAGGGGCAAATAGATGACACTATAACATCCCTGTATGAGAGTCACATTCTAATGGAGAAATCCACTAGATCAAAGTACAGAGGTCACTTACCAGCCACACTGGGAATCTCCTGCCTCACAAATTCCCTTTCATAACATCTTTTATTTAGCCTTGATATCAGCATGAGTTTATTAAAAAAAATAAATACAATCTTTATTCATCCATCTAGTTCTTGCTCCATAATCCCCTTCTGAGAGTGTGCTTTTTAATGAGTGATTCGCACTGAGAGGGATGTTTGTTTTGATGCACGCAAGAAACCACTGACAATAATTGCTTAATTGCATTGTTTGATGAATGAATTGTTTGCAGGGAATGGCTGGCCTCGCAGGACTTAGAATGAAACAAGATATCAAGTCACCAAATGAACTTCCACAAAGGGGACTTGCTGAACAAAAATGTCATCACAGGAGGTCAGACTCTGAAGGTAGGGATGACAAGGACCAGGAAATGTTCCAAATTTTTAATAGGAAAAAAAATGGTGGAATCTGATGGCTTAATAACACATCTGTTGTGGTAGGCAGAATATAATAAATGTCCCATTTTTAATGCAGGGGAGTAATGCTGAGTAACAGCACTCCTACCACAACATGTGATGATATCACCACAGTAATCATGATACTCTCATTTTGTACATAAATAGGAAGGCACTGTAAATTACTATTTTGCACAGGGAAACCGCCAAAAAGGCACACAGACAAGTTCCAAATAATAGTCACAGCACTGAAACCTTTTTCAGTATTACCCACACTAAGACCTATTTCACATGTGCCTTGAAAGTTGGTAAAAGAGGAATTAAGGTGCATACCGCATTAGCCTTAGTTAAGCATGCATTTAAGGCATGTTTTCAATGCCAGACAAAAAAGTCTTTCATATACCCTGTAAGTGTTGTGTTTTAAAGGGAAGTTATATTAAAGGGGAAGTTATGTAGACAAAGTAACCCACTTTGAGGGTGGATAAGTTGTTAGTGATAGCAGGTGTTTTTGGTCACTTCATTTTTTTTGGTGCATTCTGAAGATCCAACCCCCTTTTTTTGACACCACCATGGATTTGTATCCTTTATGATGTCCAGCTTGGTCCAGCTCATTATATAATAGGTACTGTGTGCATCTGATTGGCTCACAGAAATTTTCCTTGCCTGGTACCAGGAGTAAAGCACATACCCCCAGACTGTTTTTGACTATACACTCAGAAAAGACTCAAGGTTTAATGGAGATCTCTTGGTCTAAGCCTGGCTGATGCGATCCACCATCGATATGAAATGTCTTAAGTCTCAAGGAGAAGACTTCTGGCAACTTCATGGTAAGTTGTTTTTATGAATTCATATGATGTCCTCCCAGGATCGTGCTTCATGCAGGGGCATAATTGCAGCTAGGCAAACAAGGCATTTGCCTAGGGCGGCACTTTTCAGGGGGGCGGAAGTGACACAGGACTGAGGCTGTTATGTTTCTTATCTGTGCCCCACTTTGATTCGGCCCATGAAGGCGCTGCTGGAGGAGGAGTAGAGAGGGTGTCCAGTGTCTTCATTTCCCGGGTGGATGATCATGAATCACATGCCGGCGTGATATGGGCGGGAATTTTTCTTCTGGCTGACATGCCACCCCTCTGATCTGGCCACACCCCTGGGATCACTGGGTGGCCTATGGCTGCCTGTCCCTCCCTCTGCAAGCGCTGCCTCATTGCTGGTGTTTGGCGGCCGGATCTGTAGCTCAAGGAAAGCACACAGGCAAAGAGGAGGAGCCGAGCAGCAGCACAAGAATCGAGGAAGCTGAGCGGAGTGAGGGAGTGGCCAGAGCCGGTGAAGAGGAGGGGAGCGGCTGTAGAAGGAAGACAGCTGATTGGTAAGGTAAGTGTATGTGCCGTGTGGCCGGGATCTGGGCAGAGCAGATGGTGCTGCTGCAGCCAGATATGCTGGCTGTTGATGGGAGAGGGAGGAAGCCCGGGCTGGAGTAGGGGTCAGCAATGTACGGGCAGGCACAGTGGCTAAATGGTTAGCAGTTCCGCCTGGCAGTACTAGGGTTGTTGGTTCGAACACCAACCACGGCACCACCTGCCTGGAGTTTGCATGTTCTTCCTGTGCCTGCGTGAGTTTCCTTCGGGTACTCCGGTTTCCTCCTACACTCCAAAGACATGCTGGTAGGTTAATTGGATCCTGTCTAAATTGGCCCTAGTATGTGTATGGATGTAAGTTAGGGACCTGAGATTGTACGCCCCTTGATGGTTAGGGACTGATGTGAATGTACAATATATATGTAAAGCGCTGCATAAATTAATGCGCTATATACAGTCATGGCCGAAATTGTTGGCACCCTTGATATTTCTCCAGGAAATCATGTATTTCTCACGAAACGTATTGCATTAACACATGTTTTGCTATACACATGTTTATTCCCTTTGTGTGTATTGGGACAAAACAAAAAAAGGGAGGAAAGAAAGCAAATTCGACATAATGTCACACAAACCTCCAAAAATGGGCTGGACAAAAGTATTGGCACCCTTTCACAACTGCGGATAAATAAGAATGTTACAAGCATGTGATGCTCCTGTAAACTCACCTGGGGCAAGTAACAGGTGTGGGCAATATAGAAATCACACCTGAAAGCAGATAAAAAGGAGAGACGTTCACTTAACCTTTGCATTGTGTGTCTGTCTGTGCCACACTAAGCATGGACAACAGAAAGAGGAGACGAGAACTGTCTGAGGACCTGAGAACCAAAATTGTGGCAAAATATCAACAATCTCAAGGTTACAAGTCCATCTCCAGAGAACTAGATTTGCCTTTGTCCACAGTGCGCAACATTATCAAGAAGTTTGCAACCCATGGCACTGTAGCTAATCTCCCTGGTCGTGGACGGATGAGGAAAATTGATGAAAGATTGCAACGCAGAATAGTCCGGATGGTGGATAAGCAGCCCCAAACATGTTCCAAAGACATTCAAGCTGTCCTGCAGGCTCAGGGAGCATCAGTGTCAGCGCGAACTATCCGTCGACATTTAAATGAAATGAAACGCTATGGCAGGAGACCCAGGAGGACCCCACTGCTGACACAGAGACATAAAAAAGCAAGACTACAGTTTGCCAAAATGTACTTGAGTAAGCCAAAAGCCTTCTGGGAAAACGTCTTGTGGACAGATGAGACCAAGATAGAGCTTTTCGGTAAAGCACATCATTCTACTGTTTACCGAAAACGGAATGAGGCCTACAAAGAACAAAACACAGTACCTACGGTAAAATATGGTGGAGGTTCAATGATGTTTTGGGGTTGTTTTGCTGCCTCTGGCACTGGGTGCCTTGACTGTGTGCAAGGCATCATGAAATCTGAGGATTACCAAAGGATTTTGGGTCGCACTGTAGGGCCCAGTGTCAGAAAGCTGGGTTTGCGTCCAAGATCCTGGGTCTTCCAGCAGGACAATGACCCCAAACATACGTCAAAAAGCACTCAGAAATGGATGGCAAAGAAGCGCTGGAGAGTTCTGAAGTGGCCAGCAATGAGCCCAGATCTAAATCCCATTGAACACCTGTGGAGAGATCTTAAAATTGCTGTTGGGAAAAGGTGTCCTTCCAATAAGAGAGACCTGGAGCTGTTTGCAAAGGAAGAGTGGTCCAAAATTCCGGGTGAGAGGTGTCAGAAGCTTATTGATGGTTATAGGAAGCGACTGATTTCAGTTATGTTTTCCAAAGGGTGTGCAACCAAATATTAAGTTAAGGGTGCCAATACTTTTGTCCAGCCCATTTTTGGGGTTTTGTGTGACATTATGTCATATTTGCTTTTCTGCCTCTGTTTTATATTTGTTCCAATACATACAAAGGGAATAAACATGTGTATAGCAAAACATGTGTTAATGCAATACCTTTTTTGTGTGAAATACTTGATTTTCAGGAAAAATATCAAGGGTGCCAACAATTTCGGCCATGACTGTAAGTACCTGAAATAAATAAATAATCATTGGTGTCAGTGGAAGGAATAGTGCCCCATCATTAGTGTTAGTGTGGGAGGAATAGTGCCCCATCATTGGTGTCACTGACACCACTGATGGGGAACTATTCCTCCCACTAACACCAATGATAAGACACTATTTCTCTCACTGACACTAATGACGGGGCACTATTCCTCCCACTGACACCAATGATGGAGCACTATTCCTCCCACCGACACCAATGATGGGGCACTATTTCTCCCACTGACACCAATGATGGGACACTATTCCTCCCACTGACACCAATGATGGGGCACTATTCCTCCCACTGACACCAAAGATGGGGTACTATTCCTCCCACTGACACCAATGATTGGGCATTATTCCTCTTACTGACAGCACTGATGGGGCATTATTCCTCCCACTGACACCAATGAAGGGGTACTATTACTCCCACTGACACCAATGATGGGGCACTTTTTCTCTCACTGACACCAATGATAGGGCACTATTCCTCCCACTGACACCAATGATGCGGCACTATTCCTCCCACTGACACTAATGATGGGGCACTATTCCTCCCACTGACACCAATGATGGGGCACCATTCCTCCCATTGATACCAGTGATGGGGCACTATTCCTCCCACTGACACCAGTGGGCACTATTCCTCCCACTGACACCAGTGATAGGGCACTATTCTTCCACTGACACCAATAATGGGGCACTATTCCTCCCCTCCCACTGACACCAACAATGGAATAAGAGGTGGAGCTCTAATATGAAGAGATGGAGCCTAAAGAGGAAGGGGTGGAAATTACAGATGAAGGGGTAGATCTTAAACAGGAAGGGGTGGGAAAAATTTAGATGCGGGGTTTCCCGATTGTAGTCTTGCCTGGGGCAGCACAAAATCAAAATACACCACTGGCCTCGCACGCGCTCTGGCGTGATCTGTCACTGGCTGTGTCCATCGGACACGGTCAATGATAGATCACTACACTGGCCCATTGCCGGTGTCATGTGATTTGCTGTGGCCAATCACAGAAGATCACATGATAGTTGTAAACAATGAATGACTTCCTTCCATGCCATTTATTGCTTACAACTGTGCTGCTAGTTGTGATTTGTAATTGTGATCACATGTACAATCTGGTCCAATCACAGGCCATCTGTAGCATTTGAGCAACTGTGGCCAATCACAGCTGATCACAACAAACACTACTGAATTAATCTGTTTCATTCAGTAAAAATGCTTACTTATACCAAGGAAATTCATTGGTATAAGCAATCATAATATGTAAAAAAAAATCCTGATCACTTGCCCAGTGTAGTACAATGGTAACATTGTATTGCTCTGGTCACAGGAGTAGAATTTTTTTTTAAATGTAATAAAACATTTTTAATAAAGTAAATAAAATTGAAAAAAAATTAATAATACTGTCGTCAGTCAGTGTCCCTGATCACCTCTGCACCAGATACATGATGGTGCTGTACTGCAATGGTGACAGTGGGCACAATTCACTAAAGCTTATCACATAAGTTAAGTCAGTCACATGACCACATATCGCATGCGATACTGAAAATGTCAATTCACTATTGCTAGTATGCGGTATCGAAATTATCAAAAACACTCTGGAAATACCGCATAAAAAGACCTTAATGTCAATTCGCAAAAGGAAATAAATAATTAAAGGCATGCGGTTATTAAGTAGTGGTCCAGGCTTGAGGTATGTACTGGTATCTGTCAGTACTGTCATGGGTTGCTAAGGAATGGGTGGCAGCCGAGTCCCTAACAACCTCTTTGTCATCAGCTGTCAGCAGGGTTCCCCACTGACAGCTGAAAGTAAAAAAAAATAAAAAATTACCAGCAATTAAAAAATAATTTAAAAAACAACGTGGGGTCCCCCCTCTCCATCCATACCAAGCCCTTCGGGTCTGGTTTGGAGTTTGAGGGGAACCCCCACTCCAAACTTTTTAAAAAAATGTCATGGGGTCCCCGCCAAATCCATACCAGACCCTTATCCGAGCATGCAACCCGGCGGGTCAGGAAAGGGGGGGGTGAGGGAGCACCCCCCTCCTGAACCATACCAGACCACATGCCCTCAACATGGGGGGGTGATTTGGCAGGGGACTCCCCCCAAAGCACCTTGTCCCCATGTTGATGGGGACAAGGGCCTCTTCCCCACAACCCTGGGCTGTGGTTGTGAGGGTCTGCGGGCGGGGGGTCTTATTGGAATCTGGAAGCCCCCTTCATCAAGTGGGCCTCCAGATCCTGCCCCCCCTCCCCCATGTGAATGAGTATGGGATACATGGTACCACTACCCATTCACAAAAAAACACTGCAGTGTGAAAAAAGACAGGAGACTGGCTTTGACAAATCCTTTATTAAGAGAAAGAAAATAAAAGAATGTCCCCTGAAATAGATTCAATGTCAATCACGATGCCCGCCGCCACCTCCGGTTACCCAAAAAAAGAAAAGAAAATAAGACTCCCCTCCCAGCCGTCTGACTGCTCCGCTGGTTTGACAGTTCTTAAATATGTAAAGGGAGGGGCCACCCAGTAACATCACACATATGACCCTGTCCCGTGTGACATCATTGACCCAGCATGCCCAGGTCAATGATGTCACATGGGGGTGGGGTCACATGGGCGATCGAATAGCATACAGATGGAAAATCCTTTCTGTCTTTCTGCCACCTACAGGGGGCGTACAGTGCTCCTACGGACATCTGAAGACTTGCCAGCGTTCTGTGAACTGCTAGATCTTCCTCAAGTGGAACTACCTGACTGGTACTCATTTTTCTTTCCGGCAGAACCATGGTGTCCTGTATCCTGCAACCTCTTGCCTAAAGCACAGTGGCATAGAAAACATAGGCATTGCATGGATACTCTCTCACCAGCACAACGCTGCACCAGACAACATCTGGACCGTCGCAGCCCAGATGTCTGACCCCAATGAAAAGCGTCACTCCCGCATTGCCCGAATGTTGTTACCCAGTGCCCCATTGGCTGTCTCTGCGAGTTGGGCCACGGTGAGAGGGCGAAGACCAAGAAGATCACAAGGATGACTTTCTCCACCCCAATCTTCCCCCCTTTCTTTATTTTATTTTATTTTTGAGATTTTATACAGTCTGTACACAGTATTTTTATACGTGAGCCCAACCAGGCAATGTGTAATGTGTTCACTAAATCTTTTTGCCTATTGTATGCCCTCCCCAGCACAGTTGGGGGTTCTTCCCACTGGCCTAAGGGACACGCTGTGTTACGCCCACCTGACCTGTTCTGGTTTGTCAGCTCCTCCCCTCCATACTCCTTCTCTTCCCCTTGTTCGTCATTCCCAGATTCTCTTTCCATCCCTGGTCCCTTTTCCCCCTTTATCCCCCCTCCCCTGCTTGAATTATTATTTGTTCTGTATTGCTAATGTCTGTTTGGATGGTTTTGGTTGTTGATGCGGTAGGGAGGACACTTTGGATCTTGGCTGCCACTTGATTGCTCTGCAGCCTGGAACCTTTCATGATGGCTGCGATCCTTGCTTCTTATGCTCCTTACTAAAGCGCTGAGCAAACTGTTAGTGCTATATACCGGTAAATCCTGTATAATAATTTTGAGCGATCTTGTGTTTGGCTGAGTGGCTGATGCGACTCCCCACTGCTTATTTTATGCCTGTTGATGATGCTACTTTAGGCTCTATATGATTTATTATTTGCAATGCAGTGTTAATACTCATTAGCTGCGTTACGCTATAACCGCAGTGGGTGGACGCTCTGGGCTCTTGTCTGCACATATTTGTCTTGCTGTTACAAACCCCTCCACCCTCAATATACAAGGGCTGACACATGAGTAGCTTCATGTACAACTGGAGACCATTGCACCTTCCCATTGCGTATCTCATATGCTGCCCCCCCACCCCGCCTTTTTTTTTCTCGTCTCCTCCCCCTCTAGGCTATGAAAGCCTTTTACTGTTTGTTTTTGTTTTCAATGTGTCATGTGATAGAAGAAGTTCTCTCACCCTTGAATCCCCCCCACCTCTATATATTGTTTACAGTACTCTACCAATTGAACTCATGCTTCTGGTAGATCCCCTTGCCTTGGGGAAGCTCTGGAGAAGTCCTGGAGATGAGCATGGGAGGAGGAGACAAGGGAGCTAGAGAGGAGGAGGTCTTGCGAGGAGCGGAGAGTACGGTTTGGGTGGTATTTGGAGACAAGATTGGTGATGTAATTTGGGGCAGAGTTATAAATGGCTTTATATGTTATTGTTAATGTTTTAAATTTTATCCATTGGGCAATGGGAAGTCAGTGGAGAGATTGGCAGAGAGGGGTGGCAGATACAGAACGGTTAGTAAGGTGGATGAGTCTGGCAGCAGCATTCATGATAGACTGAAGAGGAGATAGCCTGCGATGAGGTAGGCCAATGAGGAGTGAGTTACAATATTCAAGGTGAGATATAACAAGGGAGTGAATAAGTTGCTTAGTGGTTTCCGAGGTTAGAAACAGCTGTATCTTGGAGATGTTGCGGAGGTGAAGTCTACAAGATTTGGACAGTGATTGGATTTGGGACTGAAAGGACAGATGGGAGTCTAGGATTACACCTAGTACCTTGGCATGAGGGGAGGGACTGATGGCTGTGTTATTGATAATTTTTTATCACTGTATTCTACTCCAACAGCTAAAGTTAAAGTCAACGGCCACCTGTCCAGCACCTTTCTCATCACCAATGGCACCCCCCAGGGTTACCCCCTTCAACTCTGATATTTGTGTTAACCCTAGAACCTAGAACCTGTCAAATCTAAAAATAAACTATAGTCCTCTTTCTCCATTGCTCTTTGCTTTGGCAATGGAACCACTTGCGATTGCTATTCGTGCTGATCCCACTATCTCGGGCGTCTACACGGCTAGACTTTGCATTCCACTCCATTGGCAATCTACTCATGTACCCTTCATCAAGGAATGGTTCTCCAGAATAAATAAAATAGAAGAGATGGAGGAACTGATCTATATATCTCAAGATCAAATACACAAGTTTACAACTGTCTGGTCTTGCTAGTCTCATTTTAAGACTACTGAGCGGTACAAGAAATACATACAATAGACGGCCTTAATACTATAGATAAACTGAGTTTTCATCTACCTCTTTTAGGTACAGTTGCAAGAAAAAGTATGTGAACCCCTTGGGATTACGTGAAGTTTTGCATGAATTGGGCATAAAATGTGCTCTGAACGTCATCTAAGTCACAACAATAGAAGAACACAGTCTGCTGAACATAATACTACACAAACATTAGATGTTGCCATGGTTTAATTGCACATAACATGTAACATTCACAGTGCCCTTAAAAAACACACACCTGTTTTGGGTTTACTGGTTTCAAGAAGCACTGTCTGATGTGAACCATGCCTCGCAGAAAAGAGCTCTCAGAAGACCTACCATCAAGAATTGTCGACTTGCATGAAGCTGGAAAGGGTTACAAAAGTATCTCCAAAAGCCTTGATGTTCATGTGTCCACGGTAACACAGACTGTCTACAAATGGAGAAAGTTTAGCACTGTTGCTACTCTCCCTAGGCGTGGTCGTCCTGTAAAAATGATTGCAAGAGCACAGCGCAGAATGCTGTATGAGGTAAAGAAGAATCCCAGAGTGTCAGCTAAAGACCTACAGAAATCTCTGGCACATGCTAACATTTTTTGTTGACACATCTACAATAAAGAAAACATTAAACAAGAATGGAGTACATGGGAGGACACCACGGAGGAAGCCATTGCTGTCCAAAAAGAATATTGCAGCACGTTTGAAGTTTGCAAAAGAGCACCTGGATGTTCCACAGCACTACTGGCAAAATATACTGTGGACAGATGAAACCAAGATTGAGTTGTTTGGGAAGAACACACAACACTATGTGTGGAGAAAAAAAGGCAAAACACACCAACATCAAAACCTCATCCCCACTGTAAAACATGGTGGAGGGAGCATCATGGTTTGGGGCTGCCTTGTTGCCTCGGGGCCTGGACGGATTGTTGTCATTGATGGGAAAATGAATTCCAGAGTTTATCAAGACATTTTGCAGGAAAACGTACGACCAACTGTCCGCCAACTGAAGCTCCGCAGAGGATGGGTGATGCAACAGGACAATGACCCAAAGCATACAAGTAATTCAACAAAACAATGGCTGCAACAGCACAGAATACGCCTTCTGGAGTGGCCCAGTCAGAGTCCTGACCTCAACCCGATTGAAATGCTGTGGCATGACCTTAAGAGAGCGATTCACACCAGACATCCAAAGAATATTGCTACACTGAAACAGTTTTGTGAAGAGGAGTGGTCCAAAATTACTCCAGATCGTTGTGCAGGTCTGACCTGCAACTACAGGAAACATTTGGTTGAGGTTATTGCTGCCAAAGGAGGGTCAACCAGTTATTAAGTCCAAAGGTTCACATACGTTTTCCTCCCTGCACTGTGAATGTTTACATGTTATGTGCAATTAAACCATGGCAGCATCTAATGTTTGTGTAGTATTATGTTCAGCAACTGTGTTCTTCTATTGTTGTGACTTAGATGACGTTCAGAGCACATTTTATGCCCAATTCATGCAAAACTCCACGTAATCCCAAGGGGTTCACATACTTTTTCTTGCAACTGTACATTGTGAATTTATCTCTTGTATGGGCCATTTGGGGAGGGGGATTGTGGTGGCCAGAATATGACGTGATATATCGGCTCTTCCCCTTCTCTTTCCTTTCCCATTTCCTCCGCCCCCCCTCTTTTTTCTCCTCTCTTTTCCCCTTCTTTCTTTCTCTCTCTTCTAATTTCTATCTGGTTTCTTATTTACCCCCTGTAATTCAAAACGCCTGAAATCTCACTTGAATACAAACCTATGGAACTTTAATATAATAACTTTTTGCAGCTATGAGGATATTATTTTGCCCTTATTAGGAGATTTTCTATATGTAGATTGATTCATATGTTATAGTGTTTGGGGTATCTTATACCACCTTTTGGCTATTGGCCTAAATTTCACTTGTACACCCCCTTTTTCTTTCTTATATTGAACATAGTTTATATTTCTGTTAACTCTTTGCTCTCTTATTGTTCTCAACTCTTTATGGTAACAAGATTGCTACTTGTACTTGTAATTTGTTGTATAACATAAATAAAAAAACGTTTATGGAAACAAAAAACAGGAACGATAGATGGATAGTTTTTAAGTTTGTCTGTACTTTCCAACCCACTGTATACAGTAGTTGACATTTTCAAATATAAAACGGTGCTCTGTGATTTACAAAATTACATGTTTTCAATGCAAATAGCAATGCCTGTATCTACAACATACACACAAAGTGATAGGGTTGATAAAAGATGAATTAAATCAATAATTGTTCTCTTTTTTTTGTAGGTTTTGGCAACAGAGGAATCCGTCTCCTACCTACCAAAAGTTTAACCCTGAATAAAACTTTTAAACTTTTTGAAGGTTTAGAATTTTGTTTTTAATCAGGAAAGGTTTTATTGAAAACAGACAAAAGATACAGCAGTTTAATGCTACTAAGTCCCCAAAACAAGAAACACAGCTCCTGATCTTACAACCAGATACACAATCAAAATGTTCAGACAGTGGTAATACATCTTATACGTACTACAGATATAAAGGGCCCACCATACCATATAAATAAAATAAAAAGAAAATAAAAAAGAAAATAAACATAAGCATGAGACAGAAGGACCCCGCAGGAGTTGAATTTGGAACAGCTCCAAGTCCAGGGGTATCCAGCTAAAGAGCCAATAACTTCTCAAATTTGCCAGGGCAACCTCTATGCTGATATATGTATTCTAAGTGCAGGAAATTGCCAATAGAACAAATTCATTCCCACAGAGAGGGAGGAGCTAAAGATTTCTAATGAGTCAGAAGACGTTTACGTGCTATAAACAGGGCTCCTGGACAAATTATCCATAGCCTCCTGAACAAATTCTCTAGGTTCTGCATTCCCTAAAAATATTCAACAGGCAACACTTATGGTCTAATGGTATGTTAGCCTGGGAACACTAAATTAATGGTATCCACCACCTCCTTCCAATAGAGATGAAGTTTGGGGCAAAGCCAAAGCAAATGTATATGATCTCATGATCACGCTGACATTTAGGACAATAGGGACCTGGCTAGATATCCATTTTATGTATGAACTCTGAGTAGGATATATAATTGCAACAATTTTTGGGACACATTAAGAGAACAAGTAGTAACCGCCTCAAAGGCCTCTTCCCAGTGATCACCTGACATGGGGCCCAGATAATTTTTCCACAGTACCAAAACCTTCCAGGGGTATTCTTAAGGTATTGAGTCAAAAGCATAGAGTAACATTATGAGATAAAACCCTTAGAGCACTCAGCAGTAGAGACCAAGTTAAAAAGTGGTGTAGGAGATAAACATCAATCAGGAGTATCCCTATCACCCTGATAGCATGCTGTAATTGTACATAATAATACATATATCCAGGCTTGAATTAAATTTAATTGGTTTTAAGCATTAATACTTTTATTTTCTGTCTGCTTTTTACTGCAGCTTTTATGCACACTGGGCAATGTAATGTTAGCATCTGTACTTACTATGAATATCTAGATGTGTCAGAGTGAAAGTCTGAAAAAAAGATTGGATATTCATAATGAACATACAGTAGCTGTGTCTTTGCTTAGGTACATAAAATGTGCAAAAATTGTTTAATCATATACAAGCAAATATGTTGTTTGGTATATTTTCTCAGTACAAGATTACAACTTACATGTACACTCTACTAATTACATGGTTTTAATAAGCTTGGCATGCAGAAAGTTTTCACAGTAACCTTGATAGACAGAAAAATTGCCAGAAAAGGAATTTTATTGCAGGAGTATTCACAGATGTTGATATTCTCATATTTTTTTCCTTTTTGGCAGCATGATTTCGGCACATAAATAGTTTGCATTCAAAAGAACAAAAAGGAATACATTACATTTACATTCATAGACCAGCATATCAAACGTGATACCATCTCCAAGCAATCGTATGGTTTTTTGACTACACTTTCAAATAACATAACAAGTCCTATGCAGTTGGAACTTGTCTTGTTTAAACCTAAGATATCTAGGATTTGGCATTGTCTTTGCTATTTATGTGTGTGGTGTCATCATGCCAAGATCAATAGAGCTCTCTGAGGCCCTCAGAAAGGTTTTGGATGTCTATGAGTCTGGCAAGTGATTTACACAGATAGCCAAATGACCTGAAATCAATCATTCAAATACATTAATAAGGAAAATACTGTGGAAAGGATTTTAAACAAATGCTAAAGTGGCCAGAACTGGTCTGCTCAGAAAAATCCAGTTAATAGCTGAACGCGTGATTCTAAAAAAAAAAAATTCAAAGAATTCCCCCATATGTTTTTGGAATAAAGTCTTCAGATAACCCTTGCATGCTTTTATATTAAGAGAGAAATAGCACTAAAACTTTCATAAGCTCCAGATATCAAGAATCGGGCTTCACTAACTAACTAACATACTGGTATCAAACACCCATACGGATTTATAGGATGTTGCCTCAATGTTCTAACCTGTGCTGGAGATGCATAGGAAAACTGGTTCTCTACTACATGTCTTCTGGATCTGCCATTCACTTGACGACTTCTGGATCATGCTATCCCAGGAAAGACTTACAGACAACCCATTCTACCATCATAATTATTGATAACTACAGCAAGAAGCTGCATCTCACTTCTTTGGAAACAAAAACAAGCTCCATCGATCACCATCTGGCGGAAAAAAGTTAATGAAATATATGCAACAGAGAACTTGGTTACAACAGAAAAGGGCCTAAGGAAGAAATTCCTTAAAAATGGTTTTATTGGCATGAAAGAATATGTTCCAAAGAGTACACTTCTCAGGTACACTAAATCTGACCCCATTTTGTTTGGGGAAAATTAAACAACCTCGGGAGACTAGGAAGCACAGAGGAGTAGAGTGATTCTTCCCCTGTCCTACCCTCTCTAATATTTTCGCCTCTGCCTTCCCACTCCCCTTTCCCTCCCCCCCCCCCCCACCTTATTTCTCTCTCTTTTCCATCCTCCCTTCCCTGTAACATTTGTCAGAAAAAGCAGGGTACAGAAACCCTGGGTGCAGTATTATTTGGGGTACCTATGCTTTTACTAACAGGTTCCCTTATACCTGATCTTATTCCTGAGATGTAGACCTCATGTATGCTATGGTTGACTTTAGCACATATGTTGCAGTATTACAGTTACTTCTTGTTGTATCCCTTGTTATTAATGTGTGATGAGACCTCTGTACTGTTGCTTTATGGTAAATAAAGAATTGAAATAAAAAAGAAAGAAATAGCACAAGTTAAATTAGCATGGTTGCTGTCCAAAAACATTAGAGGAAGACTACAGTTTGCCATTTCTTTGCCACAAAACTGCAAACTGATTAATCAAAACTGCTGTAACTGATTAATCAAAGATCATATTGTGTAGTCATAGTAGCAACAAACATGTTTACCTTGAATTATAAACAGCAGTTTAGAAGATGAACATCATATCAATTGTGAAGCATATTGCTAAAAGAGGTTATGAATTGAAGTTTCTATGGTGCTTAATGCTTATGGGCTTACCAGCTTGCAGTCAATTGCAGTTTATTTAGTCAGAAGATTGAACCTGCCTTATTTAAACCTCAAATATCTAGGGTCTGGCATTGTCTTTGCTGTAGACTGGTGTGGTGTCATCATGTCAAGAGCTGTCTGAGACCGTATGAAAGAAGACCCTTTGAAATCACACAGAACCCCTAAATATCTTGTTAAAGCATCTGTCAGTAAATATTTCAACAGGTGGAGTCCAAGTGCATGCATCTACATTCAGAACATTATAGCACAAATTTACCTGACATGGTAGCTATGGAGCAGCATTATAGTTTGCCATTAGAAAATGTAGACAAAGAGCAGGCCTTATAGAACAATGGGCTTTGGATTGGTTAATAAAAGATTTATTCTAGCCATAGTAACAGTAGATAAGTTTGGATCACAATAATAACAGCAGCAGTTTAAGGGATAAATAGCATATCAACTGTGAAGCATGTTATTGGAAATTTTATGACAATAATTCCACTGTAAGGAAACTATTCTACTAGATTTCAAATGACAGCATCATAACAGTATGAGAAGTGCTGCACTAAACAAATCTTGTGAAATGTGAATCAAAAGGAAGAAATACAATAAAAAATACATATATGTGTATAGATGTAACGTGGTGATTCTCTGATCATTGTAAACTTAGTGTATACGTTCATAAGAGAAAGTGAATTGCTGTAGTTATAAACAATAATGAATAATCCATCCACATGCCAGTCCACATCAAAATATGTGAATAAATCTTCCATCCAAACAAAGCTCCTCTGTGCGTCCCAAAGTAGGAAGATTCCACCATTGAAAACACAAAAGATGGCTGCTCACCTTATATAATAGACTTTTAAATGATATAAAGTCTAAAAAGACCTATTCCCCTTTAAAAGCTGGGATGAGCTTCAGGTAACTGACACAAAGCCTCCAATCAAGGCAGCTACAAGGTATATAAATATAGCCTATAAAGAATAAAAAACACTTTATTCCAGCAAAAAAAACAACCACACTCACAATGCTAGCTAATAGTTAGGCAGGACATCAGCACACAGAGGGGGATGGCTCCTGTGGCTCACTGTACTCAGTATTCGGCTGACAGCTCAGGCTGAGGTATACAGATAGATCGGTCTGTGGCTGAGACAAACAAAATCCCCTACTCTGGACTGGTGCCTGGACAAGCTCCACCTTGCGTGTTACATCAAAGATGACATCCTTAGAGGGGTTATTTCCACTGCAAGGAAAATAATCTACTACATCACTAGTAATAACTATAGTGATATGATAGCGGATTAAGGCACAAGCCAAACCTCTGGTTACTGAAGGGTTGCTAGGCACCTTGATTTCGCATTTAAATGTTAGGGTTGGGTGGGACACTGCTGGTTATTAAAAGAAACAGCGCTCATCTTGGCAGTGGGCAGTAGCTGTTTACTTTTCAAAAGACATTGCACCAAAATGGTAGGTGTGCCAGGATAAACTATTGCTGTCAAAAAGAAATGTTTTAGTGCCTTGATTATTATTTAACCACTTCAGCTCTCACATCTGTAAAACCCTTATGGACCATAGCAAATGTTATGTTCAGGCTCTGGGCCTGTTTATTTGGTTATAACTTTGCCATTATTTAAGATAATAAATGCATTTATTCCTCTTTTGGTGGGGTTCAAGTACGCTTTCTCTTCAGGATATTGTCTTGCAAGTGTATTCAAGGCCTCCATAAAAAAAAATTATAAAAAAAAATTATATATATATATATATATATATATACACGGTATATGTGGTGATCTGTGAGTCTAGAAAATATTAAACTGTGTGAAAAGACTAATTCCACTGTATATAATCTGCATGGTACATACATTTTGCATGACTGCTAATTTGCTCAGGAATGGTCAATCCATCAAGTTTGGCCCAAGAGCTAGAGAAAAAAGATTTACAAAATAAAAGTTGTAATTAATTACATAAAGTTCCAATAGGATAGCCTAGAAACTCCGAAGCCCGAAGGTGCACAACTCATCAGGTGATGTAATCACGCTTGGCGGAGACCAGGAACCATCTTACCAAGTCTGAAAACTGATGCTGTGAAATAACATGCTTTGAATAGACACTTTTTATCTGTCCTTTATCTTTGTGAGTGTGATTTTATTTGCATTGGAGAGGAGACTGGGATTCTGCTGTTTTTATACATATATGAAAAGAGAGTATTTTGACCTCCATTAGTTATTAAGGGATTCACCGTATCAGATGAGGTCGATTGGGCATTTGGGGTTACACGTTTGGTGGCAGTGTGTGATGGAAGATTTTTTGAGGAAGACACTTGAATAATTCTTGTGGAAGGCACCCAATATATAAATATTTTTTATGTGTGGGACATGGAGTGTTGTGGTTTATAATGAACAACTATTAATTTTTTTTTTTATTCTTTTTGCATGATACTAATATTAATATTTGCTTTGATTAATGATCATAGAATTGCCCTAACATACTGTATGTAATTACTTGCAACCTTTGCAAAATGTATTGTTGTGGAGCTCAACACTGTTATTTATATTTATTTTGCAACCAAATATAAAGCACACATTACAAATATATTGATTGCTAAATAGTCTGAATAGTGGTGCATTAGAAGACTTGTACATGAATAATAGTTTACCATAACACAAATTAGGCAAAATATATGATATAAAATAGTATGAATGAACAAGAGATTTACAAATGTCAGGTTTTCCCAGTCTACCAGTGATTTATTGCCACACCTCATTTTTCTTGTATGTGTCACAGTAGCTGGGCATACTTGGGCCATCTAATTCAGGGTGCCGTCCATCTCCTCAACTGACCTTTCCACATTTATATCAGCCATGATTGACTGTGGCTGGTACTGGTAATGGTTGGCACACTTACTGGCTGCCACTGGTACAGGCTGACATTAGTAATGGCTGGTACATATACTGGCTGGCATTGATAATGGTTGGCACACATACTGGCTAACACTGGTAATAGCTGGTACACATACTGGCTAGCACTGGTAGTGGCTAGCAAATATGCTGTCTGGCAAAAAGTACTGACTGGCACTGGTGTGGCTAGCACACATACTGGCTGATTATGAACTTGGCTATAGGCACTCTCTTACTGATAATGCTGGTGGTATGCAGACAGGATACTCTCCCTGGACATTGTTGTAGCAACTCAGGATTTAATTTTAGTGCACACAAACACAAGACAATACCTAATTTTTTGGTAACACATTAAAGATTATGTTGTATCAAGTAAATAAACACCATATATGTCAAGATTAAAATTGCACAAGCCTGTGAAATGGCAACAAACTATGGTACCTAAATTTTCCATAGGTGATTCTTTAAAATCCTTTACAGGTTATCAGTTTAGAGTTAATTGAGAGCTATAATGGTAGAATTATTGCTCTCACTCCAGTGTTTGCAGCGATATCTCATGTGTCGTGAAATCAATATTTACATATGCTTGCTGGACCTACGTGCACTTTTGCATTTACAGGGGTAGGGGGTGCTTAATTCTTTTTTTTTTAATTTTAATTAAAAAAAATTTTTTTATTTAGCTTTATTGCCATTACAAGGGGTGATAGATACTCTTTATGGAGAGATCAGGGGTCTATTAGACCCCTTATCCTTCCTCTGCTCTCCAAGGCAACTGATTAAACAGAGATTTAAGGGCAGTACAATCACCTGCTGACTTGGTAACATCCGCAGGCAGTTTAACTCTTCAATAAGACACAGAAGTTGAATTCAGTGCAATCTTATTTCAGCTAATTGAAGCAAGCAGGATGTTTTTCCAGTCATTTGAAATGTAAGAAGAAAATTACTGTATTGAGTTCTGTGTCTGTGAATAACACTGACTGACAGAAGAAGAAGTTTGGGGGATCTAGCTAAGACTAACTTAAATAGCCCTAAACAGGAGCTGAGGACAGAGGAAGATCCATCAAGACCACCACTATATGTCAGCTATTAAAAAATAATAATAACCTCATGCAGTTCAATACAAAACATAAAACACACATGAAGTGGGGCAGAGCAGTGCCTTACCATTGCCATCTGGGAAAACTTGTAAGGAGGCAAGGATCTGATGTCTATGCCAATAGCAAAAGCATGCCGGCCTACAGCTCTTGTAAGAACTTTAGTCAGGCATTCAAGAAAATGTGAGCTGAACAACACTGTAAATGTTGAAACCCACATTTTTGCCAGTAAAAATGTTTATTGAGTTAATATGTGTAGTAAACGACAAGTTGAATGAATACATTGCAGAGGCAGGAAAGGCACAGTGGTAATAACATTCAAGGCATATAGAGAGGTATATTCACAAATGTTGGTCCATACTTTCCCAAATACTGTAGTTAATATACTGTATATCAGCCCAGTATAGACAGGGATGGAGAAGGGAAGGAGAGGGGAGGGAAAGGGGCAGGGGGTAGAGAAGGAAGAGAGGAGCAAAGGGTGGGGAGGAGCGAAGTAGAGTACTGGAGGCAATGGAGAGGTATGCCCATCAACTAATGTATAGAAGCTTGTCTCAGAAACACTAATATCATACAAAAAGTGATTGGCCTCGCAAAGTATTCCCTTCATCATCAATCCAATTGGATCAAATCTTGTGAAATTTTGGGGGGCAATTGTGGCTTGCATATATTAATTTATATAGTGGAAGGACCCCATTTATGGCTGTCTTCCACTCTGCCACAGTGGCAGAATGTAGGACCTCCCATTTAATCAATATGGTCCATCTAGCATAGAATGCTGCATAGAAAACAAACTGCTTCACATAACACGTGTGCAATTGCATCTGTCATGCCCAGAAGATAGATAAGAGGGTCGTGGGTAATCAAAAGATCACCTATAGAATTTATGGTAGATGCTACTTCATTCCAAAAGGCCCGGATGCAAGCACAGGTCCACAGCATGTGTAGAAGACTGCCCTCCACAGTACATCTTTAATAGGTGCTGGAAATGGTGGGATATATGCAGGACAGTCTCTGTGGAGTGTAGTAGACTTAGCTTGAACTGAATAAACCTATCTCTGACCGAGATCATATACGTCAGGAAATGATCCAATCACTTGAACCAGTCCTCCTCAGTGAGCGATATTAGATTTGCGTGCCATCTCTAATAAAGGCTATTTAGCCTAGGCCCATTAGCAGAATTAAGTTTTGGGTAGATGGACAAAAGTGGCCTATCTAGATCCTAGCTAGCATAGATGTCAACTCATTATACGCTATCATCAAACAAAAGGATGCTCTGACTGCTATAGAGTGGGCTCTAAATACAGATACTTCAATGAAACACAAACAAATAGTCTTCATGTTGGAAATTTTGGATTTGGCCATAAAGAGTAACTATTTTTGGCATGAGGGACATTTTTGTGCAAAGACAAAAGGAGTAGCCATGAGTGCTAAATATGCACCCACTGTAGCAAACATTTTTTGACTAAATGGGAAGCAGAGTCTATCTTCTCCCACAATAGGGAGGAATTGTTAATGTACAAAAGATACATTAATGATATTTCAGTGGTGTGGGAAGGAACGGAAGAAACATTATTAGAATTTTTGAAAAAGATAAATAAGAACAGATATGGTATTTCATTTACTGCTACACATAGCAAAACATCAGTTAATTATTTGGATTTGGAAATTGTGAGTAAGGGAGATAAACTTTATACCCGTACTTTCTTTAAACAAACCGAAACGGCTATATCCCTACAAACAGTGGACATCACCCCAGTTGGTTAAGAGCTTTTCCAAAAGGTCAGATGATGAGAATCAAGAGAAATTGTGATCTGGAAGCTGACTTTGAGATGCAGGTAGATATTTTGGTGGATAGATTTAAACAGAAAAGGTACAAAAAATCTGAGCTTGAAAAAATTAAGGAAGGGGTCAAAAAGATGGATAGAGAAGAACTATTAAAAACTTCCAAGAAACAGAAGATAGATTATAGCATGACCTTCTATACTATGTATAGCAGACAGTATAAACAAATTGAAAGGGCATTAAATAAGCTTTGGCCTATTTTGATGAAGGACCAAACATTAGCTAAGGTTCTCCCTTAATGCCCACAGATTGTTTGTAAATCCTTACCCACATTGAGAGATATCATAGTTAAAAGTGACCCTGATCCACCTACTAAAAGGATCACCTTTTTGGACCAAACGGGTTTCTACAAATGTGGCAAATGTGTTATATGTAGAACCTGCAAGCAGGGCCATAGAATGATCACCCATCTTCAATCCAATAACTCAGGTAGGAGATATGAAATAAAGAGGTTTATTACATGCACCACAATGCATGTTACTTATCTACTTGAATGCAGCTGTGGACTCCAATATGTGGGTAGGACCACTAGGGAACTCAGGGTCAGACTCAGAGAACATGTTAGCAATATCAAAAAGGGCTTTCGCCATCATAGCCTATCCAATCATTTTAGAACACACCACAATAAGGATCCTACGTCACTTAAATTTTGTGGCATAAAAAGGAAGGTTGCTCAGCCTCATGTATGGGCCTAGCAGACCAGCCTCCAGTGTTACTGCTGCATTGCCCTTCCGCCTGGAAAAGAAACCCACATTTTGAATTAAATCTGCAAGGTCAGCAGAGGGCTCTGCACAGCATGGAAAATTTACTGCTCTATTGGTGGTTTGACATTAACTGCAAATCTAACTGTATTCCATAGGCTATTGGCAGCCTAAAAAAAAAAGTATCAAAGTATGTCAGCATGATTATACAGTATATTGTATATTTTCATAATACATTTTCATTTTAGGAAACCGTTATAGATAGTTTAAGCTGCAGGAATAAATATTTAGCAAAAAAATCATCACATCAAAATAGCACAACTAAAAGTGATAATAAAGGATACATTTACACATGAGATTTTTTTCTAAAAATATTTGTAGTGGAATAGTGATGGTAGCCATTGACCGTTTTCCTGGTCTGCTATGATAACAGAGTGAAGTGGTTGTCACTTCATTATATGATGCCCTAAGGCCCAGGTGAGAGATGAGGATGGTTTGTGGCATAAACACTGTGAGCTCCCTGGGCCATGGTATTAAATGAATTAGTTCTGAAGAAATGAAGATTTCTTGTCACTTGTCATTTCCTTCACAGTGCTCAGTCATTGTTGAATGTGCTGTCCATATCTCGAGCTTACATACTACAACTGCTAACCTACCCATCTCTTCCAATTTTGTTTTAGTAGACATGTTTTCCCATTGTGTGTATGATTATTACTAGGTGCATTAATCAGAATAGCACTGCACAATACATAGACACCTAGACCTGATTCCTTCTCCCCCTTTTTATTACCACTATCTTTACCAAGACCCAGACTGCATTGCTTTCATCTCAGGATTCAATTGTCTTTTCCTCAGCTCCATGCATTTACCAGAAGTTGCTTGAATGATAACTGGGCCTTGGTCCCACCCAGGGGCGGACTGACAACTTATGGGGCCCCCAGGCAATAGAGGATCATGGGGCCCCTATGCCCTTGCCACACTCAAAAAAAGCCTATAAAAAGGTACCAGGGGCATTTCTTGGGGCCCCCTACTGACCCCGAGCCCTTGGGCAGTGCCCGAGTGCTCGAATGGTCAGTCTGCCCCTGGTCCCATCATGCCATTTATCCTGCAGAGTCATGTGGAGTAAACCATCTCTGGCCAAGTAGCACTAACTACCAAGCCTAGGTGCAGTAAAAAATGTATAACAAATACATTTTGTCTATTTTATAAGACTGAAAATTGAGAAATTGTACTAATTTAAAGCACACATCTTAAGCCGTTATTGCAGAGGTCAAAATTTTTGAGAGAGAAGGCCAGGTCAAATCTTTAATGAAAAAATCAGTTTGAAGACTAAAAATGGAAAAACGTAACAATTTTGTACCACAACTTATAACCCTGTGGTGGAGAGGCCACAATTTTATGGTCAATGGAGCATCTGGAAAAAAAATAGGCGCTTCTCATTTTTTATTGAATAAATAAAAAATTTAATGATTTGTACATGCATCTGAAGCAGGTATAGAGTAAGCAGATTGCATTTTGTAATACAAATTGGGTTCCTTTTCATTGACAGATGAAGGACGATTTTCCCAGATTTACTGTATAGTTTTGAATCTTTTTTTAACAGGCCTTTATTTCTGAGAGAGACAGCAAGTAGATTGCAGCTGGAAATGAGAAACCATTGTGTTTTTTTTTTCCAAGACTGAATACAGAAGGTAGATTTTAATAGTTTTGATTTGAGCCTATTTGTACAAGGAGAGCAAGCTGATTGCATTTTAGGATAAAAAATTGGTTTATTTTTTTCCCGAGACAGATAAGGGGGAAAATATAGATTTACAGCCCAGCTTTTAGAACCTTTTTAACAAGCCAGAAGTTTTGAGGTATAGACAACTGGAAAATTACATCTGGAAATTAAAAAAAAAATTAACTTACATGTAATATTGAAAACTGTTAGTGGTTTTAAGCACAACTTTTTTAAAAAAAAAATTTCGTATAGTTCACAAATTCTGAGGTGCATCTGGACTTAACATTTTTTTCTTTTAAATTTTAAGCAAACACATTTTACATAATTGAATCCACTGCTTTAAAACAATTAGGACATACTGCTGTTTATAAGAGCAGGCATACTTCAGTGATAAATATGAATCTAGACTGTATTTTTGCAGAGACAAAATATAACAATTTTACCAGTTTGGCACAAAATTGTATCCCAAAATTTGGCAAATCATAGATATATCCCAGCTATAAATATTACACGAAAATTAATTTTTTTTAGACAAAGACTGTAAAATAGTGTGCAGAATTTTTGAACAAAATCCCATCCTTTTAACCAGTGCTACCTTTTACTGTAAAAGCAGTCAAGTAATATTTCAGCCAAAAATATTCAACTGCTTGCTATTTTTCTGACACATAATCTAAAAATTAAACCGATGTGCTGCGCAGAGCAGGCAGATTCCATATTTAATTACAAAAATAGATTGTATTATTTTGTGCAAATTATCATCACAGAATTTAAGAATGTTTTGTAGCACACAATTTCAGTGGTAGATAGTGAGACTGGGTGGTTTCTAATTAAAGAATCACTGTTACAGTTTGAAGTAAATAGTGCGCTTCCCACAAAATTCTGAATTGTACCAGTGAACTCAAAGGCCTAAAAGATAAATACAAACAGAATGATACAACCTGCATCAAAGCAGGTTATGGGTGTTTTTAATGCCAAAATACTGTAACCCAACACAAAAAAAATATGCAGAGTACAGGATGGACCCTGTGAAGAAATATTATCTTTGTGGAAAACAGCTGTGAACAAATTAGGTTTTGGGTGTTATTAGTGTAAAAACACTGTAACCCAACACAAAAATTAATGTAGAGGTTAGGATCACTGCCAAGAAATACAGATTTTTTACAAACTGGGTAACAGCAGTTAAAATATCATGTTTTGGGTCTTTTTCTATTTAACACAAAAATAAATGCAGAGGACAGGATGGACCCTGCCAGGAAATATATAATATGTGCCACTGGAAAATAGCTGTGGAAAAACGAGGTGTTCTAAATTAAATTTCCGAACAGAAGAAAAAGAAGGTGCTTCTAAGTGCAGTACATCCACATGTTTATTGGTAAAAACAGTTAAACCCACTTACAAAGGTTGCTAGGCTTAGGCATATAGAACTTCAATGCATGGCTCCTGTCACTGTTTCCTGCAGCTCACTGTGCCATCCAGCAGCAGCAGAGGGAGCTCAGGTACAATTTCAAGATGGCTGCTGCTCTTACTGGGCCACCGTGGATTGCACGCTGTCTGCATGGAACACACATCATGGAAGTGAAATCAATGGTGGGCGGTGATGCGTTTTGAAGCATGCCCAATAGTTCCTTCATCAAGATTAGTCTTGATGAAGGAGCTATTGCGCATGCTCCGAAACGCGTCACCACCCACCATTGAAGACACTGCCGGGATGTGTATTCCATGCAGACAGCGTGCACTCCACGGTGGCCCAGGAAAAACAGCAGCCATCTTGGAGTTGTAGCTGAGCTCCCTCTGCTGATTTTGGTTCTGATGCACACCTACTGTACAGTAACTTGGCTACCACTGGCCACCTGAAACCCACATCAGCACCAGCTGTCCAGCTTTGTGGGTACTTAAGCCTCATAGGCCTTATGGGAGTTTGTTGACAGGAAGCTAGATTAATCCCTTAAAGGATAAGTTCACCTTTCGTAACATGTTATATCCATATTCAGGGTGTAACATGTTACGTTCAGACTGGCCCATGCTCCGCCCCCCCCAATCCCACTTTGACAGCTAGCAGGGGATCTTCTCCCCCTCGCTAGCTGTCAAATTTTAAAAACACCTGGCCATGCGGGGCTCCACCCACATGACCACATCACTCATTCACAGTCATCTGTGAATGAGAGACTACAAGTCCTGTCAGCTTGTAGTCCTCAATGGCTCACAATTGATATGATCCAGAAATATTTAGACAGAATAAAGGTGAATAAAGCACCTGGACTGGATGGCATACACCCATGGGTCCTTAAAGAATTGAACTCTTGTTTCTAATTTTTAAGGAATCTTTACTGACTGGCATAGTACCACTAGATTGGCGTAAGACCAATGTGGTGCCTATATTTAAAAAGGGGTCAAAATCTTTACCAAGTAATTATAGACCTGTTAGTTTAACTTATATAGTTGGGAAGATACTGGAAAGTTTAATAATATACCACACAGATGAGTTCTTGCTGGAAAAAAATATTTTAAGCAACAGACAGCATGGATTCATGAAAGACAGAAGTTACCAAACAAATCTGATTTCTTTTTATGAGGAGGTGAGCAAAACCTTGGACAGAGGGGTGATGGTGGACATGGTATACTTGGATTTTGCAAAAGCGTTTGACACAGTTCCCCACACACGGCTAATGTGTAAGGTAAAGTCTACAGGCTTGGAAAAATCTGTATGTACAGGTGAAACTCGAAAAATTAGAATATCGTGCAAATTTTATTTATTTTAGTAATGCAACTTAAAAGGTGAAACTAATATATGAGATGGACTCATTACATGAAAAGCAAGATAGTTCAAGCCGTGATTTGTCATAATTGTGATGATTATGGCTTACAGCTCCTGAAAACCCCAAATCCAAAATCTCAGAAAATTAGAATATTACATGCAATCAATAAAACAAGGATTGTACATAGAACAATATCAGGCCTCTGAAAAGTATATGTACTCAGTACTTGGTTTGGGCCCCTTTTGCAGCAATTACTGCCTCAATGCAGCGTGGGATAGAAGCTATCAGCCTGTGGCACTGCTGAGGTGTTATGGAAGACCAGGATGCTTCAATAGCGACCTTCAGCTCTTCTGCATTGTTCGGTCTCATGTCTCTCATCTTTCTCTTGGCAATGCCCCATAGATTCTCTATGGGGTTCAGGCCAGGCGAGTTTTCTGACCAATCAAGCACAGTAATCCCACGGTCATTGAACCAGGTTTTGGTGCTTTTGGCAGTGTGGGCAGGTGCCAAGTCCTGCTGGAAAATGAAGTCAGCATCCCCATAAAGCTCGTCTACGGAAGGACGCATGAAGTGCTCCAAAATCTCCTGGTAGACGGCTGCATTGACCCTGGACTTAATGAAGCACAGTGGACCAACTTCACACTGGATTTCAAGCATCTTGCAGTGTGTGGCTCTCCATTCTTCCTCCATACTCTGGGTCCTTGGTTTCCGAATGAGATGCAAAAGTTGCTCTCATCAGAAAAGAGGACTTTGGACCACTGAGGAACAGACCAGGTCTGTTTTTCTTTAGACCAGGTAAGATGCTTCTGACGTTGTTTGTTGTTCAGGAGCGGCTTGACAAGAGGAATACGATATTTGACACCCATGTCCAGGATCCGTCTGTGTGTGGTGGCTCTTGATGCACTGACTCCGGCCTCAGTCCACTCCTTGTGAAAGTCCCCAACACTTTTGAAAGGCCTTTTCCTGACAATCCTCTCCAGGCTGTGGTCATCCCTGCTGCTTGTGCACCTTTTTCTTCCACACTTTTCCCTTCTACATAACTTTCTATTAATGTGCTTTGATACAACACTTTGGGAACATCCAACTTCTTTTGTAATTACCTTTTGAGGCTTCCCCTCCTTATGGAGGGTGTCAATGATGGTTTTCTGTAAAACTGTCAGGTCAGCAGTCTTTCCCATGATTGTGATTCCTATTGAACCAGACTGAGAGACCATTTAATAGTTCAGGAACCCTTTGCAGGTGTTATGGCTTAATTAGCTGATTAGAGTGGGACACTTTGAGCCTAGAATATTGCACCTTTTCACAATATTCTAATTTTCTGAGATTGCAGATTTGGGGTTTTCATGAGCTGTAAGCCATAATCATCACAGTTATGACAAATCACAGCTTGAACTATCTTGCTTTGCATGTAATGAGTCTATCTCATATATTAGTTTCACCTTTTAAGTTGCATTACTGAAATAAATTAACTTTTGCACGATATTCTAATTTTCGAGTTTCACCTGTAAATGGATAGAAAACTGGCTAAAAGACCTTATTCAGAGAGTAGTGGTTAATGATTCATACTCTGAATGGTCTAGGGTTGTCAGTGGTGTACCCCAAGGTTCAGTGTTGGGACCCTTACTTTTTAAAATATTTATAAACGATATAGGGTCTGGGATTAAAAATACCATTTCAGTCTTTGCTGATGACACCAAGCTGTGCAGTGGAATAACGTCCTTACAAGGATGTCTCCAATTTACAAGCTGACCTCAATGCACTGTTTAACCACTTGTCTACCGGGCATTTATACCCCCTTCCTGCCCAGGCCAATTTTCAGCTTTCAGCACTGTCGCACTTTGAATGACAATTGTGCAGTCATGCAACACTGTACCCTATGAAATTTTTATCATTTTTTTCACACAACACTTATTCCTGGTATATTCTTTTCCTCTTTTTTAAGGGGTGGAAGTGTAAGGCTTTGGCCTTTTTTAATGATAGATTGACTGGTCTTCTATTGTGGACCTGGTTTGGTCATATTGTCACTCTAGGGACCAGGGTTTTTGTCCTGGGATCTGTCCCGGTATTCTTTTATTGATAATTTCTTGTTGTTGGTCTATTCTTCCTTATGATGCATCTGTTAGTGGCTGTTTTGGTTCACAGCTGCTGTGATGCATGCTCAATGTTCCATAGGGTGAAGACTTCCCCTTGGGGTCTGTATATCGGATTGATCCTCTGTTACCTCTCCTTGACTATCAGCTGATATCCCTGTCCTGCAGGGAATTTCACCTCATCTGGTTCAGATTTGAACATTGGTTCATATGGTTGTTTTTGGGCAGATAGTTTCATTTAAGATCAATCAGTTGCTGTTGCCCACCTTTTAAGTTACTGTTTCTGCATTTCCTGACTGCTCATGAATGTCTTTGTCCCTCAAAGGATTATGGAGAAAAAAATATTTTGGTATTTGCCGTAGAATCTATTTTTTCAAGTCCTTTGAGGATCAAAAGTCCTACCACTCTGTGCCTGTTGGCCCTGTGTTTAGCTTTCTCTCAGAACTGACTAGCACCTAGAAGCAGCATAACAACCAGTTGGAACAATTTAACAAGGGGTTTGACTGGTAATGTGTAATTTGTTCTTTGAGCATTAAACCAACTTACTGAAGCTTGCAATATAAACTGATTGTTTCAGAATTCCCATGTCCTTTAATGGACTTGATGAAATAGATGTTATGATAAGTACAAGAATCTTATATATGAGCATCAAGCCCCCTCCACGCCCCACACAAACACCCTTCCTTTTTCCTGCCCAACACTACCCACTCTACTCTATTAGCATCAACCTACCTAAATAGTTTACAGATTTGCTATGACACTTCTGTTAATTTCAACATACCTGCTCCATTAACATAGTTGTACTTCTAAATTTAAAAGTACGTTTAACAATGCATTAATGATTACAGATCTGAATAAATGTGTTTTTATCTGCCTAGTGTTCAACTTTATGCACATTGAAAAAAAAGTTGTGATGTGTTTTGCATTTAGATAACGCGTGGTTTTAAGTGCACCTGCAGCATACAAGCACTATATTTAATTTTCTGATTTGATTGTGCTTGCTATAAAGAAACTTTCTTATACTTTGGAACTACAGTGAATACTTATGCACACCATGTAGCAGAGTTTGATCTTGGAAAAATGCTGAACTTTTCAGCTCTGTCCACTGCAGTCTTCTCTTCCTCATGTTCCAGGTTCATGTTCCAGGTTCATGTTCCTACTTTTTCAGCCATTGGTTAGCCAGTGAACATTTGTTTCCTGGTAAAGATGCTGGGAATGAATCAGGAATGTACACAGAATTCACTTCAGACAGTGTATACAAAATTAAAAAACTAACAGCAAAAGGAAGTAGTTGTTTGGCAGAAGAGATAAGCGAAAAACTCCATCTTCCTGCAATTTTTTAATTTATTTAGTTCAGTGAGACTGATAAGTATTAAAATCCTTCTTTTACAAGGAATTTTTTTTTAAATCTCATTAAACAAATGAGGAGTCATTTAACAATTTCAGGTCTGTGCCAGTAACAATAAAAATATCTAGGAAAGGGCACTTCAAACTAAATGATTTGCTTCTGCTTTGGATGCATTATGCAACGTATTATGCAATTCTTCCACAGCTTAAAGGTATTTTTCCTTTCTTTTCAAATTTTCCTGTTTCCAATTATGCTGCTAAGTAGCATAACTGATGTTGGGTGCTTTGTACAGATCTCCAATGCTTAAACATATACAGAAATCTTTTAGTGATAAGACTTTAGGGGCTATACATCGACCAAACATGGATGTGGATTACTAGCTCTGTTCCAGAGTTTAAAAAACAAAAGGCACACATAACAGCTATTCTTATGCCTTAGTTATTACTTGAGATTCTGGGTTTTTTTTTGTTTTTTTGCCTTGAGTTTAAATGCCAATGTTGACATTCTGCTTCTGATAAATGTATTCGTTTTTCAAGTGATATTTCGGACATTACCATGTGTAAAGCAGCCCAATTACAAAATGGCAAATGTAAGCAACATTTGTATTTGTATTCATAGAGCATCTACACTTGGGAAGATCTCTATTCTTAAATGTTCTTCTCCCTATATCCATAAAGCAGTTGCTTAGCACAAAAATGTGTATTTAAAATGTGCATAAATGTGTGTCAAAAGTGCTTATAAAAACATATGCATTTCTTATTAGATTTATCTTTTTTACTGCCACAGCTGTAAGTACTACAGAGAAGCAGCAGGATACTGTAAATAAGCTCACAGCCTCAATAGCAGTTTGTATTTGTTTTTTACAGCACATATACTCACTAAAGGCAAAACTTTTGTTTTTAATTTTGAATAGGGTAAGGGAGGGTTATAACCCCTGACAGTTTTTGTACCCTCTGTTTCTCAATCGGAAGAATTCCCTTCACTTCCTGTCCCATAGCCAAAACAAGAACGGAGAGGAAATACCTCCAGAGTGAGGGAATCCCAGGGTTTCACCAGGGTCACGAGAACTAGTGTCCCATTGGGAGATTTTCCTTCTATTCCTGTTCTGATGTCAATCTATAATTTGGGATTTTCTTTTACTTTCACTCTCAGTGATAATGGTAAACAGGACAAATAGAGAGGCTAGATCTCCCTAACAGACAGCGATAAAACATGACAAGAGGTCTTATCCATCCCCATTCTATCCAAAACTAAAAAAAAAAAAAAAAAAAAGTTTTGCCTTTAACGACACTTTAAAGTGTTAGTTCACCTTTACAGAAAAAGCAAAAAGGTGAACTAGCACCATAATCCCTCCCCAGCCCCTAGTCCCTGTTATAACTACCTCTGAGGTTGCTGAGCATTCAGCACCTACACTGCTGGAGCAGTGGTCCAAGGATTTGAAATCCCCCACTTTCGGAACAGGGCAGAACAGTTCACTGTGCAGGAATTGACCCATCAGAATCTCTCTGGTCTGTCCCAGAAGTGCAGCATGGAAAGAGAAGGAGAAAGATGAATACAATATGGGTGAATCCTCCTGCTTGGCCAGACCCTAACCTATATGAGTTGCAGCATGCACCTAGTTGTGTTTCCACAAATCCAAAATATACAAAGAAATTGATGCTGCGCTACTCAAATATAACGAATCCACCATCAAAATAAATATATAGTAAACGCCTGATTTGGCACACCTCCAAAAAGTGATCAATAACTTCAATAAACATTACACATAAATCAATACCCACCTACAGTGACAGTGAAAGAATAAGTGAGAAAAGACAAAATGTAAGGGAAAAAAATAGTTAAAGCCCGGCTGAGCACCTCATCCACACATAAGCAACTAAACAATGCTCATCAAATCATCAGTGAATGGGAGAACAATAGATAATAAAAATGAATATGCAAATCAATTATTGATTAGTAAACAACCCCCTAAATGGGAAAGATAGTAAAAATAATAATAATTGGTGCTTGGATTAAACATTTATCAATCAGGATGTCTCCAACTTACAAGTCGACCTCAATGCACTGTTTGATTTGGCAACTATGTGGCAAATGAGGTTTAATGTTGATAAATGTAAGGTTATGCACTTGGGGGCTAAGAATATGCATGCATCATACATACTAGGGGGGTACAACTGGGGGAATCAATGGTGGAGAAGGATCTGGGGGTTCTGGTAGATCAGAAGCTTAATAATGGCATGCAATGCCAAGCTGCGGTTTCTAAAGCGCACAAAATCCTCTCTTGTATTAAAAGAGGTATAGACTCCAGAGAGAGAGATATCATATTACGTCTGTACAAATCATTAGTAATACCTCATCTGGAATATGCAGTTCAGTTTTGGGCACCAATTCACAAAAAACATTGGGGAACTGGTGAAAGTACAGAGAAGGGCAACCAATTGATAAGAGGCATGGAGGAGCTCAGCTATGAGGAAAGATTAGAGGAACTGAATGTATTCTCTCTTGAGAAGAGGAGATTAAGGGGGGATATGATCAACATTTATAGATACATCAGTGGTTCATATAGTGAACTCGGTGTAGAGCTATTCACCCTGAGGTCATCACAGAGGACAAGGGGGCACTCTTTACATCTGGAGGAAAAGAAATGTAATCTCCAAACACGGAAAGGTTTCTTCACAGTGAGAGCTGTGAAAATGTGGAATATACTCCCTCAAGAGTTGGTTCTGGCCAGCTCAGTGGATTACTTTAAATAAGGCCTTGATTCTTTCTTGGATAAACAGAATATAGCTGGATACTAACATTTCTAGGTAAGGTTGATCCAGGGAATATCCGATTGCCTTCCGGAAGATTAGGAAGGAATTTTTTTCCCTGCAGGAGCAAATAGGATCATCTTTGCTAGGAGTTTTTTTTGCCTTCTGGATCAACTGTAGGTGTAGGATTATAACTTTTCTTTTTTAATGGTTGAACTGGATGGACTGTTGTCTTTTTTCAGCCAGACTATGTACTGTAACCATGTAAATCAATAAAATATCAAATAGGCAATCACCCCACTAAGCAATCGGCACAAATTCAAATAAGTGCAATATATATATATATATATATACATATATATACATACTCAATAACAGTATACAGTCCCAATAACATGCAGTGTGCCACGAAAATTCTTCAAAATTCAATAATCCTCCAGTGAACAACACTTGTGCTCCTCCACCTTCAACACGTGGCACACTTCACGTTATTGGGATATATTTTTTTTTTCACCTGTATTCATGTTGATTGCTTAGTTGGATGATTGCCTATTTGATATTTTATTGATTAATATATGTTTAATCTAAGCAGTATTATTATTTTCACTACCCTTCCCATTTAGGGGGGTGCTCTGCTGGGTGTTTACTAATCAATAATTGATTTATACATTATTTTTTATTATCTATTGTTCTCCTATTCACTGATGATTTGATGAGCATTGTTTTGTTGCTTACGTGTGGATGAGGTGCTCAGCCGGGCTTTAACTATTTTTCTCACTTACATTTTGTCATTTTTCACTTATTCTTATTATTTCATTGTCACTGTAGGTGGGTATTGATTCATGTGTAATATTTATTGAAGTTATTGGTAACTTTTCCACCTTTTGCGGGATTGCCCAGTAAGGAGAAAGGTGGGGACTTCAAATTCCGAGACCACTAGACCTATCAGGAAGCCACCTTGGTGAAATAAACTTTTATGTGGTGTGCTGTCATTAGTGGGCAGCCTCCTTTGGATGATAGATAGATACACTATATTGCCAAAAGTATTGAGACACCCCTTCAAATCATTGGATTCAGGTGTTCCAATCACCTCCATGGCCACAGGTGTATAAAATCAAGACCTAGGCATGCAGACTGCTACTACAAACATTTGAGAAAGAATGGGTCACTCTCAGGAGCTCAGTGAATTCAAGTGTGATACCGTGATAGGTTGCCACCTGTGCAATAAGTCCATCCATGAAATTTCCTTGCTACTAAATATTCCACCGTCAACTGTTAGTGGTATTATGACAAAGTGGAAGCAACTGGGAACAACAGCAACTCAGCCACGAAATGGTAGGCCATGTAAAATGACAGAGTGGGGTCAGCGCATGCTGAAGCATACAGTGCGCAAAAATCACCAATTGTCTGCAGAGTCAATAGCTAAAGACCTCCAAACTTCATGTGGCCTTCAGATTAGCACAACAGTGCGTACAGAGCTTCATGGAATAGGTTTCCATGGCCGAGAAGCTGCATCCAAACTTTACATCACCAAGTTCAATGCAAAGTGTTGGATGCAGTGGTGTAAAGCACGCTGCCACTGGACTCTAGAGCAGTGGAGACATGTTCTCTGGAGTGAAGAATCACATTTCTCTGTCTGGCAATCTGATGGATGTTTCTGGGTTTGGCGGTTGCCAGGAGAATGGTGATTGGCTGACTGCATTGTGCCAAGTATAAAGTTTGGTGGAGGAAAGATTATGGTGTGGGGTTATTTTTCAGGGATTGGGCTTAGCCCCTTAGTTCCAGTGAAGAGCGTCAGTATACCAAGACATTTTGGACAATTTCATGTTCCCAACATTGTGGGAACAGTTTGGGGATGACCCCTTCCTGTTCCAACATGACTGCACACCGGTGGACATAGCAAGGTCCATAAAATCATGGATGAGTGAGTTTGGGATGGAGGAACTTGACTGTCCTGCACAGAGTCCTGATATCATGTACCTAGTGCTGGAGGCCAATGGAGAGAGAGCTTCCCTTGCAGCTAAATTCCAGACTTCCCTGAAGATGGGACAGAAGGAGTCAGGTCCAAACTAGCACCGGTCGCCTGCAGAAGTGCTTGTAGAGATAATCTGACTTAGGATGCTTGTCAGAGGTACACCCAGGAGCACAGCTGATTTACTGGAGTGGTGCCTGCAGACAGGTGGTGCCCGTGAGAGATAGCAGGTCTTCAGAGTAGCAGAGGACAGAAGAGTAGTCGGTTTGGAGCCAGTGTCAGATGCCAGGTGGGAATTAGAGCAGACGTGGTCAGATGGATAGCCGGGGTAATACACAGGAGAGCAAGTAAGAATATCAGCTAGCCAAGCCGGGGTCATACACAGGAGAGCAAGTGGGATTATCCATTAGCCAAGCCAAGGTCAGGTCAGAAGAAAAGCAGAGAAGACAGATTCAGAAACAATCTGAGTCAGTAACAGGAGATCAAAATAGCAAGGAAACACAGGACAAAAGTACTGGGGAGCCAGAGATCAACCAGCAATTGGACAGAGTGATTGGCTTCCTTATAAGGGCTGTCTGGTGCCAAACTGAGCTGGTGGTGTGCATAACTATGTGCCAGTGCGCATGCATGTTTCGGCTCACATCCGTGCACCAATGCGCATAGATGTCCGCCAGTATGTATTTCTGCAGACATGCAAAGTACTGACATGAGTGCCAGGTCTCCAAATACTTCTGCTGTGGACAGAGCCCTGACACCTGACCTCAACCCAATAGAACACCTTTGGGATGAATTTGAGTGGAGACTGCGAGCCAGGCCTTCTCGTCCAACATCAGTGCCTGACCTCACAAATACGCTTCTGGAAGAATGGTCAAACATTCCCATAGGCACACTCCTAAATCTTGTGGACAGCCTTCCCATAAGAGTTGAAGCTGTTATAGCTGCAAAGGGTGGGCCAACTCAATGTTGAACCCTACGGATTAAGACTGGGATGTCATTAAAGTTCATGTGCGTGTAAAGGCAGGCATCCTAATACTTTTGGCAATATAGTGTAGATATAACATAGATAGATGATAGATCACACAACACTAATACTGATTGCAGGATGTTAATTAACCACAAGATGGCAGTGTTCTGCTGTTCAGTTATTCAGAATTTATTGAAGCAAAGCCTTGTTGAACTTGTATGCTGGTAGCAGGATTTCTGCACTCAAACAAAGAGTTAACAGACTACATTTCCCAGAAGAGCTGGAAAAGGGGTGGGAGAGTGTATATTGGGAAGCTTGGGAACTTTACAGAAAGGAAGTAGATGGGAAGAGGTGGAGGATATGTGTGTGCATGGAAGACCATGCAGGGCTCAGGGGATCCAGGCTGGATTGAACCACCTTGCAGAGAAATAAAGAGGAACTGCAGACCGCTGATGAGCAGGACACTCAATCCTGCAGACAGGTGGATTGTAGTGCTGCCATTGGCATCACTTCTTAACAGAGGGATCAAGAGAATATGGTCCCCCCTCCCCAACAGAGAGACTACTGCTCATGCTGCAAATACTACAAACCGGTTGAGGGGTTGCCATAACCCAGATCACCACAAGTTGCAAGTGCCTGTGTTATTCAGCTGTTCAGTTCAACACACTTTACACCACAGATTATCACATTGATATACAGACTACCTAGCCCATTCAGTACTGCAGCCTACTGCTTTAGTGTCTAACTACAATCCTGAAACCGCAGGACTCTGGCCATAGCATGTACCCCCTGCAGACAGGATTACACTAATATCTCATTTCAACTCACTTCCACCTCCATAGGAACTTGTTTCACCAGACTAGTTCACAATCCTTAGGGGTTCAATTTCTGCTTAAGTCTGCTTCCACTCCTTTCTTCAATTTTAGCCAATTCTTGCCTTCATCTTTTGTGTTAAAGAGACCTTATCCATTTTCAACACCATTAAAAGGGGAATCTTTCTGTTGCTACACTATCTTGAGGAAATCTTCCTCCTACACAAAAGGATCTTAATGTTAATGTGCACCAATTAGGGCCCCATCAAGCCCGCAGAAGATTGGTCACCATTCTTTGAGGAGATACAAAAGGGAATATTATTGCTTATAAAAATAAAGCTTCACCTTAAGAGTTAAACCCAGTTCCCAGCTAATGGAACTGAAAAGTGAGTTAGCCTAGCATCATGATAGTCCACTTCAGTTCACTTGGGGAGAGATATTTCAGAAGCTGGAATTAAAGTTTAAATTCTGATCCTGCAAGACATTTGGGCTTGCTTAAAGTGATACTGTGCTTTACTATTTTGTTAAACCTTTTAGAGTGTTTAATTTCTATGCACATCTATTGTCATTCTTGTTTTGCTTGCACTCTCTATACTCTGACCTAAATACAATTAGAATATTTGCTCACCTTAAACTGTGTTTATTTTATGGTTCAGAACCAGGGAGTCATCTTGGTCAAGGTTTCACGATGTAGTCAGCATGGGACTGTACTTCCTAAACAGGCTCACAACAGACAGGGAACCCTAAAATACTATGTGGCTCTTAAGAGTGTAGCTAGATAGATAGCTTTCTGTATGTCTATCTATCTATCTATCTATCTATCTATCTATCTATCTATCTATCTATCTATCTATCTATCTATCTATCAAGTAATGAATAATTACAACATACAGTGATTATATACAGCTTTGAACATTAATCATTTGAATTAAATATTGTAAAGGTAACATTGAATTGCTCATGACTTAGTAGTGGTAGAGTTACTAAGCAACTGTACTCCTTCCCTATTAGAGAATATACTCTAATTAGGAAATAAGGAGCACAGGGGGTCAGAGGCTTCACTTGTGATTGTTTGGTAGCTTTGAAGTTGTCCAACTTTTCTAGATTGCAATAGATTATAAAATGCCATCTTTTTTCCCAGCATGGATTAGGTACATAATAAAGCTAACTGTTTTTGCCCAGCCAAAGTAGGATATCAGAGTGCCCCTGATAAATTAATGGCCGATTCTAACTAATGGCCCTTGAAAACAGTCTTTTGTACTGTTTTCTACCAATTCTGATCAATAAAAAATGCAAAAGCAGCTTAAATCATTTTAATATGTGGTCAACTGCAAGTCAAAAGGAGGTCAGAAGCACCTGTGGAAGAACTTCAAATATTTCTTAAGTGTCTCAAACCAATCTAAATACACCTGAAAGCATGGTCTATCTGCACAAGCCTCAATCACTCTGGATGTTTTTAATGTGGCTGTTAGGGCTGTCTTGCATTTTTTTTTCTTCCTTTAAACACCCCTGCATGTTAGCTTATGTGTCCATGCACACATAGGCATTTAGAGTTTTTGAGGCATGGGCACAAAAAAAACTCACTGCCAGTGCGTCCAGGAGCAGCAGTGTTTTGGCATAAAAAACACTTAATATGCGTAAATACTTCTAAACGCACAGTAACGCTAGTACTTGAGTGTTAATTCATGTCAATAACCAAAATAAATTATTATTATGGCCAATTAAATTATTTAACACCCATGCTCTTGACGCACCTAAACCTACCTAAATGCATTACAAGCATTTTTTTCTGCCATAACACAGCTGCCAGGAGGAAAGGTGTCTAGAACAGTTGGAAAAATGTCCAGAGTGCATAAGGCCTT